>NC_071991.2:60335681-60638712 GCF_028885655.2 Pongo abelii
TGAGATTTGGGTGAGACATGGGACACAGCCAAACCATATCACATATACTCCTCAGCAATGTATTCTTTGTTGGAGAGATGAACAAGTTTAAATATTTTAGGAAGAATTTACTAATTCATTCCAGTTCAGAAAAGATTGATCTGAAAAGTCTGAATTATAAAAGAGTTTAAAAAGAAAAATGGTGCTAATATTTTCAGTAGGGATAGAGAAGCTGAGATTAGAGAACTTGGAAATGCTTTAAGAGGCAGATAAATATAAATTTCAATTTATTTGTTGCTTAATATAATTGGCACTGTTCTGTTTTCTTAAAAATAGCATAACAGGCCAGGTGTAGTGGCTCACACCTGTAATCCCAGCACTTTGGGAGGCCGAGGCAGGCAGATCACCAGGTCAGGAGTTCGAGACCAGCCTGGCCAACATGGTGAAACCCTGTCTCTACTAAAGATACAAAAAATTAGCTGGGCATGATGGCACACACCTGTAATCCCAGCTACTCGGGAGGTTGAGGCAAGAGATCGCTTGAACCTGGGAGGTGAAGGTTGCAGTGAGCCAAGATCGGGCCATTGCACTGCAGCCTGGGCGACAAGGCAAGACTCCATCTCAAATAAATAAATAAATAAATAAATAACAGTTGGACTTACTCATAGAAAGCCAAAATACATACTTTATAAAGATCATTTTTACTCTGCATTTCTTTCTCAAACTTGTTCTCATAGACCACATCAATGTAAACAGTCAATGAGAGGCTATTTCTCCATTCCTTTTCTTTTCTTTTCTTATTTATGTATTTTTTTTGAGACAGAGTCTCCCTCTGCCACCCAGGCTGGAGTGCAGTGGCTCAATCTCGGTTCACTGCAGCCTCAATCTCCCAGGCCCAAGTGATCCTCCCACCTCAGCCTCCTGAGTAGCTCAGATCACAGGTGTGTGCCACCATGTCTGGCTAATTTTTTTGGTATTTTTTGTAGAGACAGGGTTTCACCAGGTTGCCCAGGGTGGTCTCGAACTCCTGGGCTCAAGTGGTCCTCCCTCCGCGGCCTTCCAAATTGCTGGAATTACAGGCATCAGCCACTGGCACCTGGCTGTTGAAATTATGTGCCAACTGAAAAAGAGGATTTTGGGAGTGGCCTCAATTTGATGAGTAATTGTTCCTTCCAGTGAATGATTCTCTTGTTTCCTTTTTTCAATTGACTATATTATAGGTCAAGTCAGAAGAAGTCTTTGATGAGTGGGTATCGAAACTTCGCCACCACAGAATGTATCGTCAGAATGAAATTGCCATGTTTCCACATGAAGTTAACCACTTTTTCTCAGGGTCCACCATCACAGACTCTTCATCTGGGGTGTTTGACTCCATTTCAAGTAGGAAGGTAATGAGTGTTTTGCCAGTAATGAATCTGAGAACGGGGTGGCTTTGTTTCATGGAGTCCTATCTTGGGAGCTGAGTCCGAAGAAGGAAAGGTTTTCGGGGACAAGCAGGGTAGGCGTGGGCTGGTATTTAATTAGTCTGTTTGTCCACTGAGTCAGAACCAAGACCAGATGAGCATCTATTAGTTGGGGGCGGTGGGGGGGGGGGGGGGCGGGCGGCAGACAGTGACTGAAGAATAAGGAGGAATTTAGTATCTCTGAATGAACTAGCTTTGTCCTGACTGGTTTGAGTTTGGTTTCCTTTTCTGGTTGTAAACTACAGTAGGTATGCATATAGCTATGCAGGATTGCAAAATATTTCCAAACATTTATATTATTATTTTGGTGTTATTAATATTTGATAAAAGAAGAAAATAAGGTCCACCATTCAAGGCATGCCATATCATAGCATAGTATGGCCAAGCCGGGGTGATAGCCAGAGGTCTTAGTACTTTGCTAGAAGCTTCTTCCTCATTATAGGCAGATGGTATCCATTAGTGACTAGCCCACTCTGTTATCCTTTATCTTAACGTGTCCCCGATGGGCTCTGTTTCCATTTACAATGTGCTTTTGTCATCTGTGGAACAGCGTAGCAGTATATCAAAGCAGAATTTATTTCAAACTGGAAGCAATGTATCATTTTCTGGCGGTGGTGAGACACGAGTTCCATTATGGTTACAGTCTTCAGAGGACATGGAAAAATGCTCCAAAGGTAGAGTGACTTGAAACGTCTGCTTTCTGTTATAGCTATTAGATCATACTGGTTTGATGTTTACACTTCACGTGCATTTGTGTCCTTCCCCTTTGCTTGTCCACATTCCGTTCCATATTTTGCTTGTAAAGGTTGCACCCATCATCAACAAAAGACACTCTCCTTGCAGATCTTTGCATCTTCACCTGGCTGTACATGCAGACAGGTTTCTTCTTCTGTTCCTTCAGTATTTATGCCTGATACGGATGCCTGATTTCCACATGGGCCTGTAAGTCAGTCTCCAAGGACAGAGTCTGACACACATCCAAGATTGAGAATCATTGTGCTAGAGGTGAAGGGGGGTGATCAGATTGAGATCTTCACGATGTAGGTGTTCTCTACCCTGACTGCACATTAGAATCACCCAGAGGGCTTTTAAAATGCAGTAATACCCATTCCCAGTCCTCTGTCTCAAATAATCTCTTTAAATTGGTCTGAGGTAGGGCCCTGATATCACAAATTTTCCGAAGTTCCCCAAGTGATTTTGATAAGGCACTGCCATAAGGAAGCTCAGCATTCTCAACCTTAATTAGCTAAGACTGACTTAGGAAACTAAAAACCCAAAAGATCCACAGCGGGATTGGGAGTGCTCTGATTGAATTGTCTGGGGGTGGGATTTAGGCATATATAATTTAAAAGATTTCTCCAACTGATTTAAAACTAGCCATGATTGAGAACCACTATTAGAGAAAGATACCAGGTGGCAGCCTTGAAAATTGCATTATCTGTTGTTGAATACAGGTAGTATCACCCTTGGGACCATGTAGGCTTTGCCCCTCTAATAAATATCACTCATGAGCTTTACTGAGTGACAGTTTGTCAAAGCAGTCCCTGAAGCCTTGTCTCTGGAGCAGCAGCGTCCACCCGGGAACTTATCAGAAATGCGCATTGTCAGGCTCAACCCAGATGTATGGAATAAAAAACTAGGGGTGGAGCCCAATGAGCTGTGGTTTAACAAGGTCTCCAGGTGGTTCTGATGATATCAAAGTGTGAGAGCCTCTAGCCTAAGGCATCTGGGCCTGTATTCTTCAGCAGAAACATCCATCAGCATTCAGCGAACAGCAAATATGGACTATCTTTTGAGTTAGCGACTGGGATCTGGTTGGAGAGTCCTCTTATGTCCTCTCAGGTCCATGTGCAAGAGGCTCATTATGGTCCTCAGGCAGGTCCATGATTGACAGAGCTTTCCTTAGAGACCAGTACAACTTTCATTTTAGTTTTATTAATGTGCATTGGGTCCTGACAAGTGGATGGTGTCAGGATATTACTACAGGATTTAAGTTGATGATGATGATGATGGTTGATTTATTTAGTTCTTACTCTGTGCCAAACACTCTTCTAAGAACTGTGCAGTATCAACTCATTTAAGTCTCACAACTCTCTTGTCATGTAGATGTATAATTATCCCCATCTTTCTGATGAGGAAGCGGAGGCATGCAGTTTTGCAATTTTCTTAATAGTTACGGTTCATTAAGTGGATTCAAACTGAGGCAGCCTGGTTCTCAAGATTCATGCCCTTAACTACTAGAGTCTACAGCCTTTCCTGTAAAAAAGGAAGTAAAATTTCCAACGCTTACAGATGAAAAAAAAAATCAACTACAGATAAATAAGGAAAAGTAGCTGGCATGGGGACAGCACAGTGATCCCTCTTGCTAGTGGAGCATTGTGAGCACTGTCCTCTTTTCCCCCACAGACCTGGCGCACTGTCATGCCTACCTGGTAGAAATGAGCCAGCTCCTGCAAAGCATGGACGTCCTGCATCGGACATACTCGGCACCAGCTATCAATGCCATCCAGGTGAGCCCGACTCCTCTTCTGTTGACATTCTGGCCCTCTTCTGCTTTGCTTTCTCCTCCCAGCCTTTCACTAACAGTGGGATGCTGTGGTCAGTTACTTCAGCCAAAGTCAAGGGGATGGAGGTGGTCACCTTGCTATGCATTTATCCTTGTCGGTTTGGTGGACTTTACTGTCTGTGCTCTCTTTCCTGTTTTGAAACAAAGGGTGGATCTTTTGAAAGTCCCAAAAAGGAAAAAAGATCGCACAGGAGGTGGCGGTCCAGAGCTATTGGCAAAGATGCTAAAGGAACGCTGCAGGTAACCATTGCTTCCCCTGACAGACTGGTTTCTTCATTGGCCCTGCTCTGCATGCCATGTGCCAGGAGCTGCCTTGACTCAGCTAGGAGAATAGATGAGTGAATATTCTGTAGTTGTTCTTTCCAGTGTCCTCTGCAGCGAGATGAATTGAATCACTTAGATTATCTGGGTGCTAGGATAAGCACATAATGGATCATGGGCAAGGGAGAGAATATTTTCTAAGGGAAAAAGGGTGTGAGGTCACAGGAATGCTGCCATTTCTGGGGCTTTTGGTTTCCCCATCTTCACTGTTGAGCCTGCCTGTGCTCTTCCCTGCTTGTGTTTGTGCCTTGTTTTGTGGCTGTGGTTGCTGTGTGCTCTGACCTGTGTCTTCCGCTGATGCTCCATGGATTTGTCATCCCTCTAAGCCCACAGGCCTGATTCTCTGGGCACAGGACATGGTGTAGATTCTCCTTGGCTTCTTACCTCCAAACTCCCAATCCCTTATCCAGGATTCACTGTGTCATGCTAGGAGCTTTCCCAATGCACAGCTAAGCCACAGGCCAAGATTTGCAGCTTAACTGTTGCATATTAATTGCAACATTTTTAGAATCAACATAAATCTCAAGCTTTTGGTTAGGTCACCTGATACACTCATGTACACTCTTTGGTTCAAAGTAGTTTATGGACTGAAGATAAGCACTTTGGAAGTAAAGAATGTTCCATGTACAAATGAAGGTCATTTGTTTTGTAGAAGCCCTAGGTGCAAAGAAAAGCATTTTAAACCTATCCATTACTAACCGCCTGGATACATGGATGATTATTGCCAGGAGGAAAGAATTGAGTATAAATGAGAAAGCCTGGCAGCTTTAGCTGTCATTTTCAACCTATAGCTTTAATGCTTCTATCATTTCCAAAAGAATATGTGATTTCTCACCCATTTTTAGCTCACAAGAAGCAAGTTTCTGTGGAAAGTGTTGTCTTGAGTTCTCATTTTTTAAAATAAGTTATCACTCAGTAGAAAGACCTACCTCGGCTGGGCGTGGTGGCTCACGCCTGTAATCCCAGCACTTTGGGAGGCCGAGGCAGACGGATCATGAAGTCAGGAGATCGAGACCATCCTGGCTAACACGGTGAAACCCCGTCTCTACTAAAAATACAAAAAATTAGCCGGGTGTGGTGGCGGGCGCCTGTAGTCCCAGCTACTTGGGAGGCTGAGGCAGGAGAATGCTGTGAACTCGGGAGGTGGAGCTTGCAGTGAGCGGAGATTGTGCCATTGCACTCCAGCCTGGGTGGCAGAGCGAGACTCCATCCCAAAAAAAAAAAAAAAAAAAAGACCTACCTATAAAATGTTTTGTATTACTATGTTTCAATCTTAGAATCAAGTAAATATTCTAAGCAACCTGCATCTGAAAAGAAATATCTCCCTTTGTTGTTACTTCAGGTCCCGAAACCTTTTTCTGGCCCAGTAAGACTACACTCCTCCAATCCTAATTTGTCAACACTAGATTTTGGAGAAGAGAAAAATTATTCTGATGGCTCTGAAACCTCATCAGAGTTTTCTAAAATGCAAGAAGATCTGTGTCATATTGCCCATAAAGGTAAATGAGTTTTTTTTCTTCCTAATGTGTTTGATGAAAATGTTAAGTGCATGTCTGAATGTGAGATGTCCTTAGAGAGAGTATCTTAATTGGTTCATTTTCTGCTCTGTTAAGATTTAGGGAAACCTAATTTTTATTTTATTTCCCTGGTAGTGGAGAATGTATTGGCAAGAACTTTCTTTTTAACGTTGTTGGGGAGACAATGAGAGAGAGTTAGTACTTTAAAAGCTGAGCAATTCATGTGATGCTGATGGGACTGTAAATTGGTAATTTTCTGGAGGGCAATATGATATTATTTTCTCACTATTTTTAAAATCTGCCTATCTAGCAATTCCACTTTGAAGAATTCATTGTAGGAATTAACTTAGAATTTATCCAAACAAAGTATCCATTTTGCATTGTCACATCAAAAATTAGAAATAGGTATTCAACATCATTAGCCATTAGGAAAATGCAAATTAAAGCCATGATGAGATTTCACTACACACCTATTAGAAGAGCCAAAGTTAAAAGAAAATATAGTATCAAATGCTGGTGAAAATGCATATAAATTTAATCTATCATACATTGCTTGTAGCTATGTAAAATGGTGTAGCTACTCTGGAAAACAGTTTGGCAGTGTTGTATAAAACTAAACATGCATTTACCATGCAACCCAACACTCATTTCTGAGCATTTGTTCCAGATAAATGAAAATTTATGTCCACACACAAATCTATACCCATGTTCAAAGCAAGTTTATTTGTATTGGCCAAAGACTGGAAACAAACTCAAGTGGTTTTCAACAGATGAATGGTTAAACAAACTGTGGTACATCCATACAATGGAATACTACTCAGCAATACCAAGGAACAAACTATTGATATACATAGCAACTTGGATGGATCTCAGGGACATTATGCTGAGAAAAAATAACCAATCTCAAAACATTACATAGTATAGGTGTATTACTCCATTTTCATGCTGCTGATAAAGACGTACCTGAAACTGGGTAATTTATAAAGACAAAGGTTTAATGGACTCACAGTTCCAAGTGGCTGGGGAGGCCTCACAATCATGGCAGATGACAAAAAGCATGTCTTACATGGTGACAGGCAAGAGAGAATTTAGGCTAAGGGAAACCCCTTACAAAACCATCAGATCTCGTGAGACTTATTTACTACCACAAGAACAGTATTTGGGAAGCCACCCCCATGATTCAATTATCTTTCACTGAGTCCCTCCCATAACACATGGGAATTATGGGAGCTACAATTCAAGATAAGATTTGGGTGGGGACACAGCCAAACCATATCCGTAGGGTTCCACTTACATAAATGTTTTGAAATGATATAATTATGGAGATGGAGTAAGTAAAAGGGAGTGTGATTATAAAGGGGTAGCACAAGGGATCTTGTAGTGATGAAAAATTCTGTATCCTGATTGTGGTGCTGGTTACAGGAATGTGGACATGTGATAAAGTTGCATTTACTTATACCCACACACATATAAACAGATCAGTGAATGTAAATCTGGTGAAATCTGAATAAAATCTGTAGTTTATACTAATGTCAACTCCCACGTTTTTATATTGTACCATAGATGTGTAAGATGTAACTACTGGGAGAAACTGGGTATAGGGTATGTGGGACTTTACTATTTTGCAACTACCTGTAAGTCAATAATGATTTCAAAATAAAAGATTAAAAAAATAGCAATAATCTAAATGCCAAACAATAGGGGATTGAATTTTTTCAAAAACGTAGTATAATAGAATACTCACTAATAATAATAATGATAGCTACTTAACATCGAGCACATAACTGTCATGTCAGGTATTTGCTAATTACTTTACATGCATTATTTTAATTCTAGCTGCAGCCTGTGAAGTAGGTATCATTGTGATCTCTATTGCATAAAAAAGAAACTTGAGACTTAGATAAAATAACAGCTTCCTGAGGGTCACATGGTTACAAAGCAGCCAGCATGAGACTTGAATTCTCACCTGTTTGACCCCAGAGTCCATAATCCTTACGTGGTATTTCTCTGCTCTTACAGATAGAGTGGCCAGCGTTATTTTTTATAGACATAGAAAGATGTCCTCAGCATAAAATGTAAAGTAAAAATGTAAGGTTACAAAACAATATATAGATATGATCCTATTTTGGGCATATATAGGTATACTCAAAAGTGTGGAAGGATATATACAAACATTTTAGTGATGGAGGCTGGAGTTATAAGTGCTTATTTATCTTTCTGCTTAACTTTTTTTTCAATTTTCATATATTATTTCTTAAAGAGAAAATGGATTTAAAGTTTTTCAGTGGGAGGGCAGTGTGTAAGGTGGGAAGAGAGAAGATATTCCCTCTATTGCCTTCCTTTCCTACTTCATATTTTTCTTTCGTACGTTACTGATTCCTTCAGCTCTCTCTTCCCTTACCCTCTAAATTTAAAACATGTTGGATATGAGGTGGGTTATAAGGAAACCATTTTGTCCTTTATACAGATTGCTACCTGGAATGCTTGTCCTAATTACCATTAGACTGTTTTCAGTGTTTTGTTGTGCTATTGTACAGTCCATCCATGAAATGGCAAGAGTTACCTGGCCCACCCTTAAAGGATCGTCAAAGAATTTGAAGAATTAAAATAATCAGTTGCAATTAGGGCATCTTAAGTTTTGTGGGAGGAAATTCCTATAAAACATTGTTACTTTTTAATAATACGAACTTCTAAAAAATGAGAAGATAACGCCTCCTACACAGAGGAAATGTCCTGAGTTTCGCCTACATTGAAGAAGCTGCCTCCTCAGCATGACAAAGGTTGCCATATTGAGTGGCTTCATTGATCCAGTCCTCCTGCAGAGGCCTCCACCTTGTTGAAAGTCTGTAATGGGCCCCAGCCAGCAGTTCTGTCTTTCCCACTTTGTGAAAACCTGCTGGCTGCAGAGCTGCCACATACCTAGACTGGGCCAAGGTTTGTCCTAGAGAAAGGTCCAATGCACTTATTCAACAGTTGCCTGAGCCCTGTGGGCTTACAGACAACAAATTCCACAGGGAGCCTAACAAGCTGTTTCATTCCTGTGGTTTTACAGTACACTTGCAGAGATGGAAAGATCTTCCTTTTCCTGGTTCAGGGAGTCTCTTACACAGATTGTAATTTGGGGGCCTCAGAGAGTAAAGACAGCTCTCAGGTTTGTATGAAGTCCTGTGCCTTCTCACTTCCATACATTCAAACTCGAAGCATCTTGACCTTTCTTCCTGTGTAAACCTCGTTTTGTTGCTGACAGTATCTATTGTACTTTCTCGACTGCATCACTATTCTGTTGACTACAATTCCAAAGCAGCTGAACTAAAGGCAAGAATTCCAGTGATGTAACGTAGTGTCTCTGACCTTCAACTTGTTAAATGCATCTGAATTCTCCTGTTTTTGTAGATCAAATGGTAGGAAACCAAAATGCACCCATCCTAGTTTTAAAAGTCCTTATTCTATATTATAGACTGTGAGTTTGAGTTTTATGGCATATTGTTGAACCAGTAGTTGGCTTATGTTTCTGGCTTTGTGTGGATGTTCACACACATATAAGCAGAGAATGAAATGTACTGAAACCTAAAAGTCTTAAGTAATTTTTGTTGCATATATTAGCTTTTACATTTCTCAAAATATGTTTTATGGAACACTTTACCCATAAAGTACTTCTAAAAATGAAACAAAAACTTCATGATTAAAATTGTTTGGAAAACACTGCTGACTATGGTCTCCTTTGGATTTACATAAGAACAGTAAATAGCAAAGGCCCTGAGAAGTCCTGCAGCAAAAAACAACAAAAAAATCTGTTGGCTTTGTTTAACTCAGTGACTTTCAATATTATTTGGGAATCTTCCCCCTATTCCCAACAGCTATTAACATCCTGGAATTTAAGTTTCTGAGAAACATACTTTAAGAAACATTGTAAATAATAAGCCTTTTTGGAGCTCCCTCTATACTGGCTAAGTAGGCCACCTCTGTTACTGACTAGCTGTGGAAATTTGACTTCATTTATTAACCTCTCTGGCCCTTGATAGCCTGTTAAATGTCGTATAGTAGTTGTCCTGACTCTTTTGGTTCTCAAATTCTGTAGTTATTTTCTTTGATTATTTTACACTGAGTAGAAAGAGTCCATACTATTGCTTATTGTTACAAGAAGGTTTTCTGAGAGAGTGTTCTGTTAGCAGAAACAGAAATGACCAAACTTGGTGAGCAGATTTAGGATGGCAAAGCAAGGAACAAGACAGGACTAGGGTCAGGTGTTCCAAGTGGAAGCGGATATCTGTGTTCTTTGACTTGGAAGGGAAGCAAATGATGTTTTAGGGACACTTTTCCTACAAGTGAAGGACATCCTTATTCACAAATGTGAAAGCTAAATAGAACAAAATCAAAACTGTATTTACCTATTTTTTTCTTTCTGGATTCTTTCCCTATGTTGAGTAGTAAGTATTGAGTGGTCATTTTCTGAACCATTTTCAGCTTCTGGAAGCACTGAATAAAAAGCCAAGTGAATGATACCTCTTTCATAGATTAAAAAGCTAAAAGAGATTTATGACTCAACAAAAAGCCAAGTCATTTGTTGTTCATAAATTAGAATTCAGCATAAATGTGCCGAGCAATTAGATTCATAAGTAGGACCATTTAGTTACCTACCATTGCAAGTTACCTAATGTATCTAAATCAATTTGGATGGAAATGGGTTAAAAAGAATTTTAAAATCATGGGCATCCTGTGAGGTTTGAAACTGCTGCAGATTGCAGAAGATCAGAATGTCCCAGATATATTAGGAATGTTAACATTTTAAAGAAAATTCACCTAAAATTTGGTTTCCAATTAAAAAGGGGGAAAAATGAGTCTCACTGTTTGTTAGGTGTTCTGTGATAGTAGGTTTCTCATTGCTTAAAGCACTCCTCAGATGTGCCCATTATCTACATGTACAGATGTAGAAACATATTTTGGACAAATCCTGAATATAGTTGTCCAAAATATAAATGGCAGCTGCAACTAAGTGTTAGAGGTAGAATTTAACTTCAGGCTGGCCTTATTAGAGAATTTCTTTCTCCTGTACCACATTGCTTTCTAGAGTGGTGCCCATGGCATTCATAACTACTTTCTCCAAGATCTTATTCTTTCCTGATGCTGAGAAACTGCTAAGGAAGGAGCATGTTAAGAAGTAGAGCTCAGATAAATTGAGATACATTGATAGTGAGAGTATTGACTCTCACTATCCAAACATTCCATCTATTATAGTCTCACTGTACTAACTCAATAAAAGAACAGCATGGAAGCCTTAGAAACAGAAAGGTAGTGACCACCAAGAGTCACTTGTACGACGCTTATGATGTTCCATTCTGTAGATGCAACTTATGACTTCTTACAGTCAAAAACTCAACCTGTGCCCACCTCTCGTAGTCCAGGAAGGGTATCTGAGAAATGGCTAATGACAGTTTGGGAAAGAGATGAATAAACACAGATGCCACAGTTGCCTTCCGATATTTGAATACCCAATGAAAGAGGAAATACCTCCTGTTTGACAGTGAAGAGACACTGAGGCAAATGTCTTAGCAGCAAGAAGGACATTCTAAGTCCCAGAGCAGAATGTACCATTTTAGGAGATAGCAAGTGCTCTGACAAGCGTGGGCCAACAGACCATTTGGCGGGGAAGCTGGAGATGTGAAGACTTGGTCGTGTTGTGGGGTGGGTGGCTTTGGTAATCTCTGAGCATCTAAGATTTTCTGTGTGGCTTTATTTATTGTCAGGTAACCATAGATGTGATGCGCTCATTTGAATCTTCTATTTTTTAAAGCTGTTTATTTGTCTCTAGTAAGCTTAGATTCAAGTTAGAAATAAGAAAGCACTCCTATCACAGAGAGTGTTCCTGATTTTCAGGATCCTGTGTCTTAAACAATTAATATAAATGTGGTCTCTCATGAGCAACCTCTGATCGTTGTCCTGTGTGTGGTGGATGATTAGGTGGCTGTGAATGACTATTTTAATGTCCTGAGTGGGCCTTAATAGTCATTTAAGAAATTTAGTACACAGGGATCTAGTCTTCCAAACCCTTTTTTCAGATGATTTAGGAAGCATTTTATTCCTTACAATAAAATATAATGACTATATGAGTTTCTTTCTGCTTATCTTACACCTACTGCAATCTTGTCAGCTGTACATTTTGAACCAAATATTGTATATTCTGCCAGTTTTTAAAATTTATATAGGACTCTTCTCATTTGGTGGAAAGCCTTGTTTTTCTGTGGGTCACCTGGAAGCCAGAGGAATTGATTTGGAAAAGTGGCAGCCAGCTGAGTGCCACATTTATTTTATTTGGAGCAATAAACAGGACAGTGAGAGGTAGCTCCCCGGGGGACCCACTGAGATGGCCGTGGGCATCCTGTGTGTATGGCAGGTAGGGGAGGGGCATAGCGCATATCTAATAGGACATAGGATGCAGTCCGTAACTGTGTGGCTTGCTGCTCTCCTCCCAAGGCTGTTCTCCTACGGCTCCATAGATTCTGGCCAACCCCTCATTCCTAGAATTTCTACCCTGTGTGCAGTTATTTACAAGCGTTGTCCTGGCAAAAGAGTAATGCATCATCTAGAGCTGCTGCCAACATTTCAAGAGACTGCAGTCACCATCACTTTCATCCTCGTGTGTCTCCTTCATCGGTATCACTATGATTATTGCAGTAACATTTGTTATTTATTACATACCACGCATTGTGTTATGTGCTTTACCTGCATTCTCACTCTCGTTCATCCTCATGACAACCATTTAAAGTAAAAGTTATTATTATCCCCATTTACAAATGTGGAAACTGGGGTTCAGGCACATCATTTACTCATCCAAGGTCATGGAGTTAATAGGTGATGGAGTAGGGAAGAATCCAGGGCTGATGGTGGAGCCCCAGCTGTTGGTTACTCTGTTGTCCTGCCCATTATTTTGCTCAATGAAATTGTTTAAAGCAAAGAGCTAAGTGTGTTTCATAGGCGTTGTTAGAAAATTTTAGTTCCATTTGACCCCCATCTTCTGTTGGCAGAGGCAGCACCATTGTGTGTGTGTGTGTGTACAAATTGTTGTGACTTTTTTAAGATGTTTCAGGTCTATCACTAAATGCCACAACCTCAGACAAGTTCAGCAACAACATATAGAGAGGTTTAGTTGCCCTCCTTGCTATTAAATGAAGTAAGTCAATAATGCCTATTTAGTTTCTGTGTTACTAAATAGGCCACTCTTGAATAACAATACCTCTAAAAATGCAGCCTTGTGGAATTCAGTAATGTGCTAGGTCATTTGAGAAGACATGTGTCTGAGTCTCTTCCGTCTTCCTGCTCTTCTAAAACAAAATATTATAAAGGAGATTGGAAAGATAATATTCAAATGTGATAGCCACAATCAGTAATTTAGATAACAGCTTCCTCATCCCTAGGAAGTAATTTGTACATGATGTGATCAAAACCTAATGAATAATGATTTGTGTGTGTGTGTGTGTGTGTGTGTGCTGTATGTGTTAATGTTTTTTAAAACTTCAGTGCAGGCATTGGAGGCGATAGTGGCTAAGCCCTCATTGTACCTGAGTGCTCACTAGGGAACAGAGTAGCTGAATGCCAGGGTTAGAGCTGGGGGATTTGGGTCCTGCAGCTGGAAGGGCTAACAAGCAAGAAGGTAGACAGTAAGACCTTGTTTTGAAACAATTACAAACTTACAGAAAAGTTGCAAGAATTATACAGAGAACTTCTGTATACCCTTTACCTAAATACTTCATTTTAAATATTTGCCACATTTATTTTATCACTCTCTACACACACACACTTTCACTTTTCGGAACCATTTGAGAGTAGGATTCATACATCATGTTGTTCTTTATGGCTTTATACTTTAGTATATAAAATAGGAATACTCTGTTATATAACCACAGTATAGTAATCAAATTCAGGAAATACAGCATTGAAACAACTTTTATCTATTCTACCTTCCATATTCAAATGCTGTCCGTTATCCCAAGAATGCATTTAGTACCATGTTGCCCCTTGAGTCAATTTCATTGTCATTCCTCTTTTGCCTCCTTTAATTGGGAACAGTTCCTCAGCCTTTCTTTCTCTTTTATCAAATTGACACTTTTGAATAGTATAGGCCAACTTTTAAAAATAAAATGTTTCTCATTCTGGGGTTGTCTGATGTTTCCTCATGATCAAATTCAGATTACATAGCCCTGGCTGGCATACACCAAAGGAGATGTTGTGTCTTTTTCAGCGTATTTTACCTAGAGGCACACGGTCCACCTGACTCTCACCCATAGTTAATTTTGATCACCTGATTAAGGTGCTGTCTCATTTTTCTGCTGCAGTGTTAACATTTTCCCCTGGAAAACAAATAAGCTTTGTTTTTAACCCTTTCCAGTCTTTAGGGATACAAATGAAACAAAACCCTGATCACTGAGGATCCAGAAGCAAAGTCCAAGTGTCAAAAAATCCTGATGATAAGTCATAAAGTCATGAGACATTATAGTGGATAGGGGCCTTAGAATTGCCAGATGTGTGTGAATGGGAGTTAATTTTAATAGACTTAATTTTTTCTAGCAGTTTTAGGTCCACAGCAAAATTGAACCAAAAGTGCAGAGCTTTTATAAGCCCCCTGCTCTCATGTAGGCACCGTCCCCCCGCCATCAGCATCCCACACTAGAGTACTGCATCTCTCACAGTCGATGAACCTACGTGGACATGTCATCATCCAGAGGCCTTAGTTTACATTAGAGTGTTCTACATGGCAAATGTGTTTTTTAAAAGTCAAGGTAGAATGTACATTTGCTATACTCAAAATATTCAGGGCTGTTACTTTGCTTATTTCTTTTATAAGAGATATGTTTTTTTCTGTATTTTGTTTTTAATTATGCTTCCTTATTCCTTTTTATAATGATTATATCTCTGTAGTTTACTTCACTTTAAGGTCAGCTTTTAATATCATGTCAGCGGAGAGAGAGAAACTGAAGCAGCTGATGGAGCAGGATGCCTCCTCCTCCCCATCTGCTCAGGTCATTGGTCTGAAGAACGCCCTGTCATCCGTAAGTTACATGTCTGCATCCAGGAATGCCTGAGATGTATCCAGGCTCATGAATGTTTTGTAATTTCTATTTCCATGATTGTGTTGAAAATTCAGGAGAAAACCAAATTATCCAAATTATGTTCTAACCTTTCATCAAATTTGCTTATTTGAAACACCGAAACTTACCTATCCAAATCTTAATAGCTAGTATTTTATTAAGTGATACCTTCTTTAAGTTTGGTTTCCTCTGACTGATCTTAATGTTTTTGTTTCTCTAACATTTTTATTGTACGTTTTTGTGTTATGTGTGTGTGTCTTACAGACATTTTTCTGTTAATGCTTACAAAATCTGACAGTTTGGAGGAAATTTTATGGGCATGAGACACCACAAGCTTAGCCTTACTTTCCAAATGACAGGTGGCAGAGTGAAATTTCCAATTCACGCTCTTATCTTCTCTATTGCAAAGCACTGATCCTGTTCACCACTCTTTCAAAGACATGAGAACTATTTTGTTTGATTGGATAGTACAAGACATTTAGCTTCCCTGCCCTGCCCCTCTACTGTGGCTACAAAGAGATGAGTCACATGAAAGTGCCTGTCAAGCAATCACTATACCTTCATAGTAACAGGAAAATCACTGACAGGGTCCCAAATGATTCTCAGCCGTTCTGTCACTCATTCTCTCTCCTTTTTTCATCAGTTTCAATTAATTCCTCAGAATAGTTAGGCTCCATTAAAGTGCCGTGTCCTACCTCTATTTGAATAAAGTTATCTGGTTTGTTTTTTTTTTACCCTGCATCTATCAGGAGGCTAGAGAACTTTTGAAATAGCATACTGATTTGCTTTTACTCTTTTCTTGTACTTTGAAATTCCTACTTTAGAAAGAGAAAGAATGTGTGCACATACGAAATTACCATCTGAAGCAATACTGAATTTTCTATTTCAGGTCAGGTAGGGGAGATAAATTTTAGGATCTTGTAACCAGAAGCCAACACAGGCATTGAGAGAACTAGAAAATATTGATTCATATTTTCTATTCATCGCATTGCTAAGAAAAGTGATGCTCTTGATATAATGTTAGTGATAAATCTTCTGCCAGTAGCACATATAGTTGTTGTAGAATATGTAAGGAATATTCACTCATGGACCATTCCAAGTATGCTATCTTCAAAAGAAATTAAAAATAACATTGGCTTGCTTCATATATAAAGAAGAGTCTTAACGTTGTCTTAAAGTCACAGATAGAATCGCCCCCTTTTTATTGTACAAGACAGCCATACATTGGGTGCCATTTTGGTTAGAGAGAAGCAGAAGCAAAGTGTTTTTGTTTTTTTTTTTCCTAAGTTTCTTATTGTTCTCATTAAGCTAGCTTTTAGTGCATTTACAAAAGGTACCACTGATGGGCTTCCAAGGGCCCTCTCCCCGTGATCTTCTTCTCCCTGCCTCCTCCCACAGAGGTCTGGCCTCATCTTGTCAGTCTGCCTGTTTGGCCACTGAGACCTATTTGGCTGTGGTATCCTAGGCCAAGGCTGTTCTCACCTTCACCAAGGAATTCATTCTCACCCATATTCACGATTTTGGAAACTTCAGATAAAACCGAATGATCCTTTCTTTCCTTTTTGGCTTGGATTCACAATTGGGGTTTAAGACTTGTTTTTTGAAAATAAGATTTTTAGAACCATATCAGAGCTATCAGAATGGATATGTCGGTGCTGTATGCACAGTGTTGCTATGTTTTCTTTTTCTGCCTGTGGCTTACAAAGGAAAGAAAAACTAATAAAATAGCACAATCTTCAGGCTGTACTAAGATTCTAGCCTCCGTACCACTGTCATTGGCCAGAATAAAGTGAGTGCTCCAGAGAGATTGTTATATGTGGTTGTGTGATCTTAGCTCTTGTGCAGTGTTTCTTAAGTGGTCCTCAAGGATTTTCAAATAACCCATATGCTCTGCGGGGACTGAAAAATAAAGCCAGCATCCCTGTTGGAGATCCAGGTAGAGGATTAGGCAGTACCACATCCTTCTATGCTTTCAGCAGGTTGGTCCTGCAGGCCCTGGTGGATGCAAAAGGCTCAGAGTTTCTTAGAAAAGAGTCAGAAAGACAGACACATAGGCTGAATCTGCGTGCGAGCACCTGTGGAGCTGATTGTGTCAGTGTCTGGGAAGACAGTCAGGAAAACTTGTCCCCTTCCACAGACAGACCATTGGAGAACAGTTGGTCATGAAGTACAGAGGAGTATCAGCGTGAAGGAAACAGCTTCCTTTACCTTTCAGCCACTTTCCTCCTAGTTGAAAGGTTGAGATAAGGAATGAGCCCTACCCAGGGAAATATAAAGGAGGCCTGGGGGCATAGTCTCAGATTTGCTTTTCATCTCACATTTACCCATTCCCAGAGCCATGGTCCTTAAGCTCTTATGCAGGTAAGTGAGGCTTACTCATTTCTTTTTTGAAATAAATTGCCTTAGTCCTAAAGAATGAATAGAACAATCAATACCCATATTGGAAAAGAGTAAAATTAATCTTTCATGAAGTCCTACTTCCCAGCACACAGCACTCTTTCTTTCTTTCTTTCTTTTTTTTTGTGAGACAGGGTCTCACTCTGTCACCCAGGACGCAATCTCAGCTCACTGCAACATCTGTCAGCTTCCCAGGTTCAAGCAATTCTCCCACCTCAGCCTCCCAAGTAGCTGGGACTACAGGCGTGTGCCACCATACCCAACTAATTTTTGTATTTTTTGGTAGAGATGGGGTTTCACCATGTTGGCCAGGCTGTTCTTGAACTCCCGACCTCAAGTAATCTGCCCGCCTCCACCTCCCAAAGTGCTGGAATTATAGGTGTGAGCCACCATGCCCGGCCTCCAGCACACTTTCTAAAATCTGGTTCAATGGGTATGATAATTAAGTAACATTGAAATACGTCCATTCATAAGGGGTGGGGCTAGCATATTCTTCAAAGCTGATAGAATCCTGGATTCCTTAGGAAGGGATTTGGCCAAAGAGACTCCAGACAGTTGGGGAGGAGGAGGAGATGCTGTGGAACCACTGGTCTTAACAGAAGCTGACAGTATCCGTGACTTCCCTCTCTGTTGCACTTACCAACCCTCCTTCCATGTCTGGAATGAGAAAAAGAGCATCATTTCCAGAGCCTCCAGGTTTGTCATCTCCCAGGCATCTCAGAACCAGTATCCTCTTGGAGAGTATTCAAGGAAAAAGTCTAGAAAGTGCGCTCTCAGACCACGTCACTAAGAGTTTCATCAAGCTCTTAGAGATCGCTCCTGCAGGGCCCACTGCTGTGCTTTTCTGAAACATCCATTTATTAACAGAGCCCCACTATTTTAACATGTTCCAGGCCCTAGCACAAAACACAGATCTTAAAGAACGCTTACGCAGAATCCATGCCGAGTCTCTGCTCCTCGACTCCCCCGCTGTCGCCAAGTCGGGTGACAATCTGGCAGAGGTGGGTAGGTTTCTCATCTGGTAATGTCTCCCCAGCTGCTGCCCGCTCCCGTGATACCATCTGTCCGGTTGCACGGCCTCCCTGCTTCCCCTCATGGGTGCTATCTACCTCTCTGCCCTCCTCCTGTGGGTGCTGGCCGCAGCTGGGTCATGGACTGGGGTCTTGGGCTCAAACGCTTTCTTGAGCATATGCTACTAATTGCATTTTTAAACTGCTCCCTGCCCCTGAACTCTTCTTTCTTTTGTATTTCTTCACCCTGTTTCGCTGCTAAATGTCACCCCTTTCACTAAGTGGTACTGGAGTGGGAACTATAGAGAGATAAACATTTTCTCTTGTTACTACTGAAGAAACCTACATTTCTCTGACCTGCAGTATCTTGGTTCCCTGCCAGCCTCCTTACCCTCTAACCCTTTCTCTGTGGCTGTTCCCTTCTCCCTTTTCTGTGATTTTCTTTTTCTTTTATAGAATGTGGCTGTGCACTCTGAGGGAAAAAAATACTTCATTACAATTAAAGTGTCTCTTGGTCAGTTAAAAGTATGTTAAAAAAAGTCTTTCCTCAAGATTAGGGATGTTTATCCAAAATAGTCTTTGCATGTTTAAAATGAGAAATTTCAGAAAAGTACAAGTAGGTTACTCAAAAAATAAGTAGGAAAGAGTAATGAAAGTAAAAACTGTTTTTAAGCTATTTTTATATTAAATGCCTGCTTCAGATATGCTAAATTTTTATTAACAAATGAATTAGACTGAGTACACTTAAAATAAAAAATATAAGGCAGGTAATAGACAAGAGGTGTGTGTTTATGTAAGTTTTTAAAAGAAGTTTGTAATGTTTAATCATAATCTCTTTTTCTGTCCTCAAAGAAAACAAACCCCTCACACACCTTCACTCCTTGGGAAGCCATTGTGTGGGATGGTGAGGCGAGTTGAGACTGAAGTCAGTCAGTACATGGACTGTAGGGCTCCGGGCACCAAACCCATTTGGAGACAAGATGGTGCCATGTGTGAACAGGCCCATCTGCTCCCATGAGCCTCACCCTCTGTCTGGCAGAAGCTCGTGGGTCTCTTACTACTTCTGAGGCACATGCTAGTGGTTAAGTATGACATTCTTTTATAGAAGCGCTACCCACAAGAGGTCACTTTTCAGGTATATTAGCCCAGACCTAAACTGTCATCTGCAGCATTGAGCACCTAAACATTACTTATGGCACCTTGACTTTAGGCCTGGGCAGGCCCTCTTTTGAATCTGCACATTTGCTAAAAACAGGACCCAGTCATGGCGAGGATCAGCCATTACTGACCAGCTGCCACGTACTATGGTATTCTCTGGAGTTTGTGCATGTTTTCAGACAGTATTTACCTTTTAAATAGTATTATCACAATTTACTTATTTAACAGGTAGTTAAATACATAACCTTAATTTATGCTTTTATGAATTTATGCTTGGCATGTCTACTTGGAACTATTTGTGTTTTGGAAAGGAAACCAAAGGCACAAGTCTTTTAAAATACATGTTTTTAAACTATATATTTAAAATGCATATTTTAAAACTCATCTTAAAAGTAACATACCTGAAAGCTGAAATTCCGTACACTGTCCTTGAAAGGTAACAATAACATCCTTCAAATGCACACCTTCCAAAACAGCCTTCTTGAGTCTTGAATCAGTGATGCAGTTGTCACCTTATCTATTTCCTCTTTCAGAAATTTTCTGTTTCCCTTATTTTATCCCTTTTATCATGGAGTGACTCAGGCTAACTTTCCCAGCAAAGGTACAGTTATTGTTGCCTTCAGGACATAAGTAGGAAAGTAAATGAAAATGGCCTCCCAGACTGAAAACTTGACTCCAGTTAATTTTTTTTCGGTAACTCCCGGTTACCTCTGATACTCTATTGGAAAATGACAGTCTCCACCAATGGGGTCAGCCCAAGGTGCTCTCCTTTTAGAACTCTCACTTTCTTTGCTCACTTTGTTTCCTTTTCTTTCTTTCTTTCTTCTTTTTTTTTTTTTTTGAGACAGAGTCTCGCTCTGTCGCCCAGGCTGGAGTGCAAGTGGCACCATTTCGGCTCACTGCAAGCTCCGCCTCCCGGGTTCACGCCATTCTCCTGCCTCAGCCTCCCCAGCAGCTGGGGCTACAGGCGCCTGCCACCATGCCCAGCTAATTTTTATATTTTTAGTAGAGACAGGGTTTCACCGTATTAGCCAGGATGGTCTCGATCTCCTGACCTTGTGATCCACCCACCTCGGCCTCCCAAAGTGCTGGGATTAAAGGCATGAGCCACTGCACCTGGCCTTGTTACCTTTTCTTTAGCCACATATATTACCCATCTTTGGTGTTGGGCCTGGCTAATTGAATTCTAAAATGCCCACCTTTTCTAAAATCAGAAATTACCCCCACAGCCTACCAAGTTATCCTGTTTTATATTCCTGTGAAGATTTAATATTATCAAGTTATCAGTTCCTCAGTTATTTTAGATTCCAAATGAAAGGGCAAGTGACTTTGGGAGGTAACACCATACTACATCCAATGTCCATTTAAGAGACTAAAAAAGGCCAAAACTTTTAAAGAAAAGTCTGAAAGAGAAGGGAACTTAATTCTTTTAATTGTCTGTTTGCTATATCGGCATGCATTTGAATACATTACCTCACAAAATCCTAACCATGACTCTATGAAGTAGGTGGTGATAGTTTCATTTGAGAAACGAGAACTGAAGCTCAGAGAGGTTAAATAACTTCCTCTAGACATACAGACAGAGCTGAGATTTAAATTCACATCTAACGAGGCCAAAGCAATCCTTTTCCCAATAGTATACACTGCTATTTAATGAAGAACGGTATGCCAAGCCAGAAAATAAAACACTCGTTCAAGCTCCAGCAGTTAAAATAAGGTAATGATGGGTAAGAATGGGACAGAATAACTCTCTCAAGCATAAATGTTATTTGGTATATAGAAGAAATAAAGATTATGGTTCGAAAAGGCATCAAAAACCAATGGGAAAGGGGTGGTTTATTCAATAAATTAGGTTGGCACAGCTCAAAGAAATTTATTACATTATTATAATTAATTACCATTATTTTGGAGACAGTCTTACTATGTTGCCCAGCCTGACCTTGAACTCTTGGGCTCAAGCCATCCTCCTGCTTTGGCCTCCCAAGTGGCTGGGATTATAGGCACTCACCATCCACCATGCCCTGCTGAAAGCAATTTAAAAAGAAGTTTAAATCTTTTCATTGCATGTTAAATGAATCAAAAGCAAATTCAAGTTAAATATAAAAATTCAAACTGAAAAATGTTAATGTAAATATTTATCAAACTGCTAGAGTAGGGAAGATTTTCTAAATTGGGTTGCAATAGAAAAAAATTGCAAAAGGAATGTTGATTAGATCTGACTATATTTTTTTTTTTAGGAAAAAGTGATGTGTGTCAAAACAATAAGGCAAATAATAGACTGGGAAAAATATTTTCAGTGAAATTGACAGACTGAGATAATGCTAAATCAATAATAATGTTTTTCATATGTAACCAATGAACAAATAATATCAAGTAACTTAAAACTTTAACAAGTAAATGGAAAAAGGCCATAATTCACACACACACACACACACAGAGATAGGTATTGGTTTTCTTTTTTTTTTTTTTTTTTACTTATTTTGCAATATTTGTAAATTCACAGGAAAGTACAAAGAAATGCAGAGGGAGGTCCCATGCACCCTTCATCCAGCCTCTCCCTAGAATAACATCTCTACAAGCTTGTTTTTAAAAAAGGGAAAACTATTCAGCCTAATGAAAATTAAAACAATTAGATTAGCTCAAAAGTTTTCTAAATTATGGTATGCAGTGCCCTTAATATAGAAAAAACAGAGGTTTCCTTATTTGTTGGTGTAATTAGGTAATATATATTTTGCCTTGAAGGTTATTAATAATTCTTCCAAAAATTGATTCTAAGAAATAACACAATACAAGCAAAGACATATTTACAAACAAAGCATTTTCGCAAATCTGTAAATATTCTTAATTTTATTATTACTCTGTGACACTATATAATAAAATATTTATCAATTACAGTTCATTGTCTCATAGAATTTTGAATGGTCTGGGAAAATGTTAACAACATAATGGTTAGTGAATGGAGCAGACAATATGTAGACTGTTTATCCCAGTTTTTCAAAATAAAATTTGTACACAAATATTTTAATATGAAAATGCCAGCAAATTAATAGGGACCACGTCCACTTCCACATTCATATCCACTTCAATGGGACTTGAAGTGATATTTATTTTATTTGCTTTTTTTAAATTTTCTATTTTGAATACATATTTTTATTTTCAGAATACAGTTTAATTTTGAAAAAAACTATCTTGCAATGTTGTTTGGGCGAACTTTATAAAATTACATACATAGAGATATGAAAATAGCATGATTACAATTATTTCACAAGAAATGTGTCAGAATGCTTGTAGTGGTTGTTATAGTGTGAACTATGAATGTTCCTTTCCCTCCCTTTTCTCTGTTTATTTAACTTAGGGGTGTCCAATCTTTTGGCTTCTCTAGGCCACATTGGAAGAAGAATTGTTGTGGGCTACACATAAGATACACTAACACTAATGATAGCTGATGAGCCAGAAAAAAAAAATCACAAAAAAATCTCATAATGTTTTAACAAAGTTTACAAATTTGTGTTGGGCCACATTCAAAGCCATCCTGGGCCATATGTGGCTCCCGGGCTGTCGGTTGGACACACTTGATTTAACTTTTTGTAATGCAAACAATAGATAAGCAACCAGTCATGCATTACATATGTGAAAGGAAATTATTGAATTGAACTGACTGGGTTAATATTTTAGCAAATGAGGTCCTGAGTTGTTTAAGACACCATGCTGTAGACTTGGGGTGCAGCAATGCTGGTGAGTTTACAGTACATACAAGAGGACTCCAGAAAGGGCTAGGGGCTAGGAATATTATTTTCAGTGTCAGTCAGCCAGGAAATCTTTGGACCCATCATTCTAGGAGGAGGAAGATACAGAGAGGGCAGGAGTGACTAGTAATAAATTAATGAGTAGAACAAGTAAATAAATGATGAGCATCTTTTGTGACAGGACAGAAGACACAGGACTACTCTCTTGTTTGAGTGAGTGTTAAAGAAGCTATTCCTTACGATGTTTTCAAACTCAATAGCTTTATGCCTGGCTCTTTTGAGGAGAGAGACCTTTTCCTTGAAGTTAACAGCTGTGATACTTACGGATTCTAAAGTGATCTGTTTGTTAGGGTAGAGAAGAGGCTTGGTTTTCAGAAGGCTACATGGGTATTAAAATGGGTAGGATCGTTAATACCTTGGGCAGATGCCTTATCGATTTCAACAGTTTGTAGATACATATTTGTAAACTGAAGCAAGCAATTTGTAAAGGGACCACTTGCCTTTTATTAATTACAAAAATCTGCTGTGGCCCTCCTGTCATAGCATCCCCTCCCTATGAAACTGAGGGGTATATCCTGAATTCAGACAATTTCTGGGCAAGATATAATCTGCCTTTTCCCCAAATTATTCTGGATGATGTGGAAGCAACTCCTTTGTTAGCCCAATAAAAAATGTGAGTGGTTTTACTACTACCTGTCTACTCTGATTGAAAGAAATCAAATCATCCTGTCCTGAATCTGTTCTTTTTCCTCAAGTGCCACCTCTGTGAAGCCCTCCTCAAACAAAATCTCCCTAATCAGAATCAATCTCTCCACTTTGCCAGCACTTTGTCTATTCCACAGGCCTCGTCTGATGTGTGTTGGATGCATTCTCTCACCACTCATTCAGTCCACAAACCTTGTCTGGTTCATTGTTATATCCTGCCATGGCCAGCTCAGGACTTAAGTCCTCCCCAGAGGGAAAGTCCAGACCCAGTGGAGTGGAGAATGGAGGGTCATGCGAGATAAGAAAACAATGATGTTCTGTTGTGTTATTTGTACAGAGGCTTATAAAGAGGACTGGGGACTTCCTTTCCTTGCAGTCACGGTGGGTGGAAAGAGACAGACAAAGAGAACTTACATCATTCATCCATGAATAGTGAATGACCTGCCACCAGGGTGCTTCTGGACCAAAACACACTGTGTATTTGTCAAGGGACACCTCAAAAGCAGCATATTGTTCCCTCAGAGAGCATAGGGGCAGAAGAAAGCTATGTTGCTCTGAACCAGCCATGCAAGGACGTGCATTCAGTGCAATGCAGAGGAGATTTTAGTATAAAAAGAAACATCCAGCAGTGGTAGCGAATAAGAGGATATGATTCAGAGAGCACTGGAATTTTTCCCCTTATAAATGGAACAAAGAGTGACCTGGACAGTTGTTTTTTGCCTTGTGATTTGTTGCATGTGTGTGAGAAGTGATAGTGCCTGTAAGTGAGGTGCCCATATTGGGGGAGAACTTTGTTTTGCATGAGGCTCGCTTCTCAGTGTTGGAGCTGACCTCTGCTTTGAGTTGCTTATTTGTATAGGCCTGTGACCTTGTGTATTGTACAACTAAATCATTTATTTTCTTTCTCTTGAGAATGTTTCTAAATGTATACATTTTTGGTTTTGTTCTTCAAATAGGAAAACTCCAGAGATGAAAACCGAGCTCTAGTTCATCAGCTTTCTAATGAAAGTAGACTCTCCATCACTGACTCCCTTTCCGAGTTTTTTGATGCTCAGGAAGTTCTGTTATCTCCAAGCTCTTCAGAAAATGAGGTTTGAGCAATGTTTACAGTAAGGTGCCTCAAAAATCTCTCTTGTTGCTTTGCTGATTAATCTGTTCAGTAAATAATCCATAATCAGAAACACTAAACTCAGTTGCCCTTTTTAGTCATTATATTCTGAGAGTTCTCTCATAACTCATACCCAAAAAGTATAAAATGATACTATACGTGAGAAGAAAAAGTAAAAGTAGAGAGCATTGGATATTTTCTCATTTCTGTAACTTGATGTGTTAAATTTGTTATACTTTTTTTTTTTTTTTAAACAGAGCCTCGCTCTGTTGCCCAGGCTGAAGTGCAGTGGTGCAATCTCAGCTCACTGCAACCTCTGCCTCCCAGGTTCAAGTGATTCTCCAGCCTCAGCCTACCAGGTAGCTGGGACTACAGGCACGTGCCACTGCGTCTGGCTAATCTTTATGTTTTTAGTAGAGACCAGGGTTTCACCATGTTGGCCAGGCTGGTCTCAAACTTGTACTCCTGACTTCAGGTGATCTGCCTGCCTCAGCCACCCAAAGTGCTGGGATTACAGGTGTGAGCCACTGTACCTGGCCTCTTTTTTTTTTTTTTTTTGAGGCATAGTCTCACTCTGTTGGCCAGGCTGGAGTGCAGTGGTGTGATCTCTGCTCACTGCAACCTCTGCCTCCCAGGTTCAAGCAATTTTTGTACTTCAGCCTCCCAAGTATCTGGGGATACAGGCGTGTGCCCCATGCCCAGCCAATTTTTGTATTTGTAGTAAAGACAGGCTTCCCCATGTTGGCCAGGCTGACCTCGAACTCCTAGCCTCAAGTGATCCACCCGTCTCAGCCTTTCAAAGTGCTATACTTCTTTTCAAGTACAAGTTAATAATTTTGACTTCTACCTATTTAATAATGTAATATGTCTACTACAGAGAAGGAAATTAGTATCCTGTATATTTTTTAATCATGGAATTTGACCTATATTGATTTATAATATATAATTATTATATTTTTATCATAATATGGTTGTAATATTGGTTTATAGCATTATTTGTTTTAAATTGATACATAAAAATTATCCTTTCCTGAATAACAGCTATTATAGTTAACATTGCTTTGTGTCAGTGTGTACTAATAATGTTACCCCTTAAATACAGACTTAGTCATCTTGTTTATGTATTAATTCCCATAGAAGATACTTTTTACACAAATAGCTCAAAGGCAAATTGTAACTTCTTCTACAAAAACAATAATAAATTCTAAAAATGCAGTCAGAATTAATAAGAATCTTTACAATAACAGTCTTGAGCTTGCTTGCTGTTTTCCTTGTGAGAACTAATTCAGAATGTATAAGAATTTTAAGAACAGGTGTTTGTTGTGAACACCTCCTTGGCAGATTGGTGTATGGACCTTTATGAAAACAGTATCCAAGAGTATTTGTAGTGTGGGACTCAACATGTTTGATCATTTGGAGTAAGGGTTTTATGAAAATCTGGCTCTTGTTTATTCTAACTCTAATGAATGTTATTTCTTCTTTCCCATAGATTTCTGATGATGACTCATATGTCAGTGACATAAGTGATAATCTTTCCTTAGATAATCTCAGTAATGATTTAGATAATGAGAGACAGACCTTGGGTAAGATTTACATTATTTAATCTCTGAAAAGTTTGGATTTTCATACAGTACTAATAAGTTGTATAGTTGACTCTTGAACAGTATGGGAGTTCAGTGTGCTGATACCCCATGCAGATGAAAATCCATGTATAACTTTTGACTCCCCAAAGATGTAACTATTAACATTCGATTAACACATATTTTGTGTTATGTGTATTTGAGGCTGTAATCTTACAATAAAGTAAGCTAGAGGAAAGAAGATTTTATTAAAAAAATCATTAGAACAGAAAACATATTTACAATTCATTAAGGGGGTCATCATAAAGGTCATCATCCTGGTCGTCTTCATGTTGAGTAGGCTGAGGAGGAGGAAGAAGAGAAGGGGTTGGTCTTGCTATCTCAAGGGTAGCAGAGGCAGAAGAAAACCTGCATGCAAGTGGACTGATGCAGTTCAAACCTGTGTTGTTCAAGGGTGAACTGTGTAGAGGACCCGCTACAAGCAAAGAGCTCTAGCAAGTACTTTGTAAGAAAACTAAGACATGGACCCCACCCCCTAGGATTTTATAATCTAGGAGAGGAGACAGCACCCACATGTGAAAGATGTGTTAATTCAAATAAATTTGTCTGCTTGTGCAGATTTTTATTTTTATAAAGTGAGTGTATGCCAATTATAGGAATATAAAAAATGTAACATATCTTTTTTTTTTTTGATATGGAGTCTCGCTCTGTCACCCAGGCTGGAGTACAATGGTGCAATCTTAGCTCACTGCAACCTCTGCCGCCCGGGTTAAAGCGATTCTCCTGTCTTAGCCTCCAGAGTAACTGGAGAATACAGGCACGCACCACCATGCCCAGCTAAGTTTTGTATTTTTCGGTGGAGACTAGGTTTCACCATGTTACCCAGGCTGGTCTCAAACTCCTGACGTCAAGTGATCTACCTGCCTCGGCCTCCCAGAGTGCTGGGATTACAGGCGTGAGCCACCGTGCCTGGCCCAGATATCCCTTTTGCAGTCTAATGTTCTCTCTGAGGACGTGTTAGAATATGGCTTTTTGCCCTGAGATATCAGGGGGTTTTTATAATTTAGGAATGTGATAGGACTTATATAATAAAAGATATGATCCAAGTGGTCATTTAGCTTCAGATTCTTCAAAACAGCACATTTGAAAGTAACAAATGGCTACCTCTTGGATGGACCCATCAGGGTATCCTAAGATGACCCTTTATTACTAGTTGATCCCAAGATGGGAAATGATAGGCAGGAAAGATATTTCATAATGCTGGTTCGAACTGTGGAATATCTGGAGTGTCTGGCTAGCCCCCCAAACAGCTCTGATTTAGGACTTCAGTAAGCAGACTGGCCTGTTTAGGAAGGTGCCCTTAAAAAGAATCTGCCCACCTGAACAGTTCTCTGTATGGGGCCTTGTAGCATCAAACACTTACCAGTCTTGGTACTCAGTTTGCCTTGGAGTCTCTAGGTTTGTCTGCACTATGCATTGGATACTCAAAGCACCACCTATTTTCATATCTACACAAAGGAGAGGGACCATGCCAGGCACCTTTTTGATATTTCAGTGTTCCTCAGCTCGATGTGTATGTGTGAACTGATGAATTGTTATCTGAATGGTTAAGAGCCACCTTTTGGGGGACTGCAGTAATTTTACCGTGCTTTGGAAGAGTATCCTTTCAGTATCACACCTGCTAGAAGGGAGATGCTCATCGTGGTTGGTATTTTGTTTGAAATGTTTCTTGGGAGATGAACCCCTTAGTGGAAAGGTCTAAGAACCGGTGGGTTTGAAGAAGAAGGCCAAAAACACTGGAGCAAGTTTGTGTGCTGCTTATTTTTCTAGAAAAACAAGGAGGCAAGTTGAAAGAGAAATGAAGAAACATCACTCCCTTGGCAAACAGCATGCACACTAAAGTGGTGTTCCCACTGTAGATGAGGAGGATTGACAAATGTGGAAGTCCTCCATTTCTTTGAGTCTATAGAGAGGGAGCCATAGGAAGCACAAAGTTAATGGAGTGTTCAGAGGTCAAAGGTCAAGAGAGGACATGGTTCAGAACCTAAGACCACAGCTGTGCTGTGTTGACACCAGCCAGGGAAAGCTTAGAGGTTAGAGCTGGTTCTGTCGTACTTTACAGCCATGTTGCGAGAATGCTAACTAACATTGCCCTTTTTGTGTATGAAGACAGAGTCTCACTCTGTCGCCCAGGCTGGAGTGCAGTGGTGCGATCTCGGTTTACTGCAACCTCTGTCTCCTAGGTTCAAGCAATTCTCATGCCTCAGCCTCCCGAGTAGCTAGGCTTACAGGCACGCACCATCATGCCCAGCTAATTTTTTGTATTTTAATAGAAACAGGGTTTCACCATGTTGGCCAGGCTGGTCTTGAACTCCTGGCCTCAAGTAATCTGCCCACTTCAGCCTCCGAAATTGCTGGGATTATAGGCATGAGCCACCTTGCCTAGTCTATGTTGCCTTTCTTGAACAAGCACTGGGCAAAACCCAGTTTTCTTCTTTGTCAGTGTTTGAATACTAGAAATGTGTGTCCCCTAGTTCTTTACAGACATTCCCAGGGGTTGGGGGAGATTATATTTCTAAGCATCAATACTCTACTGAAAAGACTGGATACATAAATAACCTTTACATTTCATATCATCATTTTGTCTGTGTTAGGACCAAGGTCTTGCTACACTGTTATTCTTTGAGTTTATAGTAAACATGAGGTTTTTAGAGTGTTTCCTATTAATTTCTACCCCACAATGTTGCTGGGCACATATTAGGACCTGTCTCTATGCTGGGTACTTTGGGGAAGTTAAATGGTTAAGAATATGGATTAAGGGACCAGACTTCCTTGGTTAGCCCCAGCTCTGCCACTCAGTGGTTGTGTGTTCTAGGACCAGATACTTACTTCCTCTATGCCTTATTTTCTTCATCTGTGAAATTGGGATAATAATACTGTTTACCACAAGTGGTAGTTACTAAGGATAAGTGGGAATAATGCATGTGAAATGCTTAGAAGACTGCCTGTCACAGAATAAAATGCAAGATATGTGTTAGCTGTTAGTAGTATTGGTGGCGATGATGGCAGTGGAGTAGCACTCTTTCAAAATTTAGATTAATGTAATCAAAGAAAATTTTTTGAGACTACATGAAAAATTGCTTTCAAAAATGACTGCAGGCAAGGCACAGTGGCTCACACCTATAATCCCAACACTTTGGGAGGCTGAGGCAGGAGGATTGCTTTAGGCCAAGAGTTTGAGACCAGCTTGCGAAACATAGCAAGATCGTGTCTCTGAAAAAAGATACAAAAACTAGCCAGGCGTGGTGTAGCATGTCTGTAGTCTGAGCTACTCAGGAGACTGAGGTGGCAGAATTGTTTAGGCCCAGGAGTTCGAGGTTACAGTGAGCTATGATCATACCACTGCACTCCAGCCTGAGTGACCCTGTTGAGAAAGACCCTATCTCAATATTTAATTAATTAATTTTAAAACTGCCATTTGCAGCTACTTACCTATGTTGTATTTACCCATATTAAGCAACTAAAACAGGCTGGGCATGGTGGCTCACGCCTGTAATCCCAGGACTTTGGGAGGCTGAGGTGGGTGGATCACTTGAGCTCAGGAATTTGAGATCAGCCTTGGCAACATAGTAAAATCTCATCTCTACAAAAATACAAAAAATTAGCCAGGCATGTTGGTGTTCATCTGTGGTCCCAGCTACTTGGGAGGCTGAGGCAGGAAGATTGCTTGAGCCGGTGAGGCAGAGGTTGCAATGAGTCAAGATTATGCCACTGTACTCCAGCCTGGGCAACAGACCAAGACCCTGTCTCAAAAAAAATTAATTTTAAAAAAGCAAAACAAATTCAAAAGTTAATTGGATGATTAGATTAACATGAGACGCACAGTGTGGCCCTGTTTTCATGTGTTTCTGTTCATCAGAGCAGCCCCTTTATTCAGTGATTGGCTTTATAATAAGTAAATGTTAAATATATATGTTTAATAAAATATATACCAATAAAGTATGTTTACTGATATATAAATAAAAGTAAAATGCAAGAGATTTCATTTGAAAACAGGCACAATGGAGGATAGGAATTTCAGAGCATGGAAAAGATTGATAGATTGACATACCTAAAATAAGTTTCATTCATCAAAATACTCCATGGACCAAATTTAAAGGTAAATGCCAAGTGGGAATTGAATTGTTAAACAAATATAAAACAAGAGAGTATGGTCTTAATACATAAATAGGAAGGCAGACAATTCAGCAAAGAAGAACTGCTCATGAAAGCACTCCAAACCACACAGGAAATCTTTTAATTGTAAGCTAAAACAAGGAGGTTACACTGTCCACCTGACAATTTGACAGAAATTAAAAATGAAAATGACAAGCCTGAAGAGTCCTCAGGAGATGGATGTTCACATCTGCTGCCGATAAATGGGGAAGTTGGGGGCAGCCTTTTTGAAAAGCAGTCTGATCATGTGAATCAAAAGTCTTAACAACATTCAGAGTTGTTGACATAGTAATCCCACTTCTTTGTATCCTAAGAAAATAAAGATATAGGCAAAAAATATTTTACAGTCTTTAAAAATGATTTATTAAAAAAACTCTTAGGTTCAGGGGTACATGTGCAGGTTTGTTCTATAGGTAAATTGCATGTCATGGTGGTTACTGTACAGATTATTTCATCACCAGGGTAATAAGCATAACACCAAATAGGTAGGTTTTTGATCCTCACCCACTACCCACCCTCCACCCACCCTCCACATTCCAGCAGGCCCTGGTGTCTATGGTTCCCTTCTTTATGTTCATGTGAACCAACGTTTAGTACCCCTTTACAAGTGAGAACATGCATTTGGTTTTATCTTCCTTTGTTAGTTTGCTTAGTTAACGGCCTCCAGCTCCATCTATGTTGCTGCAAAGGATATGATCCCATTCTTTTTTATGGCTGCACAGTATTCCATGGTGTATATGTACCACATTTTCTTTATCTAGTCTACTGTTGATGGGTATTTAAATTGATTCCATGTCTTTGCTATTGGGAATAGTGCTGTGATAAACATACACGTGCATGTGTCATTGTGGTAGAACAATATATATTCCTTTGGGTATATAGTCAGTAATGGGATTGCTGAGTTGAATGGCAGCTCTGTTTTAAGTTCTTTGAGAAATCGCCAAACTGCTTTCCACAATGGCTGAGCTAATTACATTCCCACCAGTAGTGTATAAGTGTTCCCTTTTCTCTGCAGCCTCACCAGCATGTTATTTTTTGACTTTTTAATAATTGCTATTCTGATTGGTACGAGATGATATCTCATTGTGGTTTTGATTTGCATTTCTCTAATGATTAGTGATATTGAGCAAAAACTGATGTTTTAGAAAAATTTTAAATAATATGGAAAAATACTCTGTTAGCTGAACAAGCAGAATATAAAATATGTATACAGTATGAACAACACAGATGGAGAAAACACGAAGATACTCTAATATATAAATGGCTGCTATTTTGGGGTGGTGGAGCAATGAAATGACCATTATTTCCTTTATAATTTTCCTGTAATAAACACAATTGTTTTACCAGAATTTAAAGTGATTTTTTAAAAAATTTTACAAGTTTTTATAAACAGTAAGCAACTATAGGCATAGAAATCCAATTTCCAGTTTTATTCTAAGTGTGTATGAGCTACGAAGAACTAGGTTTTGAGGAGCAATTCAAGGTCTTCCCTGTGAATAAAGTCGATGGGTTTTAGTGTGTGTCATTTTTGGTATTTAATTGCTCAGAATTCTTTTGCTGGTTTTCTGACTTCCACCCATACTCTGAACAACTGAGTTTAATAGTAACATTGACTACTTGCTACGTAAGGTTTTATTCGTGGATTAAAAATAGAATAAAATGAAAAGCTTTATAGAGACAACCAGGCCTCTTTCCCTTTCAGGGCCTGTCCTTGATAGTGGTCAGGAAGCGAAGTCCCGGAGAAGAACGTGCCTGCCGGCGCCCTGCCCAAGCAGCAGTAACATCAGCCTGTGGAACATCCTCAGGAACAACATCGGGAAGGACCTGTCCAAGGTGGCCATGCCGGTGGAGCTGAACGAGCCCCTGAACACGCTGCAGAGGCTCTGTGAGGAGCTGGAGTACAGCGAGCTCCTGGACAAGGCCGCGCAGATTCCCAGTCCCCTGGAAAGGATGGTGAGGAATCAGCCTTTCCTTGCCACTGTCCAACCTCGGTCCCCAAGCCACGAGGCCATTCACGGGGCCCATCAGAGAGACAGCCCCTGTTCCCTCCGGTTTCATTTTGATTGTTCCGTAGACAGGTTCATTACTCAGAGCTGTCTGGCGTCCTCCGCCTGGCTGTTTCCAGTCACCTTGTCAGCATTTGGAGACGGGGTTGGGGTGCTTCTCTGTGGCACTTGGTGCCTGGGGTAGTTCTGTTCTGTGGGTTTGTGCTTCCTCTTTCTCCAGAAGCCTTCTGGCTGATTGTTCCGATGTGCCCAGCTGGAAAACATGTCTTTAGGGCTGTCTGCATGTTTATTTTTACTTCCCTGGGTGGACAGAATTTAATTTCTTGAGCTGTTTTTCTCATCCAGGGTAAGTTTCCCCTGAGAATGTTTGTGTTTACTTCTGGAATTGTCCCATCAGCTCCTAGGCTTTTGGAAAATAAAGTTCACAAGAGGAGGTTTTCACATCAGAAATATTCTTTTTTTCTCTCTCCCTCTTGTTTTATAGAGTACTTAAAAAAAAATCTTAGAAGAGCCCACCTTCTCTTCCCTACTCAGCATCAGCTCCAGTCACAGCATGCTGGCTTTTAAAATGGCTTCCAAGTATTTCTCATCTTTCCCCTGTCTCATGGGTAGGGAGATTGGGAAGGGAGTACCCAAAGGGCAAGACTCTGGGCAGATCAGCCCTCTCTATGACTGTGACTAACTTTGTTCTTGAACATGGGTGTCTGTACCTCTTTTTGCTTTCTCATATTCAGTGACCTTAGAGCAGTAAGGTCATTGTCTCTATGGGATGCTGGGACATCAGTGTCCCCCAAATGCAGAGTCTCTCTCCTGGGCGTTTGCCAATTGTCTACATTGGAATTGGAGTGCCCCCTCAGCTTCACAGACCTAGCCCTGCCGACACCCCCCATTGATAGAGGATGCTATTATTTTCTACATTCTAAGCATTCTGCAGTTCTAGCACTCATTAAAACATCATTACTTCAGTGATTTGAAGATTAAGGGGGAATCTTAACTGCTATCTGAGAGGGATATCCCATCGTCATTCTGCCCAGTCTCCAGGGCCTCCCCTATCAAAGAGACTTTCTCTTTTTTTGAGTCAGGGTCTTTGTCGCCCAGGCTGGATTGCAGTGGTGCAGTCCTACCTCACTGCAACCTCGAACTCCTAGGCTCAAGCAACCCTCCTGCCCTGGCCTCCCAAAGTGCCAGGATTACAGGCATGAGTCACTGTACCTGGCCCAAGAGACTTTCTTTCTTGTTATTGATAATCAGGGTGGGAGACAAAAACAAGCCATATTTTTTAAACTCTTCTTTGTTACTTATCCCCAGATAATTTTTGCTGAATAAAAGGAAGGCAGATCTTCTAGAAATAGCTTCTAAGGCAAGTGTTAAAAGTCAGCATTTGTGGACAGCTCTTTTCTTTAAAGGAAATGGTTGGCTTTGAGGATGAAAGTTTCTTAAAGATGTTTCATGCTGTGGCAATTTAGAGACCCTTAAGATATTCAGCTGATTGATCAGTGTAATTGACCTTGAGCAGAGAGGTTTGAGGAGAGGCTTCTCATCCGCAACATAACCACTAAGCAGGAGTCTTATCTCATGGGTTTTGTGTACGTCCTGCAGGTCTGCTCATGCCCCTGCCTGGAGTCTCCTTCATGCCACCAACCCACAGGGAGAGTGCTTCCTTCTGCCTCACCTTCGCTCTCTCTTCCCCACAGCATCATGAATGGCACTAGGTTCTTTCATCGGTTGTGTTTTATTTTACATGGTGAAGGTGATTAAAGGTTGATTCAGCATTCCATACATGGTGTGGCTGTACTGTTTCACAGCTCACCAATGTGGAGAAGCAGAGAGAGGAACAGACACCCAGGTTTCAAGAACACAGGCAGTCACAAGTAGGACTGACTTGAGTGTAGTTGATTTTTTCTTCTTTTTTTTTTTTTTTTTTTTTTTTGAGACAGAGTCTCTCTGTCGCCCAGGCTGGAGTGCAGTGGCACAATCTCGGCTCACTGCAACCTCCACCTCCCAGATTCAAGTGATTCTCCTACCTCAGCCTCCTGAGTAGCTGGGATTACAAGTGCGTGCCACCCCATCCGGCTAATTTTTGTATTTTTAGTAGAGATGGGGTTTCACCATGTTGATCAGGCTGGTCTCGAACTCCTGACCTCATGATCTGCCCACCTCGGCCTCCCAAAGTGCTGGGATTACAGGTGTGAGCTACCGCGCCTGGCCCTTCTTTTTTTTTTTTTTTTTTTTTTTTGAGACAGGGTCTTGCTCTGTCACCCAGGCTGGAGTGCAGTGGTGCAATCACAGCTCATTGCAGCCTCGACCTCCTGGGCTCAATCAATCCTCCCACTTCTGCCTCCCAAGTAGCTCGGACCACAAGCATGTGCCACCACACCCAGCTATGTCTTTTGTATTTTTTTGTAGAGAAGAGGTTTCACCATGTTGTCCAGGCTGGTCTTGAACTCCTGGGCTCAAGCAGATCCACCTGCCTTGGTCTCCCAAAGTGCTGGGATTACAGGCGTGAGCCACTGCACCCAGCTGAGTATAGCTGATTTTTATAAGCCATCCAGCTGCTCTAGAGAATTCTATAGCATGAGATGGTGAGGTGGTCCGTATTACAGGCAACACCAAAAATTTAGCAGAAGGTTAAAAAGGAAGGTTATGTGACTAGTGAGCATTTATGAAAGGCACTCAGCTCTTCTTCAGTATAAGAAACTGCATGAAATGTGCTGGGAAGAAGAAATCTTGAGATTGTTACTACCCGACATTAGAAAGGAAAATTGGCCATCACTGCTTATGCTTAACTGTTTTTACACACATGGAAGAAAAGACAAAGAAGGTAATGCGCCTCCCTGACGCCCTGACAGGGAATCGCTAAAGACGCCGAGACCTCACAGTAAGGGCTGCCCAAAGAGTTTGTTCACTTCGTGTTCACGTAAAGTTTTTCTTCCTTCCTCTCTTTATTTTAATTTTTTTTTTTTTTTGATGTTTCACTTTTCCTCCCAAAAAAGCAGAACTTTAAAGTCACTATATCCTGTGGCTTGTTTCCCAGGCTTAGGAAATGACTCACAGATTTTCTTTGGTCAAAATGAATGTTTTGGTTTCTATAATACCACATTTTTAGTGGTTAAATTTATGATGCTGATTCCTGAGTTTTGGAGGGATTTTTTAACACTCCTTTTTTAATACTCTTTCCCCACTCCACCCCTGAAGCCTTAGCACCATATCAGGATCCTCAGGTACTGTCAGGCTTAAAAGTACTGGACTCAGCTTAACAGTTTCCAGAAACAGTGTAGTCCAGTTTAGAAATGTCATTGTCTTTATAGCATCTCCCAACTTTTAGGCATCAAGATAAACGGACAGCTTTAAAACATTGGGTTAATTTGTTTTGGGGCCCAGATAAACATTATTTAAACCTACAGTTTTAAACCTATGTGGTTTAAAAACAACCAAAGACAAATCTTTGGCTTTCTGAAAGAGAATCATAGAGGTTTTATTTTGTTTAGTTCTTTGTGAACAGTAAAGCTCTTGGTGACACAGAAATGACAAAGTTCTTTTCTCTTGTCCTTAGGTATATGTGGCAGCCTTTGCCATATCAGCGTATGCATCTAGCTACTACCGAGCTGGAAGCAAGCCATTTAATCCGGTTCTTGGAGAAACATATGAATGTATTCGGGAGGACAAGGGCTTCCAGTTTTTTTCAGAACAGGTAGATGTACACCCTTTTTTGCTTAGTGGGAGGGGTTGCTTATGTCTTCCATTAAATGTGCTTCTGAAATATTTATCTTCCACCTTTCACTGGCTTCAAAGCAGCCGAGATAATTACAGTGCTTTTCAACATAAAGGGAAGGATCGATTTCTCTTCCACTGAAGCCAAGCCACCACCCAGGGGCATAAAGGTACCACCCATAATTCTGCACACTTGCTTGGCTACATGCATTGCCGGTGTCCTTTCTCTTTAATATCATTAGCACAAGGAATTTTGAAAGGATTAACGTTGGCCCAAACTTCAATTTAGAGGTTTAACATTGCTCCCTAACACACTGACATCGTTATTCCAGAGCATGAATGCCCCCAGCAGAGTGGGTAGCGCCAGATAAATGCATTATTCTCAATTTTGATTTGAGAGGAATCATTCATTCCTGTATTTATTCATTCACATCAATAAATTATTTCTAGAATGTATACCATGTGCCTGCCACTGTTCCAGGTGCTAGGATATTGCAGTGAGGTGGGGGTGAGGGGTCCGGACAGGAGTCCCTGCCCTCGTCTGATGGATGCACAACCTTGTACTCATGCAGCCTAAGGTTCCATCACACTCTTGCCACAGAAGTAGCATAGAGTAATACTCAGGCATCAGACAGCCTACGATCCATCCTACCTCAGTTCTACCTCTTACTAGCATGATAACCCAAGGCAAGTTACATAGCTTCTCTGTGCTTTAGTTTGCTCTTGAGAGTGGAGAGGATGACAGTTGTATGTACCTCACATGGTTTTGTGATGATTCAATGAGACACTGTCTGCAAAGCACTTGGAGCAGCATCTGAGACATGAAGATACATGTTATATGAGTGTTTGCTGTCATTATTGATGCATACCAGCATAGTTTATAATGGTGGAGTGTTGGGAACATCTAAAATACTTGTCAACGGGGGATTATTTACCTAAAATAGAGTGTATACATATTGAAATTTTTTTAAAAAAAACCTTCTCTAAGATACGCAGAAAGAAATTTTATTAAAATTGTAACAAATTTAAAAAATAAAATACACCCTCTCCCACCTTGTTAAGGTAGCAATCAAACACGTCCACTCTCTGTATATCCCTAAATCCCTAGGGACATTAAACATCATTGCTTCTGTACATTTCTCACCCCCCAGTTCTTAGAGAACTGAGGAGAAATGGGGGGTGGATTGCTAAAATATTCTTTTATCTTGCTGCTCTCTTTATCAATGGATTTGCACTACAGGGAGAGGAGGGGAAGCGTGGGTTGGCTGAGAGACTTATGATGATAGTGCTTATCTTAACTATAAATGATAAGGAGTGTTCTCTGGAACTCAAAGGAAAATGAATATACAGTAACCCAAAGCACACTGTCAGTAGCTTGCCAGTTAGAAGCTAAAACAAGAAATTAAACATGGACTGACACTGGGGAAGTAGGGAGTTAAAGTAGTTAAAGGGGATAAGATAATCTGTGTGATTCAAAATTCATCTGGGTTATTTAAATACTGAACCTAAAATAGAATGAGAATAAATGAAAATATAATTTGGTTTCCATGGTATCATATGCACTCTTGTGAAAAAATAAAGGCCAAAAATAGCCTCAAACTACAGCAGACAATCAGGACAGGATGAATAGCTATAAGAAAAGAATAGTAATGTGAGCTGTGTAAAGTTGAGCTTAAGTCCTCTGAGCCCTGGTGGGACAGGGCCAAATTCAAGATCTGTTTGTGTATTTCCCATGGTGGCACAGCGGGGAGAAATCAGAGCTCCTGGGCACATGTGCACAAAGACAGAAAGAGGGTTACATAACTTAGCATTTAGTTCCATGAAATAAGCAAGAAAGAGAACTGGTTATTGTTAGTAGTTTAGAATGTGCTGGGTGTAGGATGTGCAGACCTGCCTGCTTCAAATCTTACCTCCACAGTTTGCTCCATGTGTGACCTTATGTAAGTTCCTTCAACTTTCTGAGCCTCCCTTTTTAAAAAAAAAAAAATCTGTAAATTAGGAATGATAATGTTTGACTAATAGGTTGTAGTAAGCCTTAAACAAAATAATACACTGATGGAAATATTCAGTAAATGGCTATTGCTCTTATATTTAGTGGGAACTTCTACGATGCCTTTTTTTTTTTTTTTGAGACAGAGTCTCACTTTGTCGCCCAGGCTGGAGTGCAGTGGCACAATCTCGGCTTACTGCAACCTCTGCCTCCCAGTTCAAGTGATCCTCGCACCTCAGCCTCCCGAGTAGCTGGGACTACAGGCTTGTGCCACCATGCCCAGCTAAGTTTTGTATTTTTAACCGAGATGGTATTTCACCATATTGGCCAGGCTGGTCGCAAACTGACCTCATGGGATCCGCCTGCCTTGGCCTCCCAAAGTGCTGGGATTACAGGCATGAACCACCATGCCTGGCCTACACTGCCTTTTAATATAAAGTGTTAAGAATAGTAAGAGTTTGGGAGGCTGAGGCAGGTGAATCACCTGAGGTCAGGAGTTCGAGACAAGCCTGGCTAACATGGTGAAACCCCATCTCTACTAAGAATACAAAAAATTAGCCAGGTGTGGTGTCACATGCCTATAATCCCAGCTACTCAGAGGCTGAGGCAGGAGAATCACTTGAACCTGGGAGGTGGAGGATGTGGTGAGCCGAGATCGCACCACTGCACTCCAGCCTGGGCAACAGAGCAAGACTCCATTTCAAAAAAAAAAAAGGGAAAGAATAGTAAGAGGAGCGTTGACAAGGCAGAGAGGAGGCTGAGGAATGACTTGATGAAAGAAAACTAGAAAGGCATGTGTCTATAATATATACTTTCTTATGTTCAAATAAGATATGCTATATCTCCACTTCTAGTACAAGTAGTTTGAAGGGGACTCGATGTCGCTGGTGAGTCTCTGACAGAAAATGGCTGTCAGGCAGCCAGGAGTTCTCACAGCTGGCTTCACCATGGTCATACCACCAGTCCTGATCATCATGGAGCTGCTTCATCTGTCTAGAATTTAGCCTGATGGCCGCAGATAGTTGGTTATTTTAATATGCCTAAGAATGGATGAGTCTCTCAGGGATAAATTCACACTAAGCTTACAAGAGACTGATGTATAAACTAGAATGCTACTAAATGCATTTACTGTGAAAAATAGACCTGCTATTTTTCACAATGCTCAGAAAGCATTGTCCAGTGTGACTAGGTATGATTTTCCCATAGGCAGATTACTTGGGAAGCCAATGAGAATCCTAAGTGAGTGTACAGTGTGAAGATGCAGCTATGTGATTCAGTACGTCAGGCAGCTCTCTGCCCTAGGAGTGGGAAGGGTATAGGGCCAGGGCTTCCCTTTCCCTGGCCAGCAGGAACCTATCACCTCAATGTCCCTCTTTCTTTCTCCCAACCTTGTCTATTCTAATTTAACACATCTGAAGAGAGTGCCAGAGCATTTATTCTGTTTCCCGCTGGTACCTGCTATGGCTCTTTCTGCCTCCAGCCCAGGAGACAGTCTACTGTGATGGAGACAGCATGACTCCGCCCTTGTCCATTATGTGTCATTGATATACTTAAGCTCTCATGGCTTAGAGGTTTGTTTTCTTGTGCCTCTCTACAGTGAGTACAGGTTTCTGGATGACTAATATAATAAACTGGGCAAGCCCCCCGAATTAATATTTTTGGGTGGAATTTTTTTCTAACGAGGATGTTGATGGAAATTATATCTCCAAGCTTAAGGACCTGGCAAGAAACAACTTGGCTTTTCTTCTGAGTTTTCTAGACAACAGTCTGATTTGGAAAGCGATGGCTGCCTCTCTCCTCCAAGCCCCTCGATTTTGTTGTCTTGTGGATTTGCTGGGTATGTGGATGTTCGAGGTGGTGAGCAGCCAGGCAAGTGGAAGTCATTGCTGCTTGAGAGTTCGACTCCGTCGAAGCTTGCCTCTCTGTATTGTTTCTCGTCTAAAAGACCCAGAACCACAACATCAAAATGATTCATGTGGTCAGAAACCAGAGAAAGCATTTCTTGTTAAAAATTTTTCTTAGAACAAGTATTAGATTTGTAGAGTGCTCCGTGCATTCATGATGTTACTTGATCTCCAAAACGGCGCTCTGTGGAAGGTGAGGCGGGGATCAGTTACAGGCGAGGAAACCAAGGCCTAGAGGATTTGAGCTTCCCAGTGCCCCTCAGCAAATGCTAGAACCCAGCCCCTCTGTTTCCATCCCTTCCTCCTTTTCCCCTCACCCTTTGTGGGGTCTCTTGTGTGGCCTCAGTGACTGTGCTCAGAGCTACTGGAGTACAGTATACACAAAGCAGCCCTTTGTGTATGCTGTTCATTCTCACCATGCATAATCTCTCCAGACTCACATAGGACTTTGTTCTCAGCTCCTGTGGTAGGCAGGGGTGTGGCCTTTGTGAAAGAGGACTGATCAGGAGTGAGTCATAGACATTCCTGTCCTAGGTTCTGACCCTCTGGCTCTTCCACCTTCTCAGAGGTTTCCTTTGTGTCAAAAAATCCATTTCAACCTTGGCTTTCTACATAAACTCACAGAAGGAGGAATTCAGAGAGGAAGACTTCCCTTCTTTCCTTACTGGTCAGGGACTAAGTATCCTCTGGCAGGTGATTCCCTGCTTGCTGCATCTTCCTGCTGCCTGGGAGAGCTAACACACTGGTTTTGAGCTGCATCAAGGGAATAGATGGGTCAGAAAACTTATTTCAGTTGGCTATGTTCCTTTTTTCGTACCTTTGGGAAAGGTTTGGTGTTGAAAGGATATGCAATTAAGCTATGGTCTAAAAGTAGCTTTTCCTAATTACAGGAAACTTTAGTTGTCCAGATCATTGTTCATTTTAACCATTTACGCACCCATCTGCATACCCTTGACAGTGTCAGAAAAGCTGAGTGCAGTTATTAAAAGTTACTAAAATGTTAAGAGATTGAAATATGAAGATCTTTTCTTTTGCTCTACGGGCTTAGCCTTTCTTCCTTTTCTGTTATTTATTGGAGGACTCTGAGTCCGTACATTCTTGGACAGGCTTATACTTGCCACACCCATCACTTCCTCCTTGCACATTCATGTCACCTCTGAATAGTCCTTGTATCTACTAGTTAGCAGAGTTATTTATTACTGATTAAATAAGTAAAGATACTGTCAAAGGGTAAATTCTTAAAGACACTGTCAAAGGGTAAATTCAAGCTGTTCAAATAAAACCAGCAATAAATCAAATATGAGACAACTAAACCATTGCTTTGTGGTTTTCTACATTTCTAGGTCAAGTCAGCACTTAATGTGTTCTTGTTTTTTAATTTTTTGCAAGAAGCCATGTGTTTATGAGATAAGTGATTCACTCCGAACATGGGAGAAGGGAAAATAATTGGCATCTGCGTTCTCTCCAAAATCAGGCCAGAATTCTTGGCATCATCCTTAATAGCTCTTTCTCTCATAATTCACATCCTCTTATCAGCGAGTCCTGGGGTCTCCCTTCAGAAGCCTTCCTTCTACAGCCAGCCATTTTCACTCTCTCTCCCATTTGGTGCTGGTCACCTAGCTCAGGCAGCTAAAATCAATGACTGGGATTATTGCAGTAGGACTCACTACTGATCTCCTGTTTCCAGAGCCAATTAATTCCTTATCCAGCAGCCAGAGTGACTGCTTAAAACAGAAGCAGCAGCTGCTCTAAATCCTCCACCAACTTCCCAAGTCACTTGGAATAAAATCCAAAGTCCTGGCCATGGTCCACAACGCCCTCGAAAATCTCACCCTCAGACACTTCTCCTACTTTCCCCACCTCCTCATTTAGCTCTGCCACACTGGCCTTGCTTCTTCTGCTTCATACCAAGCATTTTCCAGCCATTGGCCTTTGCTGTGTCCCCTGCCTGGGACGTGCTTCTCTCAGATATCCGCGTGGTTAACTTCCGAACTTCTCTCAGCCCCACAGGTTTCCATTATTAGTCTTGCCCTGCCACCCTGTCTAACCAGCACTCCTACTCACTGTCCCCACATCCTCATGCCCTGCTTTATTTTCCTTAACACACATTACTACTGACAAATTATGTGCTTCTTATGTGTCGTTTGTCTTACCCACTTCCATACTAAAATATAAATTCCATCAGGGTAAGAATTTTTGTTTCTTTAGCTTATCATTTTACCCTTGGTGACTAGGACGGTGCCTGACACTTTGAAGGCAATCAGTAAGTGCTTGATGAGTGACCTGGAAAGAATGGCCACTTGGTCCCCTCTCTGGATGACTTCTTCACCTGGCACTTGCCCTCTTTTTCATTATTGCTCTGTATTGCTGCAGGGAAGTCAGGACCTAGGAGGACTGGATAGTTATGCCTTGGAGCAGTTGCAGGGGAGAACTGATGTATTGAAGGGCTAGTTTTCTAAATCTGAAAAATAAAAACTTACAAAGTACAAAAATACTGAAAATACATCCTTTCCCTATCTGCTTCTCCCTTGACCTCTTGAAGTGCATTCAAAGCATAAATTAAAAATGATTAGGTCAAGGTAAAGAAAGGCCTCAGATATATAAATAAATTATAAATTACCAGAATTCTTAACTGCCAGTGGAACTGTATTGGGGCTTGTAGAAAGAAAGATAGATACATGTGTTACCATATAAATACTTGCATAATAAAAACCATGTGTACTAATTTCTTGAATGCTTGGGCATCCTTACCAATCAAGAATTGCTCTTCTTTGATTGGAGAGGAAGTGATAGGGAAGAATGCATAAAAAAAAAAGTCTAAATTGGGTTTATTCAACAGGCTAACAGAGAGCATCTCTTCCAGGCCTGGGTCAATTCAGACAAATGCATCTACTGCCCTTTTTGCCTGAGTTAAAATGTAAGGAGAATACAGACTCAACCAAAATCCTACAATAACAAAGACAGGTTAGATTCTGCTCATTATTCTCTACTCTAATAGATTTTAGAAAGATTGCCATCAACAAAGATTAAGTGATTAACTGTGAATTACCTTTTTCCATGGGCATTGAAGTTAATCAAAGCCTTTGTATAATTTTTTCAAGTTGGCCAGCATCCGCCGCCACCTTTGATGCTAAGATTCGAAGAAGACATTAACAGCAGATGTTAGAATCAGAGGATTTTGAAGCCAAGAGGGATCCTCACACCTCATTTTACAAAGAAATATGCGAGACTGAGGTTGGAAAGGTCAAATTCAAAAGGTTTTTTTCTCTAAATGTCCTTGAGAAGGAACCTTAATGATGTGTCCTGGCTTTGGGGAGGGACACTAGCCCTGGATCTGGAAGAGGATGATGTAGGTTTGGAGTGCTACCTTTATCACTCATTAATGATGTGGCACTGGGGAAGCTCTTTGCTGGCCAGAACCCCTATTTCCTAATTTATAAAATCAGGCTAACCAAGATACAAGGCTACCGTAAGAACTAAGTGAAAATACACTCATTTTCGAAATCTATATTTTGATTTTTTAAATGAGTGTATTTTCACTTAGTCTCTTTTAAATGAGTATATTTTCACTTAGTCTCTGCCTAATCCACATCAGCGTATGATCCTGGACAGTTTGTATGTGTTCTCTTTTTTTAGTTGGCCGAGTCAGTGGAATCAGCCTTATTTCACAGATGAGGTGACAGAGGCTGAAGGGATTGAAAAGCTGTGAAGGTCATACAGCCAGCAGATGATGTTGCAGTCAGGGCCCAGGTCCATGGAACAACAAAAACCTTTCCCTCGTTCCCGGACGCTAGTGCAGCACATGGCAGATGCTCCAGAAACAGGTGGAAATATACAAAATAATAATAAGCTATCAATGTATATCTCCCCAGAAAGCTTTGTAAAACTCTTAAAAGCAATGTGGGCCAAATAAACCATTCCCAAAGGCCTGTGTAAGCCATAAAGAAATAAGCAAAGTTACTGATATTTGAAGGTTGAGACTTATTCAGAAAATGTGTTGAACCCATCTAAACATAATCTGCTAAACATTCATTTATTATCTAACATAATAGTTTAAAAAAATCAAGGTTGGGTTTTTATGAGATGTGTGTATACTGTAGGGGTTCTCTTATAATTCATATGGATAGTATATTTATCCCTGTTTTATGGGGTTTAAAATTATTACAGAAGAGGTGTATGGTTTTTATATACTGTGTTTACATTCGGCCATACCTGTAAAGATGCCAAATTCTTCATCAAAGCTATAGTGCTCCTCTCCCACATTGCTACATCGTTTTTGTGGGATGAGTATAATCTACTTCATAATAATCCACTTTAAAATATGTCTACATTATGGGGGAGAGGAACATTTCATAGCTTTCCTTCCATTCCATAGCGGGTCATGCCAGGTGGGGTGGAGAAGTGGAGAGTGGGGATTGTCTTGAGCTGATTAATGGTTATTATTATTATAGATAGTGTCTCACTATGTTGCCCAGGCTGGTCTTGAACTCCTGGATCCTGGGCTCAAGGGATCCTTCCGCCTCAGCCTCCCAAGTAGCTGGGATTACAGGGCTGTGTCACTGCACCTTGATTTTGTTTTATATGATCCCATGGTTTCAAAGCTAGCTCCATTGTTTTCATTGAGAGACAGCTAGTGAAGAAAAGGAGAAGAATGTAGCATTTTTTTATATAAGGTATCTCCAAGTGGTAGGATTTTTTAAAAAAAGATAACTGGATGTGGTGGCTCACACCTGTAATCCCAGCACTTTGGGAGGCTGAGGTGAGAAGATCACTTGAGGCCAGGAGTTCCAGACCAGTCTGGGCAACATAGCATGACCCCATCCCTACAAAAAGTGAAAAAATTAGCCGGGCATGGTGGCATACACCTTTAGTCCCAGCAACTTGAGAGGCTGAGACAGGAGGATCACTTGAGCCCTGGAGGTCGAGGCTGTAGTGGGCTGTGATTGTGCCACTGCACTCCAGCCTGGGTGGCAGAGTGAGACCCTGTCTCAAAAAAAGAAAAAAGACAACATCAAAGGAAATCAGAGAGTTACATTATGGGATTAGGTTTCTAAGTCAGTGCTTGAGGTGAAAATTGCCCTTGAAAATCCCACAGGCACAGAAGGGCTCACGTTCTTAGGAGGCACATGAGAACTAAGACAAACCAAAGGGCAGCAGATTTGAGTCTCCTGCTTTTGTATTGCAACTGGCATTTATGTTCATTGAGGAATCTGAAAGATACCTACATGATTTACATCTTTGTCTCTACCTTTCTTTGGCCCACACTGGTATGGCTGTAATCCCATGAGTCACATCTGGGTGTGGCGTGTGTGACCACATCCTCCCAGCCCTGCAGTCCTCCTGCTGGAGGCCTGGCATACAGAAGTAGTTTTCAAACCATGTTCCTCAGCTGAGGGTCCCAAGGAAGGTGAACAGCTGTGGATTTGTCACCCACTGCCCTCCCTTCCTCCCCACCTGTTTATCTCAAGCAAGGGCTCAGTATTCTGGGTTCTTGATAAGATGGGTTTGAAAACTGTACAGCTGCTTAAAACATTTTTTTTTCTTTTTTTTGCAAAGTTTGAAAACCAGTGAGGTAAACCAAAACTGCTGGGACTTACCTCTACCTCTTCCCTGACTATCGGTGTGGCTTGGGAAATGTTACTTAATCTTTCTGGTTTCAGTCTCTTCGTTTATAAGGTGCAGGCTTTGAGCTAGATACTCTCAATGTAAGACACCTCTGTTAAGAATCAGCTACATCAGAGAACTTTCTGGAAACACCCCTGGCAGCATTACTGTGGTTTCACCAGTGCTGAATTAGAATGACAGCATATACACCTCTCAACGTTCCCTGAGTGTGACTGAGATAATGAGGAAATGGAGGAGCCATTTTCTCTTCAGCTTCTTCATTACTGAATAAAATGAGTAATGACCCCTTGCCAAAAGGCAGTCTCTGCTCTAGGGGATTCTCTTTTCTGAAATGAGATTACTTATTTGCTCAAGATAGTTTTTATCTTGACCAAAAATAAATAAAATTTTCTTAACAGTTGACTAACATTTCCTCAACACTTGTGTGTTTACCTTTTTTTTTTTAATAGAAACATCCTTTTTTAAAAAATTACCTTGCATCGGTCTTCTTGTAGGTGATTTGAAAAGAGGCTGGACTTTATGATGCAGAGTTTTCAAGAGTTAAATTGGCTGAGCCCGAGGAAGAGCATTTTGGGTTGCATTTAGAATACTTGTTATTTGATATCTTAATTAAAACATCTGCCGCTACTTTCAGAACAGCTGATAGAGATGTTGACATTGGTAGCCAATGTCAGATTATATGTTATGGATGAGCAGTCCTCACATGTCCCCGTTTTTATTTTTATGTCTTTCAAAATGCGCCTCTATCCTCATCACTCGCCACCTGGCCGCCCTCCCACTGAGGCTTCTGGAGGCTTCCGTTCAAGGGCCTTCCCCTCACCCTTGACCAATCTGAGCGAGTGGGAGCTGACTGTATCAGGAGCGCCCTCTTGAGGACAGACTTGTTGAGGGAAACAAGTTTTTCCTTCAGTTCAGCACTGCACGCTGTGTTACATCTCAGTGCAGGGGAGAAAGAATGGATTTCATGAGACACAAAAGTTCATTCATTTTTTGTTTTTCTGTCCTTTGTTTCCATCAGGTCAGCCACCATCCACCTATCTCTGCGTGTCATGCTGAGTCTAGAAATTTTGTTTTCTGGCAAGGTAATGTGCTAATACATTTTACTTCCATCATATTGTGTAATATGTTATCTATTTATTTTATCCAAGAATTGCTGTCAATTCTTACTGAGATCAAGAGTGGTCCTTGGATTTGGGCCTGCTTGGAAGGATCTGCGCCACCTGTTCTTACCTCTCATCTCTCACTTAGTTTATCTGAGCCACCTCCATTTATTTCAGTAACTTTCTCTTATGTAAAAATCATTTGAAACGCCTCACATATTTCAAGAGACACTAAATATTTACAGTTGCTTATCAGAGTGTAGACAGCAGAGGGGTTTTCTGCTTTTGTCAAACTTAAATTTTATTTCTGAAATCGTGTTTTACATTGCTTACTTCTTTTCATTTTTGAGATGATTGTTCCTAAAATTTTGTTCAGTTTATATTTTGAGTTGGGGGTGGGTGGGTAAATCTTCTAAAGAATAAATTAGGCTATAGATATTTCCTAGGTGGATTAATTTTGTTAATCTCTCAATTTATTTAAAAAAAGTGTACTGTAGAAGGAAAATGTAAGCATCATAGGTTTTTAGACAGTGAGCACATATACATTTTAAAAATATTTTTCTCTGCTACTAGTGATATCACATGTTGCCTTTACACACACATGCATACACACACATGCAGTCTATTAAACTTTAAAAGTACAAAACAGTATACCGTAACCCCCTTCTCCAGCCACTCAGTTTCTCTCTTTGGAGGCAATCAGTATTTCCAGTTTAAAGTGACAAGTACCATGGTTTTCTTTCTTCACCTTTGCTATTAAAGTTTAAAATTGAAACTGCTCTCTCACCAAAACCCTCTGGAAATACTCTCATAAGGTTCCTAGCCTCCTAATTGCTAAATCTCACTCATGCTATAAGCACCTCTTCTTTGTTTTTTCAAAAGTTGGATTTTTTTTTGAAATGGAGTCTCGGTCTGTTGCCAGGCTGGAGTGCAGTGGTGTGACCTCGGCTCACTGCAACCTCCGTCTCCCGTGTTCAAGTGATTCTCCTGTCTCAGCCTCCCGAGTAGCTGGGACTACAGGCATGTGCTAACATGCCCAGCTAATTTTTGTATTTTTAGTAGAGATGGGGTTTCACCATGTTGGCCAGGATGGTCTTGATCTCTTGACCTTGTGATCCGCCCGCCTCGGCCTCCCAAAATGAGATTACAGGCATGAGCCACCGCGCCCAGCCAAAAGTTGGATTTTTTTTTTTAATGCGAGGGGTCTTCTCAAAGTAGTTCTGTGTGCTCCTACGTTACATCCTTCCATTCTCAGCCCTTCCTGAGCATCCTTCTCCTAGGCCATCCTTCCCCATCAGCCTTTTCCTGAGCAATCCACCTATTTCCATGGGCCCAGGATTCCCAAATCTTGCTTTGTAACGCAGCCTGACATTTCTCTGCCTTTTATGTAGGTTGTGTAAGCCATTTCCGTTTGTTGTGATTGTAGTGTAGCTGGGCTTAAATCTGCCCTCATGATGTTTCTTTTCTGTTTGTCACATCTGTTCTTTGTTCTCCTTTTCCTCTTTCTCTGCCTTTTGGATTGAATAATTTCTATCATTCTCTTTCATCTCCCCTGTTAGCTTATTAGCTATTAGCTATACTTACCTGTTTTGTTTCTTGTTAAAGTTGTTACTTTAGGATTTATGTTATATATTTTTAATATCATCAAATATTATGCCAGTTTCATATAGTGAGATTTACAGAAGTATACTTCCATTTTCCCTTCCCAACCTCTCTACTGTTTTTGACATACATCTTCTGTATATCATAAACCATGTAGTACATTGTTAATACTTTTGCTTTAAACAGCCAACTATCTTTTTTTTCTCTTGGTAACAATTTTATGAACATATAACTTATATACCGTATCATTCATCCATGTAAAGTGTACAATTCAATGGTTTTTATTCACAGAATTGTGAATTTAATAAACTGCGCAGTTATCAGTGCATTTAATTTTAGAACATTTTCATCACTCCAAAAAGAATCCTCTTTAGCAAATATTACCCTCCCCCTCTGCCACCTGCCCCATTTCTCTCAACATTCCCCAGCCTATAAATGTGCCTGTTTGGGGCATTTTATATAAATAGGATTATACAATATGAGGCCCACTGTGCTCGATGGTCCCAGCCCCACCTCTCTCACCTGGACCCCAGCCAGGGCTCCCCACTGTCCCCCCTGCTCCCACCCTGATTTCCCTGTGGTGTGTAGATCCTCAGTGCAGCAGCCAGATGGGATCCTCTTGCTGTTCTTTTTCTATTCCCTGGCTTCTCTGTTGGTACCACCATTCATTGCAAGTTAGAGAAATCTGACATTGTTCATAAATTCTCTCTTTTTCAGTCTGTGTCTAACTCGTCACCTAGTTGTGCCTAGTTCTCCTTCTTTAGTATTTCTGGGCTCACTCACTTCCCCATATCTGTTGTCTTGGTTCCCTTCATCCCGTTTGTTATCCCCTGGGCAATTGCAGTAGCCTCTTAACTTGTCGCCTTGCTTCTCCTCTCTCCTACTCCTGTTCCTTTCTCCATATGGCTTCCAATTGCCTTTGCAAGGTCCATGTCTAATCACATCAGTGGCCTGATTATTTCCACTCAGTGCACACAAACCAGACTCTTAGCCAGGCTTGGAGAGCCCATTGTTTTTCGTTTTCAGTTTTTTGTTTTTTTTTTTTGGCAGAATCTCACTCCATCACCCAGGCTGGAGTGCAATGGCATGATCTTGGCTCACTGCAACCTCCACCTCTCGGGTTCCTGCCTCAGCCTCCCGAGCAGCTGGGACTACAGGCACCCACCACAACGCCCAGCTAATTTTTGTATTTTTAATAGAGAAGGGGTTTCGCCATGTTGGCCATGCTGGTCTCGAACTCCTGATCTCAAATGATCCACCCACCTCTGCCTCCCAAAGTGCCAGGATTACAGGCATGAGCCACTGCACCTGGTTTTGTTCTCAACCTTTCTACTCTTCTCTAGATAAGACAATCTGAGACCTATAGGACAGAACCACACTATGTGACTGTGTTTTCCTATACTTCTGTCCCCTCGGACAAGCTATTTATTTGGCCTTAAATTGCTTTTTCTCTGCCCAGTGAACTCCTGCTTATTCCTCAAAGCCCCATTTAGATGGCCCTTTCTGACAAGCCTCTTCTGATGCTTTCTCCAAGCATGTTCGTCACTCCTTCTTCTCAGGTTTCATTTTACCTTATAACACACTCAGTTATAGCCTGGGCCTTTCTGTGTGCTTACTACTTGTTTTCACTTCTCGCATTCATGGAAAGGACTTTATCTTATCATTTTAGTTTCCCTGATTCTGCTCCAAGGGCCCATGGGGTTGGTACTTATATTTTATGAAAAGTTATCCTATACAATAATTGACTTGATTGTGAAGAGATTGTACTATATAGCAATTGATCATTTATATAGCCTAGGAACTATTTCATCTACCTAACTCTCCTGCTAAAAATGTAATATTTGGTATTTCATTTCAGATGTGAGATGGAAAAACAAATTCTGGGGCAAATCCATGGAAATTGTTCCAATTGGCACAACCCATGTGACTCTGCCAGCGTAAGTTCTTCTTCTGTGGTTAAGGAGCTTCATGGAATTTAGGGCCAAGATTTTGCTTTGGGGACAGGATGCCCACCCCCGCCCTCGGCAGTTGCATTGAGTGCGTGTTTTTTCTTTTAATCTGTCTGACAGTAGGTTTGAATGTTCCTCCGTTTGGCAATCTCACTTTTAAAAAATGTTTCTCTCTCAAATGGAAATGTCTCCTGGAGACCAAAGTTCCCTGAATAGATGCTTATTAAAACTCATTTCCACTTCCTAACAAGATTAAGAATGGTGGTTTTAGCTGGGCATGGTGGCTCACATCTGTAATCCCAGCACTTTGGGACGCCAAGGCGGGCAGATTGCTTAAGTCCAGGAGTTTGAGACCAGTATGGGCAACATGACAAGACCCTGTCTCTAGAAAAAATACAAAAAGTAGCCAGGCATAGTGGTGGCACGCACCTGTAGTCCCAGCTACTCAGGAGGCTGAGGTGGGAGGATCATTTGAGCCTGGGGAGGTTGAGGCTACAGTGAGCTGTGATTGTGCCACTGCACTCCAGCCTCGGTGAAGGGGTGAGACCCTGTCTCAATTAAAAAAAACAAATGTGTTTTTCCTTTATTGTGCTGCTTTGCTGTCAAAATCCCTTTTAAGAAAGGTATGGCCTTGATCTGATAGGGATGATTGATACTTATTTATAAAGCAAGATGCTTCTGAGCAGGGACTCTGAAACTGGACTGCCGAGATTCACCTGCTCACTCTAGTACTTACTATCAGCAAATCCCTGGGCAAGTTACTTCACCTTTCTCATCACCAGTTTCCCCATCTAGAAAAAGAATAATAAACCACCTACTTCCTAGGGCTACTGTGAAGATTAAACAGATAATATACATAAAACACCTAAAATAGTACTTAGCACATTGCATATGTTTTGTAAGTATCTGGTCTTATTATTAATACCATTTTCTTCATAATTATTGAATTCCATAAGTAATATCTGAATACTTTCTCATCATAAAGGATGCAGGCAATATATGTTTAGCAGATTGTATAAAACCTTCATCCTTTCCTCAAGCTTCCCTTTCCTAGTTCAGCAACATTAGACAAGCCCCTCTGGCTCTGAATTGCCTCCTCTGTCAAAGGAGGGAGTGGGCTGTTCCAAGAGACTACCAGCTTCTAGTGAAGCCTCTGGTAGCTTCCAGAGTGCAGAGTCTGAATGCTGTCATTCTCTGTGGCGTGCATGCCTCCTTGTAGAGTGGAAGCTCCTAGAACATCCAGTGTGGCACAGACACTTAGCCAGTGTTGCTTCTGTGAATAAAGGGATGAGTAATGCATTACATGACCTATTTTATAAAAGAGCAGAGTTCATTTGCATTTGCTGCTGGCTCTTCTAGAAATTGGTACTTCTACTTTTTCCTTCTTTTCAGTTTTGGGGATCATTTTGAGTGGAACAAAGTGACCTCTTGCATCCATAACATCTTAAGCGGGCAGAGGTGGATTGAGCACTATGGAGAGATTGTCATCAAGAACCTGCATGATGATTCCTGCTACTGCAAAGTGAATTTTATAAAGGTAACTCCAGTGACTCTCTGAGCTCTGACCCTGGAAGGGCTGTGGCAGAGCCAGGGCCCCAGAGCACAGGGCATTTGAGAGATTTTTCGCCTTCACCTTTATGCCAGCAGGCAAGCAATGCCTGAGCTCCTTGGTCCCAGCTGCACCTCTTTCACCTAGACCAGGGCAATGGCCCCTCCTGGCCTCTTACTCCTCTAAGGTCTGTCCTCCGTACAGCAGCCAGAGAGACCCTTTTAAAACATAAATCACCATGCTGCAGTATGTATGCACCTTGACAGCATTATGTTGAGTGAAATAAGTCAGCCCCAAAAGGACGAATATTACATGATTCCACTTCTGCGAGATCCCCAGAGGAATCCAGTTCACAGAGAAAGAAAGCAGAATGGTGGTCGCCCGGGGCTGCAGGAGGGAGGAAGGGGGAATTAGTGTTGAATGGGTATAGAACTTCAGTTTGGGAAGATGAAAAAGTTCTAGAAATAGATAGTGGTGATGGTTGCACAGCATTGTGAATGTATTTAATGCCAGTGAATTGACCCTTAGAAATAGTTAAAATGGTCAATGTTCCATTAGGTATGGTTTACCAGACTTTTTTTTTTTTTTTTAATGTCATGCTGTATCATTCCTTTGAGCAAAATCCCCCAACAGCTTCCATCTTTCTCAGAGTTGAAGCCTGCATTCTTATGGTGGCCTGCTGGGCCCTGCACAGGCTACACTCCCCATCTCCACCCTTTCACACACATACTTGCACACTTGCAGATACACACGTACACACACGCCACCTCGTTCCTCTCCAACCTGAACTTCTCTTTTTCCCCACTGTCCTCTGGCCACACTGGCCTTCTTTCTCTTTCTTCATTTCCTTCTGCTTGGGCAGCTGTCCCCAGATCCTTCCATCACCAGCCCCATCCTGTCATTCGCTCCCTATCCTGTCCCATTTTCTTCAGAGTTCTTATCACGGTCTGAAGTCAGCCTGCTCATCGTTGCTGTGTGTGTTTATTTTCTGCTCTCCATACCCTCCTTATCATCCTTGACTCCAGAAAAGCAAAACCTAGTCTATCTTGCTCACTTCTGTAGCCCTGATTCCTGAAATGGTGTCTGGCACACATGAGAGACTCATAAACATTCAGAGAATAAATGGAAAAATTGGCCAGAGGCAAAAAGTATGGAATAGTCTCTCATTTTAACAGCCTTGCTGGCGGCCCTCCCTGCTTTCTCTCCCTCCTAAGATTCCTTCTTGCTCTTAAAAATTGTATGTAGTTAAAACAGCTTTAAAACATGACCCTCCTCAAGGAATATTTGCATTTAACAAAGATCGAAATAATAAGCAGAGAGATGAGGTTTTATTGTGGAACTTCATGCAATGCCTCTCTGCACCACCTGTAACCTATAGGGAATACTTAGGAAGAGGTGGATTGGGGTCTTTATTATAGCCTCAAACTGGGTTATAGACAGACGTAAAGCCCATAATGACCGTACATGTGGGACAAAATAAAAGTGATCCTACCTTGAAAGCTTTGTCTAAGCTCTCTGCAAACAGAAACAAAAGGCAACCTGAAGCAGGGGTATGTTACCTGTGACCCAGGTGAAAGCCACATTGCTCTCAACATTTTCTCCAAGGAAACATGCTCCACTCCCGTATCTATCACCTACCTTGTTCTCATTCACTTACATGCAGAAAATGGGTTGTATAGTCATGAGAGATGAACACTGGGCATGTCTGGTGTTGAAAGAGACGCTGCAAGTGGATGCCACACTCGCCTGTGGAAGATGACAGTGTCCCTTGGTGGCTTCCAGCAAATTCTCAGCACTGGATTTGTTGGCAGATATCTCTAAGGGAAAATCTGACACCTGCTTCAGAATAAACTTAAGAGCCTGGGTGCCATGGCTCACACCTGTAATCCCAGCACTTTGGGAGGCTGAAGCAGGAGGCTCACTTGAGGCCTGAAATTTGAGACCAGCCTGGGCAACCTGACAAGACCCTATCTCTACAAAAAATTTAAAAATTAGCCAGACATGGTGGCATGCACCTGTAGTCCCAGCTGCTGGAGAGGCTGAGGCAGAAGGAGCACTTGAGCTCAGAAATTTGAGACTGCAGTGAGCTATGATTGCACCACTGCACTCTACTTTGGGGAACGGAGTAAGACCCTGTATCATCAAAAAATAAATAAATAAACTTAAGAGTCTCAATAGTCTTTTTTTTCTTTTTTCTTTTCCTTCATTCTTACAAGGCTGGAGAACTCAACTTTAAATTTCTAATTCAGCTCTGAGACACTTCCGTGCCCCACCATTTTTACCACAGCCTTGAAATGCAGAAGCTGAACTACCAGAATCTGACCTGAAAATGCCATTCAACATGATTAGTTTCCAAATATGGACTCTGTTTAAGCTGAAAATAGTACTAGGTTTTTTTGATTTATGGAGAAATGCCTTTGCCATTCTTTCTTTCATAGAGATTTTTAGGGCAGCCAGGTAATTTGAAAAACAAAAACAAAAACAAAAACCAACTCTAGGGCGCTAGAGCTCCCTCTGCTGGCTGCAGTGTGGAACTGTATAAAATCCTCCGGGCTGGACTGGCGTGAGCTGAGCTGAACTGAGCAGAATAGAGTGCAAGGTTGCCTCGCAGACCAGGACCAATACATAGTGAGAATACCCACACTACTCGCTTGATGTATAGAAACTGAACCTTTTCTTTTCTTGTTCTTGTTCTTTTTTTTTTTTTTTTTTTGAGATGGAGTCTCAATCTCACCCACTCTGAAGTGCAGTGGTGCAATCTCAGCTCACAGCAACCTCCGCCTCCCGGGTTCAAGTGATTCTTGTGCCTCAGCCTCCCAAGTAGCTGGGATTACAGGTGCCCACTACCACAGCCGGCTAATTTTTGTATTTTTAGTAGAGATGGGGGTTTCACCATGTTGAACAGGCTGGTCTCGAACTCCTGACCTCAAGTGATCCACCCACCTCGGCCTCCCAAAGTGCTGGGATTACAGGCATCAGGCACTGCACCCGGCCAAGAGCTGAGCCTTCTCTTACATTGTATGTAGCAAAGGTAGAAATACAAATGTATCTTACACAAATACTAGTTGAGTTACAAACTGTAGATAGTTAACCATTCATTTTTATTAAATAACTAAAGGTATGAGTTTTTTAAAGCCAAAATCCAAGCATAAAAACAGATACATAGACCAATGGAACAGCATAGAGAGCTCAGAAGTAAATCCATGCATTTATAATTAATTGGTTTTTGACAAAGGTGCCAAGAACTCACAATGGGGAAAGGACAGTCTCTTCAATAAATGGTGTTGGAAAACCTGGATATCCACATGCTGAAGAATGAAATTAGAACTTTATACTGTATGCAAAAATCAACTCAAAAGGACTAAAGACTTACAGCAAGACCTGAAACTGCAGAACTACTCAAACAAAAACATAAGGGGAAAAGCTTCATGACGTTGGTCAGGGCAGTTATTATTTTTGGATATGACCCCAAAAGCACAGACAACAAAAGCAAACATAGACAAATGGGATTATGTCAAACCAAACAGCAAAAGAAACAATCAATACAGTAAAGAAACAATCTATAGAATAGGAGAAAATATTTGTAAACTATACATCTGATAAGAGGTTAATATAAAAAATGAATAGAGAGCTCAATAGCAAGAAAACAATCTGATTTAAAAATGAACAAAGGACCTGAAGAGACGTTTCTCAAAAGAAGACATACAAGTGGCCAATAGATACATGAGGAAAAAATGATGAACATCAGTAATCATCAGGGAAATGCAAATTAAAACCACAATGAGATATCACCTCATATCTATTAGAATGGCTATTATCAAAAAGATGGAAAATAATGTGTTCAGGAGGATATGGAGAAGAGGAAACACACCATTCGTGGAAATGTAAATTAGCACAGCTATTATGGAAAACAGAATGGAAGTTCCTAAAAACAGCTAGAAATGGAATTACCATATGATCTGCCAATCCCACTACTGGGTGTATATCCATAGGAAATGAAATCAGTATGTGAAAGAGATACCTGCATCTCCATGTTCATTGCAGCACTATTCATAATGGCTAAGATAGGGAAACAGCCTAAGTGTCCAACAATGGATGAATGGATAAAGAAAATATGGTACATATAACACAATGGAATATTGTTCAGCCTTTAAAAAGAAGGAAACCTTGTCATTTGCGGCAACGTAGATGAACCTGGAGGATAAGTGAAATAAGCCAGACACAGACAGATGCTACATAATCTTACTTATATTTGGAATCTAAAAGAGTTGATCTCATAGAAGCAGAGGGTGAAATGATGGTTGACGTGGGTTTGCCAGGGGTGGAGGGGAGGATTGGGAAATGTTGGCCAAAGGATCCAAAATTTCAGACGGGAAGAATTAGTTCAAGAAATCTATTTATTGTATAACATGATGACTATAATTAATAACAATGTGTTGTATACTTGAAAATTGCTGAGTTTTTGTTTTCATTTTGTTTTGTTTTTTTTTGAGACGGAGCTTCACTCTTGTTGCCTAGGCTGGAGTGCAATGGTGCGATCTTGGCTTACCACATCCTCCGCCTCCCGGGTTCAAGCGATTCTCCTGCCTCAGCCTCCTGAGTAGCTGGGACTACAGGCATGCGCTACCACACCCGGCTAATTTTGTATTTTTAGTAGAGATGGAGTTTCTCCATGTTGGTCAGGCTGCTCTTGAACTCCCGACCTTAGGTGATCTGCCCGCCTCGGCCTTCAAAGTGCTGGGATTACAGGCGTGAGCCACTGTGCCCGGCCACTGAGAGAGTTAAGTGTTATCATAAGTAAGTCTGTAAGGTAATACATATGTTAATCAGCTTGATTTAGCCATTCCACAATGTATACATGTTTCAAGACACTATGTTGTACATGATAAATATATAAATTTTTTATTTGTTAGTTAAAAAAACAGAACCCAGAACTAGCAAACTAATATGCAGTATGGAGCCACTCTTACAGTCCTTTCTCTAGCTTTTCCTTTTTTCTTTCCTTAATATCTGTAATAAGCTGATGCTAAAGGACTAAGTCAACAACTCATTTGAATCCTAGGCAAAATACTGGAGCACTAATGCCCATGAGATTGAAGGCACAGTGTTTGACAAGAGTGGAAAAGCGGTTCATCGGCTGTTTGGGAAATGGCATGAAAGCATCTACTGTGGCGGCTCTTCCTCTTCTGCTTGTGTGTGGAGAGCAAGTGAGTGTCTGGGTTTGTGGACCCCAGGCTGTGAGTGGGTGGATGGGTGGGCATGGCAAAAGAAGCCACAGAGGACAGGAGCAGTGTCTGTTCAGCATCTCCAGCCTCTTCTGCTTTGAACTAGGTTAGAGGTATTGGCCCTCTTTCCTTCATCCCGTCTTCACCTCCCCGTCATGCTTACTTATAGCAACACCTCTGCTGGGCTGCTGGGTCCCGGGTTCTTAACCCCAGAACAAGCATTGCTAATCCATGGGCATTCTCTGAGGGAATCTGGCAGTCCACATGCATAACTCTACTGGGTACTATAAAAGAGTATCAGTGAAATGCAAGAAGTCGTTCTACAGCAAGGACAAAGAGGAAAGTGTTCCTGGAAAAGCAGTGACCCAGGAGACCTACAAAAGTTAACTATCCCCAGGCTGACCTAACCCCAAAAGCCATCCTCATCACTCCTGTGATTGCAGAAGGGTGCTGAGCTCTTGGAGCAGATATGGGCAGAAGAGCTAGGGAACCCCAGCTTTCATCAGCATGTCCCCACCACACTTTAACATCTTATTCCATCTCCTAAGTCCGAAAGTTATGTTGTTTCCAAGTCACAGCCATATTGTAAACCATTCTTCTGAGATATAACTGTTAGGATGCTTTAGGCTGGTAAAAAACCAAACAGAAAACCATTTGACTGGTGGCTTAAACCGTTAGGCTATGTGCTATTACACAACAGGAAGTGAGGTGGTGGGTGGCTCCAGGGTTGTTACATAGGCAATTTACCTGTGTCAAGGACACACAGATCAGTGAGGATACATTCTGCTACTCCCAGTGTGCCGTGGTGTTTCCCCTAATGAACGCAAAATGGTTGTTACCATTCAGTGTCATACCCCTGCATGACAGCATACCAAGCATGTAATGAGAGGACAAAAGAGCTTTCCTCTCTCGTGCCTCTCTTTCCTCAGGAACATTTCCTAAGATCCCCCAGCAAATGGGACTTTATATCACGTCAGCCTGCAGTGGGTTCAGACCCATCCATGAACCAGTCGTGGGCAACAGAGTAGGCAAGAGAGATTTAGATGTCTTGGATTAATCTCCAGTAAGGGCACAATGCCATTTGAACAGAATCAGTATTCTGTTAGCAAACAAGAAAGAGAAAGGATGGTCAAGTAGGCAGCCAGCAGTGGCCCTTTCAATAGGCAGCTGCCACATCTCCCACTGTTGCAGAGGTTGCCGTGAAGTTAGAATGAATTGGCACCAGTGGAAGCCTTCCTAGCTTCAGAGGCAGGCATGAGATTTTGCAAATGGCACAGTCTGTCTCCTTTGCTTAAAGTATGCATCACAGATGAGAACTACCATCCTGTCTCAGTGTTAAAGTACCACCTTGATAAAGCAACACTGTTTAAATTTTTGTTACTGTCATTATTCCTTGACTTTATGTCTCTCTAATGGCAGTGAGCATCCCTGGCCCATCTTTAAGAAAAGCACTGTCTTCACTCCCTGGTTACTGGGGAGCTGACCAAGACACCATAGGAAACTTTGCTACTATTTTTATGCTTCGGATACACAGAGAATTAGACTAGTTACAAGGAGGACTTACGAAGATTCAAAAAATGGGTCCCGGTGGGGCATGGTGGCTTACGCCTGTAATCCCAGCACTTTGGGAAGCCAAGGCAGGCAGATTGTTTAAGGTCAGGAGTTCAAGACTGCTCTGGACAACATGGCAAAATCTCACCTCTACTAAAAATACAAAGATTAGCCAGGCATGGTGGTGTGCATCTACTGTAGTCCCAGCTACTCAGGAGGGTGAGGCATGAGAATCACTTAAACCCTGGAAGTAGAGGTTGTAGTGAGCTGAGATCGTGTCACTGTACTCCAGCCTGGGTGGACAGAGTGAGACCCTTTCATTAAAAAAAAAAGCGAGGGGTTTCTGCAGAACAGTTATTGGCAAGCATTTCTCTTGTTACGTGTGAAGAGCTTAGGCTATAAGTAGATCTTAGTAGTCTACATTGGATTTATACAATATATAAATTTGGGTATGTTTAGCTTAAAAAGCTGGAATTCCAGTTAGGGCAATGCACCTAATGTTTTAAAGATGTAAGACTGAGGGGAGGCAAGAATTGGTAAAAAGGGCAGGAATGGAAGAAAAGAATAACATTTATTAACCACCTGCTGTGTGTTCAACACTGTTATAGGTACTAAACAGAGTTTCAGGAGAATTTGACATCACTTAAATCAAAAACAGATTCTCTAGAGTGAGAATCAGGAAAAATGGACCCAGAGCTGATATTAGTATGTTTATTTATTGTTATTATTATTATTATTATTATTATTATTATTATTTTTGAGATGGAGTTTCGCTCTTGTCGCCCAGGCTGGAATGCAGTGGCGGGATCTTGGCTCACTGCAACCTCCACCTCCCAGGTTCAAGTCATTCTCCTGCCTCAGCCTCCCAAGTAGCTGGAATTACAGGTGCCCGCAACCATGCCTGGCTAAGTTTTGTATTTTTAGTAGAGACGGTGTTTCGCCATGTTGGCCAGGCTGGTCTCAAACTCCTGACCTCAGGTGATCCGCCTGCCTCGGCCTCCCAAAGTGCTGGGATTACAGGCGTGAGCCACCACGCCCAGCCGAGCATGTTTATTTTAAAATCAAATTATTTTCGTAGCTTAAGCACTACAGAAACTTCACAGCATTGTATAAATTTGCTTTCTGACCACACATAGGAGGCCACATCCCTGTAGGCAGAAGAAAAATTATAGAGAAGAAAATTTATAGAGAAATGTTCAGTGCCTGTTCATTAGTCAGAATATTTTAACAGAAATGGAAGGGAGCTGAGAGAGAAAAATTGTAGCTAGGCTGAGATGAAAAAGGTGAAGGAATTAAAATGTAACATAAGTGACATGCAAGTTTGGGGTGAATGATTTATTTTCTTCTTAGATCCTATGCCGAAAGGCTACGAGCAATACTATAGCTTCACACAGTTTGCACTGGAATTAAATGAAATGGATCCATCATCAAAGTCTTTATTGCCACCTACTGACACTCGATTTAGGCCAGACCAGAGGTAAGGATTTTTTAAAGATTTTTCTCTCCAGAAATGTAAAACCCTTTACAAAAAGTCTTATTAACAATCCTTAGGCCACCAGAGGCACCTGAGAAAGGTGGAAAATGTCATCAGGAATTGAGAGGTGGGGACGCTTTAAACAATTGTATCACGGAGGAGATGGGGCCCAACTAGGATCCATGTGTGGCATGGCCTTTACTATCCATAAAGCCCCATTTGCATTGAAATGCCAAAAAAGGTGTTTATTTTGAAGAGTTTTACTGCATGCAGTAATAAAGAACTTAGTGTAAAGTAAGTAAGTAAAAACATCCAGCTCCCCGAGCCCTCAAATTTAAATGATTTTGGTGCACTGAGATCTAACTGCTGATTCTAGGTTGCTGCTCACAAGGTGTGTGATATATGGTAGGTTTTTCATCTTTCCCGGCCTCAGTTTCCTACTCTGTAAAATGGAAATAATAATGTCTCCCCTAAGGCCTTTCTAATTAAGACTCAAAATCTAGAAGCCCAAGGAAAGAAAAGATTGTTACATTTGGCTTTATTAAAGACAAACAACACTTTGGGAGGCCAAAGTGGGCGGATCACTTGAAGTCAGGAGTTCAAGACCAGCCTGGCCAATATGGCGAAACCCCGTCTGTACTAAAAATACAAAAATTAGCCAGGCATGGTGGCACATGCCCGTAGTCCCAACTACTTGGGAGGCTGAGGCACGAGAATTGCTTGAACCCAAGAGGAGGAGGTTGCAGTGAGCCGAGACCACACCATTGCTCTCCAGCCTGAGTGTCTCAGTGAGAACCCACCCCCCGACAAAACAAACAAACATAAGCCCTTCTTTATGGCAAAATAAATAAAACTATATAAGGTCAAAAGATAAATGACAAACGGAGAAGTCCATATCTGCAACTCATATCATGAATTGCCTCTAGAAATCTAGTAATAGATCAACCCATTAGAAAAAATGGACATAGGGAGGTAAATTCATTTTGCAGGGATTGAACACTGTTGTTAGCAAGTGCCTAAAAAAGATGTGAAACAGTTTACGTATGTCAGCGTAACAGTTGGTCCCAAAGGGGCCCTTTCCCCTAATTTATTTTAAAGACAGCCGTACACAGAATGCTTCAAGCTATCTTGCTATGCACATTATGCTTGTACTGTTTCGTGCAGTTTGTCTACTTTTTTAGGGAAGTATTTTTTGTATAAAATCTGTTACAATTGTGTTTCTTAAATCAAACCTAAGAATGGAGTTAATTGGAAATATACAGTATATATTAATAATGTATGTGGTGTTTAAAGAATGGTAAACATTGTTAATTTCTGTGATGAACATTTTCAATTAAATTTATCTTAAGTTTGTGTTAAAAAAAAAAAAAAAAAATGGACATAGGAAAATGAACAGTCCACAAACTAGGAAATGCAGATATCCCTTAAACATGTGAAAAGATGTTCAGCCTTAATCATAATAAGAAAACTGCAAATTTAAAAATCATGTCGACATCCCAATTTTTAACCTATCCGATTGGCAAAAATTCAGAAGTTTTATACACTTTGAGGTTATGGGAGAAAAGGGCACTCTCAGCATTGCTGATGGGAATATAAATTGGGTATAATCCCCATAAAAGGCAGTTCAGTAATATATAAATTACACACTCACCCTTTCACCCAGCAATTTCACTTCTAGAAATTTCTCCTACAGATTTTTCCTACTTACTCACGTAAAATGATGGATATACAAGGTCGTTTATTGCGGCATTGTCACATTAAAATGATTCAAATGATTCAAATGTCTATCCATAGGAAATTGTCTAAATTCATATACATCCACACAACTGGATATTATGTGGCTATTAAAAAATGTCTATGTACATCCATGGAAAGATCTGTAAGATATATTATTAAATAAAAAGTAAACCAAAACCAAAAATCAAGGGATACATAGCATGCTACCATTTATATTTTTTAAACGGAGGGAGGGATAAGAATATGTATTAATATTTGTTTATATACACATGAAGAATCTCTAGAAGGATGCAGAGGAAACTAATAAAGTGGGTTTTCTAGGGTGGAAGGGTGAAGGTGGCTGGAATTACAAGGAAGAAAAGAAGACATTGCCCCAAATTCTTTTTTGTAGATATAATTTTTGAATTATGTAAATATCACCAATTCAGAAAAATATCTTCTCTGACTACTTCAAGATACGGATTAAAGGGTTGGGGCGGGGTCTTACGTATAGGAGAGGATTTTGAATATCCAGTCGTGGACACATGCAAGTTGAGTAGTAATGATTGTTTTGTTTTCTTGAATTCATATCCTTTCATTTTTTTTTTCCTCAATGCCTCAGGTTTCTAGAAGAAGGGAACTTAGAAGAAGCTGAAATACAAAAGCAGAGGATTGAACAACTACAGCGAGAAAGGCGGCGGGTCTTAGAAGAAAATCATGTGGAGCACCAGCCTCGGTTTTTCAGGTTCGTGCCTGGATTGAGTAGGTTTTTGGTTGATAGGTGGTGCCAGCACGTTATGCTTCTGGTTCGCAGAAAGTGAACAGTACTGTCCCCAGATAAGAGCATTCTCCAGGCTTTTCCTGCTTCCACGTGGGGGGACTGCTCCTCTGTGCCAGGCCCTGTCCCCCGCACTTACCTTCAGGCTCTCCCTCTTGCTGACTTCAGACAGGACTAGGGCCTGCGTTTTTGCATTCCTTGAGCTTTTCCAGTGCCCTCAACCAGTGAGTTTGCAGAGGAGGTCCTCAGTCAGGGAGCCTGCCAGAACTGGGTCCCAGCGCCAGGCCAGCTTATTAAATTCACAGCTAAGGTTGGTCACCCCCATAGGCACGTTTTACACCATGACAGAGATCATTCACGATCACTCCACAGTTAAGCAGTATGGAAATTCCAAGCAGTCTGTTTCTTGCATTGTGGAAGTTCCAGTACACTTGGGCTTGCATTTCCTGTTATCTTAAAATAACTTGCCAAGAAGGTCTTGTTAAAATAGATTTAATTTTTTTTTTTTTTTTCCTGATACAGAGTCTCGCTCTGTCACCCAGGCTGGAGTGCAGTGGCACCATCCTGACTCACTGCAGCCTCCACCTCCTGGGCTCAAGCGATTCTCCTGCCTCAGCCTCCTAAGTAGCTGGGACTACAGGCGCGTGCCACCATGCCCGGCTAATTTTTGTATTTTTAGTAGAGACGGGGTTTCACCTTGTTGGCCAGAATGGTCTCAATCTCCTGACCTCATGATCCACCTGCCTCAGCCTCCCAAAGTACAGGTAAGAGCCACCGTGCCCAGCCAATAGATACAAATTTTTAAAGGAGGTATGAGAGATCTTCAACCCTTCACCTCCCCGTCTCCTCCTATAACTGAGTAGAAGAGAAAGCTCAAGGCAGGTAGGGGATCTGTTGAAGGACTCAGTATAATACCCTGGAATGGGGCCTGACTCTCCTCACTACCAGGCCAGGGCCTATATGATTTTAGTTTTTCTGTTTTCTTTTTTTAAAACACTTAAATAGGTGTATGTGAAAAAGCAGCAAGTTCCTGCTCTACTCCATCTGCCCAAGTCCCTCCAGGGCCACCAGTGTCTTTTCATTGTTTTGGGATGTTTTTTGTTTGTGTTTTTGTTTGTTTTTAGTGGACAACAGAAGTACTTTTAGGAGGATTTTGTTATTAATAACAGCAGCAGTAATAAAATCTGTATTCCAAAATGTCAAAATAGTAACAAATAAGGTTTTGTCTTGAAGAATATGATGCTCTTTTCCCTAAAGTTGATGTAGATTCTACTAGATCCCTTCTGATCATTTCCACAAATTCAAGATATTAGTGATGGAAAATCAACTGGCCAAAATTTCATCCTGAAATATTCAAGCTTCATTTAAACATTTAAAGAATAAGATGGAAATGTTACATTCCTTTTTGAAAAAGGCAAGTAATAGAAAAATGGATAGATTAACAGACTGATCAGTTGATTTACTGATCAGTTAATAGATAAACACATTACACCCTTAAGTAGGTTGGTTCTTTTTCTTCCATACATTGTCTATTTTCATTTTTTAAAAAAAGAAAAATCTACAATTATGAAGATGTTCATTACAGTACTTTTTAGGATCATTAAAAATGGTAGGTAACCAAACTGTCTCAAGGACTAGTTAAGGAGATTCACCAACTCGGTCCAACATGAGGCATTAAGGATGACCTTACAAAGCCTGCAGAGCTCTGCTGGAAACACATTACCATATAAATGCAAGATACAGAATGTGATTATGCTGTCATTGCAATCAGGAAGGAATTATGTCTGGAATGAAAAAGGACGGAAAGCTGCTTCAGCTGTGGCGGCCATTGCTCTTTAGTATTAGATGGGGAAATTTTTTTCAATTGGAGAAAGAGCGAGAGTTGTTCAGCAGTAGCAGTCCTCCATGGGACTGTTCAAATTAGAAACCTGGCAAAGAGATTTTGGAGAGGAATATGGGGACTTGGATGTTGTCATTAACACTTACTGAGGAACAACAACAAAATCACTGAAAATTCCAAGTAGAAGCTGGAGCTCAGACCAAATTGAGCCTCTTTGTTTTAAAATAGTGAACTGTCTGATACACAGATTGACTCATTTTTAAACACATAGTGTTACTGGAATAGGGAAACAAGTGTGATAAAAATCTACATTCCTGAGAGTGTGGGAAAACAGGCGCACTCTACTTTTGCTTCTAAACCATATGGTAATATCAGTCAGAATCACAAATGCACATACTCTTTGACCCAGCCATGCTAATTACAGGAATTGTTAATGTAACTATACTTACACACATACAAAATAACATGCTGAGCTAGAGTTTGGAAATAACCTAAGTGCCCATCAGTGGGGTACCTGTTAGGTAAATTGTGATCCATCCATACAATGGAATATCATACAACTGTATAAAAAGAAAATGTGGAATCCCTTATTGCTGGAGTCACCAAACTTTTCCTATAAAGAGCAAATGATAAATATTGTTGGTTTTGCAGGCCATCAGGTTCAGTTCATTCAGTAGCTATTATGCAGCCCTGCTGTTCAGCATTGAAAGCAGCCATAAACAGTATTTAAACAGATGGACATGGCCATGTTCCAATAAAACAGTATTTCAGAGATATGCAGAAGGCTGGATTCGACCCTTGGGCCATAGTTTGCTGACCCTTGCCTTACTGTACTGATTGGAAATGATCTCCAATATATTTCATTATGTCAAAGCTGAAAGGGTAGAACAGTGTCTGGTGCAACATTATGTCAAAATGAGAGGGACTAGAGTGTGTGTTCACACACACACACACACACACACACACGGAATTTCCCTGAAAGAATGAAGCTGATAACATCACTACCTCTGAGGAGAAGAGTCAGGAGGCTGGCAGAGAGGGGGAAGATAAAGACTTGAAGCTGTATATACCCTTTTGCGCCCTTTGAATTTGGTCTGTGTCACATATTCTCTATTCAAAGAATAGAAAATCAGGACTAATCTCTCCAGACTCTTATGGCTTCCAATTACTTTTTTTTTTTTTTTTTTTTTTTTTGAAAAGGAGTCTTGCTCTGTCTTCCAGGCTGGAGTGCAGTGCCGTGATCCTAGCTCTCTGCAACCTCCGCCTTCCAGTTTCAAGCGATTCTCCTGCCTCGGCCTCTTGAGTAGCTGGGATTACAGGTGCCCGCCACCATGCCCGGCTAATTTTTGTATATTTAGTAGGCACGGGGTTTTGCCATGTTGGCTAAGCTGGTCTTGAACTCCTGACCTCATGATGTGCCCACTTCGGCCTCCCAAAGTACCGAGATTACAGGCGTGAGCCACCACACTCGGCCTCCTTAAAAAAAAAAAAAAAAAAAGTTAACCACTTCCTATGCACAACCTGGTTGATGTGTAGCTTTTGTGCAGTCATTCCCAAGGTGCTGACAGTCATGCAAGTTATGTTTTGTATATGACAGACTCTCCCCACATCCTCCTTCTCTCAGAAGCACCACTTTTCATAGCCTCTAAGTTGAGTAACAAAATGGGCCGGCGTGGTGGCTCATGCCTGTAATCCCAGCACTTTGGGAGTCCGAGGCGGGTGGATCACCTGAGGTCAGGAGTTCTAGACCAGCCTAGCCAACATGGTGAAACCCCGTCTCTACTAAAAATACAAAAATTAGTCGGGCATGGTTGCACATGGCTGTAGTCCCAGCTACTCAGGAGGCTGAGGCAGGAGAATCGATTGAACCTGGGAAGCAGAGGTTGCAGTGAGCCAAGATCATGCCACTACACTCCAGCCTGGATGACAGAGCGAGACTCCATCTCAAAAAAAAATAAAGTAACAAAATTATTTCCGGATATCTAATTCCCAGAATTCCCGGTCCCAACACTCTGGGACGCTGAATGCGTGCGGGAATGAGGATGGGGAAAACAGGGAGGTTAGGAAGGAAAGAGACTTGAGAATATGATGCTGGTTTCAAGAGTCTGCAAGAAATTGTTTCTTCTTTCACAGGAAATCCGACGATGACTCTTGGGTGAGCAACGGCACCTATTTGGAACTTAGAAAAGATCTTGGTTTTTCCAAACTGGACCATCCTGTCTTATGGTGAAAAAGTAAAGAAAGATAACGTTAATGTATTTCTCCTGTGCTTGCCTTCTGAAGCAGCACAAACCTGTGTTTATATATTTAAAAGATACTCTAGGATGATCACTTGTGCTTAGCTTTTAGCATTGTAACTCTTTAAGTCTATATTTTCCTCAGTGCGTTTCTTTACAATTTCAAATGTTACCCTGATTGTTTATATGAATGTAGAACACCTTGACATTTCTTTTTATATATAAACTATTTAATAAAAATGAAAGATTGAATGTTCATGTGTGGGTTAAAAAAAGAAGCTTTAACACTGATTTTCCAAAGGTTAGGGAAGATTCCAATTAAATTTATGCCTTATAAAATTACGTTGTAGAAAAAAAATCAACCTCTCCCAGGTGCATTAAGAAATAAGAATTCCCAGGGTTACTCACCCATGCGTAAGCTACCCAAGTTTAATTTGGTAGCTGAGATATCTTTTTGCCTCAGACAGCTCTTGAATTGCTCATACAGAACAATTCTGCTGGTGCTGGAGTCTGAAGAATATTTTCATTTGCATTTTAGTGGTTAGGGAGAGGATATAAGATTAATGGAATGTATATTTTTATATAAGACGAATACGGCACCTTCTTGAAAAGGAAGCATTTGAACTTGTTCCTCCCTATAGTTCTGTTGCCTTATATGCAAAATTGTACCCTCTTGCTCAGAGAAATTATTAATAAGAGAAAAGAATTCCAATTAATTAAATATCACAATAGCATCCCAGAGAGACTAAGGAAATTTCTCCTTAGTGAGAGCTGAGTCCTTGAGAAGTTAAGAGACTGTTTCCTGCTTCCCACCCCACCCCTAGTTTTTTGTCCCTCTGTTGGATCACCTCCCTGTTGAGTATGGAATGTCCCAGTTTAATATAAAACATACAGTTTATTCCACATAGCAGTTTGACTTTGTAAAAGTTTAGCAAAATAACTGATTGTTTTGGATAACTCAACATGTTTTTCTTAAATGCTGTTTTAGTATTTTCTACCTCTGAATAAGCACCATATTTTAGATCTTGTATAAAAAGTTGCCATCTGCCTTATAGACAAATGTAGAGAATTGATGTTCTTGCTTTGTGTTGTGTTCTGGTAAAGCTTTAAGTGTCTTACCCTTTTCCTATACTTTCTTGTTATCCATATCATTCTTTTGTGAGTTTTGCAGCAGTCTTGAATAATACAGATTATAACTACTGAAAGGGGAACCTTTGTCTTTTTAAATGTGTTATTTCACATTACAATGATATGTGTAGTAGTTGAATTGTGTTATCAAAGCATTTCCAACTTCTGTCCAGATGACATTAAAACCAAAGCCTAATTGTTAAGCCTTTTATTCTAAAGTCCATAGCAATCCTATGGAATATCAAGTATAATGATGTAGTAAAAAGATTTCTCCAGAAAACACTTTTAGATACTTAAAGAAATTCAGAGCATATCAAATGTTATGAATGAAGAGTAAAATAATTACATGAAAAGAATGCATGATTTTTCATTGTCACACCAAATAACCAGTTGGACAATATTGCATTTTCAAAATGGAGAGTTATTTAAAGTGAATCTGTAGCCTTCTGGAATCTGCACGTGACTGGCATTTTAAAACAACTCATTAAATATGGGATTCATTTTATCGCGATGCCAAGATGAACACAATGTGAATATCATTTCCATTTCTAAGCAGTTGAATGACACAGTCAGATTCTTTGGTGTGTGCTTTGTTCTTTCCATCTCAAGCATTTATCCAGATTCTGCTCACAGACATGAGGAAGCAGGCTGTAGATTTAAGGGCACTCAAGGAGAAAACAAATGTAGTTTCCACAGTGTGAGGATAAATGTAGAATCTTAGTAATATTGGCCGTTAAATTGGCCTGCTCCAGAGACTGGCTCAAAAAAGAAAGAAGCAACAAAAACAAAATGTACAGCCTGAATGGATGTAGCACTGTCATGTGGTATTTGGAAAATCTTTAATTATCCTAATGTTGTTATTTCACTTGCCCTTATGCTTTATTTTAGAGTCCCAAGGACAACTGGACCAAACATCACCTCTGTAGTCATCTTATTTGAGATGCGGGTGGGAATGAATTAAAATATGATACAGAACTATATGCAGATTTTAAAATCTAGTCAGTACTAGTATCTATAAAGGGCTTTTCTGAAATTTAAACAGCTTGGTGATGCATCCTGATATTATAAGCTTAAAACTATCTTGAGGGGGAAATGACTTCTTTTCTCCTGTCCCTTTTCTCAAAAGCATCTTTCCCCCAAATGTGTGTCTCTAGGACATTTTATAGTTTTAAGAGGAAGAAAACAGAACCGTGGCATCATTTGGGAAGAAACAAGGTACCAAGGTAGAATTTAATTTCCTGGACTTTAAATCTCCTGGTTAAATAATGCTAATCACTGTATCACTTGAGTTACATGTTTTAACCTCTTTTTTTTTTTCTAATTATTCCATCCAAAATTTCTGGTGAATTACACAGAAATTCCTGGAAATGGGACTTTGTGCAGGTAACCACCCTGCACTTCAGGTGATGTTCCTGTCACAGCTGTCAACTACCCCACACTGCAGGAAATCCATTCAGAAATGAGCTAACAGTCTCCAGTGTAGCGGGAGAGCCAATCAGTTCCCTCCCCAGGCCCCAAAGCACCCCAAGGCTGGTATTCCCTTGAGTCAAAGGTATTAATAATAAAAGCCTCAATGCAGCTTCTCCATGTAGTTCCTGTTCTACAAGCCAGGTGGATTCTGGTCCTAACTAAAGAGATGGGAGTTCACTTGAGGGCAAGAAGTACCCAGGATGCCCAAACAGCTGCACAGGTGTCCTGTGCTTCCTGTGACACTTCCTGGGGGAAATATACAAACTAATTTTTTTTAAATGTTTACTTCATTTACACTGCTGCTTTTCTCATATTCTGCTTTTAATTACTTGTAGTAAATCATTTGCTTGGGCTTCAAGCACTGTCTTCCATCTGCATCTTCCAGATTTATCATGAGTGATCTTGTTCTACTGTTAAAGATGTCAAGCCTAAAATAAAAATAATAAAGTTTTTATTTGGCTGTTGAACCTTGATGTAGCCCCTACTATGTACACTACAAGTTATGCCTTCTGGCTACTACAGAATCTCTGCAGACCTTTTAGTTATGAGTAGAAGCAATAAGAAGGTGTCTTTATGGTCTTAGGAATAATAGTTCCAATGTATTGGCATAATTTGTTTGAATGTCTTTATTTTGATATTAACACTGGCATAAATCTATTTTTGCTACCAGATGATAGCTATTTTCATTTGCTCTATTTTCCTCTGCATTGTACTAATCTGTTACTCAGTGTTAGTCTTCATTTTTCTGGGTTGGAAACCTGCGTCATGTAAATATCTGCAAATCATGACAGTCTAGAGTGCAGATCATTTTCAGAGACTTTGGTTTGGGGAATGCAGTGATCAGAAGTGGCTAATTTATTTTATTTCTGATTATTTTATCCAGAGGGTACTTTTTAAATGGATATTTGTAAATCTTCCACTTAACCACTGAAAATTATTTTGTTTTAATCCCACCCTTCCATCCATACCTCTGTGCCTCCCCAAAAAGCTCCTATTAATTTGCTTATCCCCCTCATGTAGCTAGTTGAATGTGAATAAATAACATGGAAAAAAAGGCTTTTTGTCTTTGTTTTTCCAGGTTAATGGGAAGGTTATTTGGCTGCTAAAAGGAAACAGAACAGGACCCTTGCCTGAACTCTTTCAAGGAGGAACACACCAGGTTACTGGAAGTGATGGGGGTTGGAAATAAGAATACTCCGGGACACAAAACACTTGGAAACCATCGAGTCACCATACCTTTTCCCGTAACATTCCCAAGGCACGCCACCATTGTAGATCCCCCTCAGCCCTTGGAAGAGAGAACTGAGGCAACTGGAGCCCCAGACAGGACACCTCCAGCCCCTCTGTCGATTCCAGTGTGCTATGAAAATATTACAGTTGATTCTTGAACAACACAGGGGTTGGGGTGCCAATACCCCACGCAGTTAAAATCCACACATAACTTTTGACTCCCCCAGATCTTACCTACTAATAGCCCACTGTTGACCAGAAGCCTTCCCAACAACACAGATAATTAACACATCTGTTGTATGATATATGTAATATAGACTGTATTCTTATAATTTAACCTAGAGAAAAGAAAATGTTATGAAGAAAAACATTAGGAAGAGAAAATACATGTACTGTTATTAAGTGCAAGTGGGTCACAATAAAGGTCTTTGTCTTCATCGTCTTCACGTTAAGTAGGCTGAGGAGAAGGAAGAGGAGGGGTCGCTCTTGCTGTTTCAGGGGTGGCACAGGCAGGAGAAAATCTGAGTATAATTGAACCCACACAGCTCAAATCTGTGTTGTTCATAAGGGAGGAGACCACCCCTCATATTGTCTTATGCCCAATTTCTGCCTCCAAAGAAAGAAGAAGTAAAAACTAAAAGGCAGAAATGAAATCCACAGGCAGATAGCCGGGCGCATACCCTGGGCCTGGTAGTTAAAGATCAACCCCTGACCTAACTGCTTGTGTTATCTATAGGTTCCAGACATTGTATGGGAAAGCATTGTGAAAATCCCTGTCCTGTTCTGTTCCATTCTGATCCCGGTGCATGCAGCCCCCAGTCACGTACCCCTGCTTGCTCAATGGATCACAACCCTCTCACGCAGACCCCCTTAGAGTTGTAAAGGGACGGGAATTGCTCACTCGGGGAGCTTGGTTTTGTAAGTCTGCAGATGCTCCTGGCAGAATAAAGCCCTTTCCTTCCTCAACTCGGTGTCTGAGGGGTTTTGTCCGCAGCTAGTCCTGCTACATTTCTTGGTTCCCTGACCCGGAATCGAGGTGATTAGCGGGCGGTGGAGGCAGCCGCTTAGGAGGCTTAGGCCTGCCCTGTGGAACGTCCCTGCCGGGGACTCCTGCCGGCTTTAGTGACGCGAATCCTGAGAGCGCTCCCGGGTGGGCAATTGCCCTGGTGGAACTCCTCGCCAGAGCAGCGCACGGTAGGCCCCCGCGGAGGATTAACGCAGCAGCTGAACACCGGGAAGGAATCGGCGCTTGGAGTCCGGACATCTGGAACATGGTAAGACTGGTCTTGGAACTTGCCCACTCCATCTGAGTGGAAGCGTGGCCTGATCACCCACGGCATGCCTTTATCGGCACCTTGGTTTTGGTTTTGATTTTGACTGGATTTGCACTGTTTTGGATTAGATTTCGGTATTGACTTTTGGATTTGAACTGTTTTGGCTTTGATTTCGGTTCTGACTTGGCTCAAATTGCTTGATGAATGAGTAACTCCTTATCCATACTTTGGTTTTAGTGTGAATTGCTTGGGGAGTGAGTGACTTTTTTGCCCCTTTTTGTCTTCCCTCTTTGTGGTAAGAGTGTTGTTTTGCCTCCTGAGAGAGGAAAATGGGTAAAACACAAAGTAAGCCTACCCCGTTAGGAACTATGTTAAAGAATTTCAAGAAAGGATTCAGTGGGGACTATGGACTCGCTATGACACCTGGAAAGCTTAAGGCTTTGTGTGAGATAGATTGACGGGCATTAGAGGTGGGATGGCCATCAGAAAGAAGCCTAGACAGGTCTCTAGTTTCAAAGGTATGGCACAAAGTAACTGGTAAATCAGGACACCCAGATCAGTTTCCATACATAGATACTTGGTTGCAGCTGGTTTTAGACCCCCCACAGTGGTTAACAGGACAGGCAGCAGTAGTACTAGTGGCAAAGGGACAGACAGCGAAGGAAGAAAGAGCATCTCTACTCCCGCCGGTCTCTCCCCTAGGGGAAGAGGAAGGAGAGAACAGAACAGCAGCATAAGCAGCTGGCAGAGGCAAGGAAAGACCAGCAGAGAGAAAAGGGAGAGAGAGAGAGGAGAGAAAGAGAGAGAGGAAAGAGAGAGAGAGAGGAAAAGAGGCAAAGAGAGATAGCAAGAGAGACAGGAAGAGACAAAGAGGAAGTCAAAGAGAGGCAGAGAGAGAGGAAGAGACAGACAGAAGGAAGTCAAAGAGAGAAAGAGAGAGATATACAAGTAGTTAAGAAAAAAAGTGTACACTATTCCTTTAAAAGCCAAGGTAAATTTAAAACCTATAATTGATAATTAAAGGTCTTCTCCGTGATCATATAACACTCCAATACCACTTTGTTGTCAGTGTAAACAAGGGCGTAGCCCGAAAGCACTGAGACCACTGACAACCCGTAGCCTTCCTATCAAAATTCCTTAACCCAGTAACCCGCGGATGGCCCAAATACATTCAATCTGTAGCGGCAACAGCTTTGCTAACAGAAAAAAAGTAGAAAAATAACTTTTAAAGGAAACCTTATTGTGAGCATACCTCACCAGTTCAGAACTATCCTAAGTTAAAAAAAAAAAAAAGAGAGAGAGAAAAGGGGGGTAGAATTCATGTAAAAAGAACGTTATATAGTAAATTCTTGTCCTAAAATAAATTAACTGGTTGTTTAAAGAAAGGGATGTTTGCAATAAGTCAGAAAGTTGAGACATGTTGAAGAATTGTCTGAAAGTCGTGAAACAAGAAAAAAAAGTGTGTTATAAAAAAGGAATTTATGCAAGAAATGTTGTATAATTTAAAAGTAATTAGGCCTCCTGAATGTAAAACTATTGAAGGAACAGTTTATATGTAAGGTGTGTAAGAAAAGTAAAATATACTTTTAGTAAAAGGATTATAAGGAGGCATAAAAATGTAGATTTTTACCTACATTAAAAAGTTTTTAAAAATTTTGTTTTGAAGGTTTAAGCAAGTTTTAAAACGTTAACTAAAGAAAATTCTGTGTATAAACATATTAGCTAAAGTTAAAGGGGTATCATCCAGTTTTTCTGTGAACTGGACATTAAAGTAAAAATACAATGGGTTTTTCTTAAAGCACTAACCTGCTCTTTTACAAAAATTATAAAAGGTTGAAGAGAGTCTATAAAAACCTTATGGTCAGACATTAAAAATTGAATAAATATGTCTACAAAGTTTTATTAAAACTAAGTGTAACATTAATAACACACTAATAATAAAGGTGAAATTTAGCTTATCTGGTATAAAAGTCATACAGGAAGCATTGTCAAATATAAAATGGTGTTTGGCTTTCTTTGGTCTAAAAACTAATAAAAATAGATGCTAAAGGAAATTTCTCAGTAAGAAGGCACCAAGGTACTCTGATGATGTCAGGTACCTGACGTCATCAGGTACCGCTGCTGATGTCCCCACATTTAAAACAAAAGGTCAATTTCTTAGAAATTATATACTTAGTTTATCTTCCACTTTCCTTTCCCTCAAAACTAAAAGTCTTTTAGCACATGTACCACCCCTAGAATTTCTGGTAAACCAGCACCAGCCTGAACATTACGTTCTCATCAAAGGGTGGAAAAAAGAAAAACTTGAGCCAGCCTGGGAAGGACCCTACTTTGTGCTGCTAACCACCGAGACTGCTGTTTGTACAGCAAAAAAGGGATGGACTCATCACACCCGAGTCAAGAAAGTGCCCCCCCCCTCCAGATTCGTGGGCCATAGTCCCAGGGGAAAACCCTACAAACTAAAGCTAAGAAAAATTTAACTCTTTCATCTGTTCTATTACTCTTTCTTCTTTCCTGGCTCCATCGCTGACCATCCAGTTATTAACATAACCAACTCAATTTCGCCTCAAACTGTTGCATTTAATGCTTGCCTTGTTATACCTTGTGGGGACTTGCCAAATCAAAGACAGACCTCTACTTCAGAAAAGTACCTCTGTCCCTCCTGACTCTCCTCAGACTAGGCATTAGTAAATTAGGACCATTTTATCTGAGGAGATTTCAACAAAGACCCCAGTGTTAACCAGGAGTCTTGCCCCCCAATGTAGAGCGTTTATGCCATAATTGGTCCAATGTTCTGTGGACCACTAAAGAGCAAGGATGGACTGCCCCAACCAGTTTTTGTAATTTCCTGAAAGCATACTTTCATTTTATTAGAGGATCATAGAAGTTAAAGACTTAAAACAAACTTTGACAATTAAAACAGGATACCAAGATGCAAATGTTTGGTTGGAATGAATCAAATATACCGTTGGCATGTTAAACAAAAGCAATTGTTATGCTTTTGCACATGGCAGGCCAGAGGCCCAGATTGTCCCCTTTCCACTAAGGTAGTCCTCCAGTCGACCAGGTGTGGACTTCATGGTAGCTCTTTTCCAGGATTCTACAGCCTGGAGTAATAGGTTGTGCCAGGCTCTCTCTGCTATATCCCAAAGTCTGGCACCCTGCGGGTCAGCCCCCAAGGGCCATCCAGCTTCCGTCTCCCAACACTAAGTTCACTTCGTGTCTCTCACGACAGCGAGGAAACTTAGCATTCCTTGGAGACCTGAAGGGATGCAGTGAGCTTAAGAATTTTCGAGAGTTTACCAATAAGTCAGCCGTTGGTCATCCCCGAGAGGATGTGTGGTGGTATTGTGGCAGACCTTTACTGGACACTCTGCCGAATAACTGGAGTGGCACTTGTGCTTTAGTCCAATTGGCTATCCCTTTCACCCTGGCATTTCATCAACCAGAATGAGGGCAGGTGATAGATGAAGGATGGATCCGGTTATCAGATGGAAGAATAGCCATGCCACAACTGCTAGGGGCTGCAGTCATACTGGCTGGGCATGAGACCATCCACCTAGGCCAAGAGTCACTTGAAAAGTTGTTAGGCCAGTACTTCTACATCTCACATCTGTCAGCCCTTGCCAAAACAGTGGCACAGCAGTGTGTCACCTCCTAGCAGCACAATGCTAGGTAAGGTCTAACTGTCCTGCCTGGCATACAGGCTTATGGAGCAGCCCCCTTTGAAGATCTCCAAGTAGACTTCACCAAGATGCCCAAATGTGGAGATCTCATCCCTAGGTTTGGACTGCCCTGATGAATTGGCTTGGACAATGGGCTGGCGTTTGTGGCTGACTTGGTACAGAAGACAGCAAAGGTGATCAGGTGTAGATCAAGGATTAGAACATAGCCCTCTTGCAGCCACGGTGAAAAGGACCCAGACTGTCGTCTTGACCACTCCCACAGTGGTCAAGGAATCCCAGCCTGGATCCACCACAGCCGCATGAAACCCACAGCACCTGACACCTGGGAGGCGAGAGCAAGTCTGGACAACCCCTGCAAAGTGACTCTGAAGAAGACGACAAGCCCTGATCCAGTCACACCCGGAAGCTGACTGGTCCACGCATGGCCAAAGCATGAGGAAACTCACCGTGGGATTTATTTTCCTTAAATTTTGGACTTGTACAGTAGGGACTTCAACTGACCTTCCTCAAACTAAGGACTGTTCCCAGTGTATACATCAGGTCACTAAGGTAGGGCAAAAAGTTAAAACTGTCTTTTTGTTCTATAGTTATTATAAATGTGCTGGAACCCTAAAAGGGACTTGTTTGTATAATGCCACCCAGTACAAGCTATGTAGCCAGGAAGTGCCCAGCCTGATGTGTGTTATAACCCATCTGAGCCCCCTATTGTCACAGTGTTTAAAATAAAATTAAGAACAGTCACCTGGTGGGGTCTAAACCATACTAAAAAGAAACCATTTAGTAAATTCCCAAAGTTGCAAAACGTGTGGACCCACCTGGAGTCCCACTGGGACTGGACAGCCCCCACCAGATTATACTGGATATGTGGGCATAGAGCTTACACCAAATTACCCAACCAGTGGGCAGGTAGTTGTGTTATTGGCACTATTAAACCATCCTTCTTCATACTGCCCATAAAAACAGGCGAACTCCTGGGATTCCCTGTCTATGCTTCCCGTGAAAAGACAAGCATAGCTATAGGTAATTGGAAAGATGATGAATGGCCCCCTGAGAGAATCATACAATACTATGAGCCTGCTACTTGGGCACAAGATGGCTCATGGGGATATGGGACCCCCATTTACATGCTCACCCAAATCATATGGTTACAAGCTGTCTTAGAAATAATCACTAATAAAGCTGGCAGAGCCTTGACTATTCTGGCCCAGCAAGAAACTCAGATGAGAAATGCTATCTATCAAAATAGATTGGCTCTTGACTACTTGCTAGCAGCTGAGGGAGGGGTTACTAATTGCTGTCTACATATAGATGGATGATCAAGGGCAAGTAGTTGAAGACATAGTTAGAGATATGACAAAACTGGCACATGTGCCCATGCAAGTGTGGCATGGATTTGATTGTGGGGCCATGTTTGGAAAATGGTTCCCAGTGCTAGGAGGATTTAAAACTCTTATAATAGGAATTATAATAGTAATAGGAACCTGCTTACTACTCCCTTGTTTGCTACCTGTACTCCTTCAAATGATAAAAAAAAAAAACCTTCATCGCTACCTTAGTTCACCAAAATGCTTCAGCACAAGTGTACTATATGAATCACTATCCATCTGTCCTGCAAGAAGACATGGGTAGTGAGAATGAAAGTGAGAACTCCCACTATTCGGTGAGATTCTCAAAGGGGGAAATAAGGGAGGTGACCACTCCTCATATTGTCTTATGCCCAATTTCTGCCTTCAAAGAAAGAAGCAAAAACTAAAAGGCAGAAATGAAACCCACAGGCAGATAGCCTGGCTTGCGCCCTGGTAGTTAAAAATCAACCCCTGACCTAACTGCTTGTGTTATCTATAGATTCCAGACATTGTATGGAAAAGCATTGTGAAAATCCCTGTCCTGTTCTGTTCCGTTCTGATTACCGGTGCATGCAGCCCCCAGTCATGTACCCCTTGCTTGCTTAATTGATCACGACCTGCTCACGCAGACCCCCTTGTAAGCCCTTAAAAGGGACAGGAATTGCTCACTCAGGGAGCTTGGTTTTTGAGACATAAGTCTGCCAATGCTCCCAGCTGAATAAAGCCCTTTCCTTCCTCAACTCCGTGTCTGGGGGGTTTTATCTGCGGCTCGTCCTGCTACATTCACAGGCGTGTGTGTGTGTGTGTGTGTGTGTCCTAATGTGAAAAAGGAAAATGCTTACTACTCAAACCAACATAATCACCCTTATGAATAATTAACTCATTTCCCATACCTGAGTTGTGTCTTTTGCAATACCAGAAACACCCTTAGCACTCTCTAAAGTTCCATTTGCTTCCTTTGATATATTAATGGTGTTACACAATGCACTATATTGCAGAGTTACTGACATAAAGTCACATCTCTGCATCCCTGAAAACACTTAAAAAGAGACATCCAAAAGCAATTCATGAACCCTGATTGGATCCTGGCTTAAAAGAAAAGGAAAAACAAGCTATAAAAGACATTTGGATAACAGTTAGTGGAATTTGCATATGAACATAATGAAATTATTGCCAATTTTCCTATGCATATTGTGATATTGCCTGTTGAACTGAATCAAATCTGCCATTAAAGGAGGACTGTTTTTCAGCATTATTCAAAATAATGTGTTATGGGCACTAAAGAATATCTTTAAAGGCAGCCTTGGAATATTTTAACATGATGGTATTGAAACATCCTAAGGTGTCAGCTTTGAGAAGGCAATACAATTTGGAGGCATAAGTTCCAAGCCATTAGTTTAGAAATTGAGGCATACCAGTGAAATACCAGCATTATCACAGTTAATGTTGGTCAGTGATTAGCACATCAGGACATCACTGTCCCCTTAGATGACAGCAGTAAAGGATTTCTTTTTATGGGCTTATTAGTTGGTGCCCCTGCAGGAAACAGAATCCAGCTCAGATGGTTTGAGAGACTTAAATGAAGGGACTACTTATAAGGCTGTGAGCAGGCTGAAGTCACCGAGAGATTAGCAACAGTGGGAAGTTGGTACTGCCTGGCAGTAGCTGGAGCTCCTGAGGAGGGGACAGCCATCGGGAGCTACAGCTGTAGAGACATGCAGCATCTGCCAGAAAAATTCAGCCCAGAGTAAGGAAGAACTATCCCAGGCCCTGTCTCCTCGGGGCACCACTCATCGCATTGCCCCCTAGTGGCTGAACCTGAGAGAGCCCTAGAGCCCCAGAGCCCCAGGGTGCAGTTCTTAGGGCTCAGTCCCTGGGCAGGGGAAGAGCCAGGGCAAATAGAAAAATAAGCCCTTTATATCCACCAGAATCGTTCATGTCTGAGCGTTTGGAGGCATTTTCGGTAAGTAGATATGCATAAGAGCCTTGGAGAGGGCAGAATTTGTTCAGTACTTCCGGCTTCCATTTATTTTACCGAAGGCAAATTATGATCAGCTGTGCTTTTAAAAAACTCTTTGGCCGGCATGGTGGCTCACGCCTGTAATCCCAGCACTTTGGGAGGCCGAGGTGGGCAGATCACAAGGCCAGGAGTTCGAGACCAACCTGGCTAACATGGTGAAACCCCGTCTCTACTAAAAATACAAAAATTAGCCAGGCATGGTGGCACGTGCCTGTAATCCCAGCTACTCAGGAGGCTGAGGCAGGAGAATTGCTTGAACCCAGGAGGCAGAGGTTGCAGTGAGCCGAGATCGTGCCACTGCACCCCAGCCTGGGCGACAGAGCGAGACTGTCTCAAAAACATAAATAAATAAAAATAAACCCACAAAAAAACAAGAAAAAAACCTCTTTGGTTCTCCATGATACTATCACTGTTGTAATGGCTTTAATGAGCCAAGAGCATGCTGTCTTCTTTATTAACTGCCGTAATTTAAACAAATATTAGACTAGAAAAGGTATATCGACATAAGCAGTGATTCTCAGATTTGGCTAATGTCCTGGTGGTAATTTACACACACACCACTGCCACCACCACTACCACCAAGTCCCGCCAGGTAGTTCAGACCCAGATAGCACCATATGGTTTGTGGATCAGCATTTGATCAGCACATAGCTGGGACACCACCTTCTAATTTCATGATGATTCTAGGACCTCAAAAATGGCATGTGGTTTACAACGATTTGCTTCTTTTCATTGAGTTTCATTTATTGCTTTTGTACTGTCTTTGAAAATGGGTAGGGGCCATGTTCCCTCCTTCCCCTGTGATGCCTGTTGGATGCACATGAGAGGACGTGGCAGCCAGCATGACTCATGGTTCCTCTCCATGCTAAATAAGCCACAACGCTGCTGCCCAACTTAGGTCACAATGAAATTTTTGATGTGTCACAATATCTCGTGTTTCCTGAGCCCAGAGGCATGAGACAAAGGTTGGAGAGTAGATGCCAGCAGTACTTGGCTGGTTAAGGGAACAAGAGGAGGCCAAGGAAATCACGCCCAAGGCCCTCAGCTCTTCCCAGTGCCACAGATCGCATAAGCCACCACCTCCAGTGCCCCCACCACATCCAAATACAATCTTAGGGAGTAACAGTGAGGCCAGAACCCAGGGAATTAAGAGAGAGGTCATCTCTCCAAAAGCGACTGTGCATGACCACAGCCGACTGCCTACACGATCAGATTAGGCTGTTTTTTTATTGTGATGAAATATACATAAATTTGTCATTTTAACCATTTTTAAGTATGCAGTTCAGTAACATTAAACACATTCACATTGCTGTGCAGCCATCACCACTGTCCACCTCCAAAACTTTTTCACCATCCCAAACTGCAACTGTACCCATTTAGACTAAATTTTAAACAAAGTTCGAACTTCAGTTAACTTTTTCTTGCTCACCAGTATGTGAAGGGCTCATGAGGACTAGGTCAGTCATTGACAAGATGACAGAATATTTTTCTCACTTCTGAGTTGTAGTGTGAGTTTTGCAACCCCACTCCAAAAGCCTCACAACAACCCCGTTTAGGCAATCCCCGTTTGTCAGAAGCATTCACTAAGGACTGGAAGTTAAGCAACTTGACCAAACTCTCACAACTCATTGCTGATGGTGAGGGCTGCGAGTGTGTGTCTGCATGTTTCCAAGGGCACCTCCTTGTGCTACAACACAAGACGCAAGCAGTGTGATTCCAATACCCCTTTCCTTTCCAAGTTTAAATGTTTGTTCTTCAATCTTAATTCCAAAGTTTTCCTCGGGTCTTTGAAGTGGACACAGGCAACCCGGTACACAGAAAAGAACCCCAGGATGGGACTTGGGGAACCTATCTCTAGTTAGTGGGGAGACTTTGGGTAGGCCACTTACCTCTGCAAATCTCATGTACCCCAACAGCAGATGGACAGATTATCATTAAAGCTCTATACTGCCACCCTATGATCCCGAGAATAGGTAGAAATGTTCTGCAGTCAATCAACAACTATTCGTGACCATCAGACATGTGCCAGACACAGCCCTGCCCTCACAGAGCTTACCTATAGATTGAAGATCTGCCCTCAATTATTCTTTTCTTTTTAATCCTAAAAGTGGAAATTATTTGGCCATCTGGAAGAATTATATTGTATATGTATATTGAGGGATTGTTAGATGGTAGAATCAATAGATTGCAGATAGCCATGGGGCTAAAGAATTGCTGGAGACAGAGGGCTAGAAGGAAGGAACTGGAAAGATAGGAAGTGGCAGCCTAAGACCAGGGTGCTTTGACATGTTTAAAACAAGTGAATTGGCCGGGCACGGTGGCTCACACCTGTAATTCCAGCACTTTGGGAGGCCAAGGCAGGCAGATCATGAGGTCAGCAGATTGAGACCATCCTGGCCAACGTGGTGAAACCTTGTCTCTGCTAAAACACAAAAAAATTAGCCAGGCATGGTGGCATGTGCTTGTAGTCCCAGCTACTCAGGAGGCTGAGGCAGGGGAATCGCTTGAACCCGTGAGGTGGAGGTTGCAGTGAGCCGAGATCGCGCCACTGCACTCCAGCCTGGTGACAGAGCAAGACTCCGTCTCAAAAAACAAATAAACAAAAAAACAAGTGAATTATGGACTAAATAAATATTGAAACCCTTTTATGTCAAAAGAGAGATTGTGATCATTATTTAGTTGATATTTCTTTAGTATTTTCTGGTCAGGAACTATGCTATTAGCACATTATAAAATAAATAGTGAAATTGCAACTCAAGGTACAGTGCTGTATCCAAAGGATCTGCAATTTTTTTTAAATCAGGTAGTACACATCTTAGGCTCTTCGGACCACATGGTCTCTGTTACACTGAACTCTGCTGTTATAGCCCAAAGCAGCCAGAGACAATAAGTACATGAATGGGCATAGCTGTGTTCCAACAAAAGTTTACTTTTAAAAAACAGGTGTCAGGTGGGACTCAAACTGCAGACTACAGTTTGCTGACACCTACTCTACCCAAACCATTGTCTATAGGTGCCTGTGATGGTTAATAGTGTTAACTTGATTGGATGGAAGGGTGCAAAGTATTGTCCGTGGGTGTGTCTGTGAGGGTGTTGCCAGAGGAGATTAACCTTTGAGTCAGTGAATTGGGAGAGGAAGACTCACCCTCAGTGTGGGTGGGCACCATCCAATCAGCTGCCAGTGAGGCTAGAAAAAGGCAGTCTGGGCGCAGTGCCTCATACCTGTAAGCCCAGCACTTTTGGAGGCCAAGGCAGGTGGATCACTTGAGGTCAGGAGTTTGAGACCAGCCTGGCCAACATGGTGAAATGCCATCTCTACTAAAAATACAAAAATTAGCCAGGAGTGGTGGCAGGCACCTGTAGTCCCAGCTACTCAGGAGGCTGAGGCAAGAGAATCGCTGAGACTCTGTCTCAAAAAAAAAAAAAGGAAGAAGAAGAAAAAAGCAGGGGGAAGAAGGTGGGATCAGCTGGCTTGCTAAGTCTTCCCACTCTCATCTTTCTCTCTTGCTGGATGCTTCCTGCTCTTGAACATCAGATTCCAGGTTCTGCAGCCTTTGGACTCTTGGACTTAGACCAGTGGTTTGCCAGGGGATCTCAGATCTTCAGCCACATACTGAAGTCTGCACTGTTGGCTTCCCTACTTTTGAGGCTTTGGAACTCTGATTGAGCAACTGCTGGCTTCCTTGCTCCTCAGCTTGCAGGTGGCCTATTGTGGGACTTCACCTTGTGATCGAGTGAGTCAGTTCTCCTTAGTAAACTCCCCTTTATATATAGCCTATTAGTTCTGTTTATGTATTGCTATTAGTTCTGTCCCTCTGCAGAACCCTGACTAATACAGTGCCCATGGATAAGTCCTCTCTCAAGCCATCATAGAAGAAAGTCAAATTTCCAAGAAACACGCACCTGAAATTCAATCAAAGTAAAGAAAGGCAAACTACTCTTTGGATCTTAGGCTCATAGAATCTTGGCAATGAGAGCATTGGAAAAGCAAACACCTTGGCCAGGCTCATCCAAAATTGTGGCTTCTCCTCCACAGAGAACACCTGCCAGTGTCTGCTGCAGCCTCTCCATGCCTGACCCCTCCTGACCTTGCCATCCACATTTCCACTGCCTGTGGAAATCCCCTGGGGCATCTCAAACTAAACACATCCAAGAATGAAATCATCTTCCCCACGCCCACCCCTTTCCTCTCTTCTCTGTCTCAGTAAATGTCACTACCACCCATAAGCTCACACAAGGAGCCTGGAAGTAATTCTAGACTCCTCCCCTCCCTCACCCCCATGTTCATGGGGACTAAGTCCTGCCCACCCTACCTGTGAAGTTCCTCTCCCTTAGCCCCAGAACCCCTGCCTCAGGTCAGACTCTTAGAATGAAGCCCCTGTCTGCAGTCCCAACTCCCACCCATTCATACTCTTAGCTGCCACCAGAGTGATTTTTCTAAAATCAGGTCATATCATTAATCTGCTTGTAAACCTTCTCTGCTCCAAACACCTCAGCGTGATGTGTGTATAATACTGCAGTCACAAGCTTGGCCTTGAATGAGAGAAATCGCATTTGAATCTCAGCTCAGCTATTCTGAGCCTCAGTGTCCTCAGTTCTAAACTGGAGCAAACTCCCGAGGGTAGTTGTGGGGATTGCTGGTTGCTGCCATTTCTGGAGCATTCACTCCATAAATGTGTGAGACACTGTTCTAAGGCTCCCTTACTGTCCCCATTTTATACTGGAAGAAATTGAGCCCTAAGTTAGGTAACTTACTTATAGCTACAATCTTGTACTTGATAAAGCCAGGATGTGAATTCTCTGAGCCTCTAAGCCAGCAGTTCTCAGAGTGTGGTCTTGGGAATCTCAAGACCCATGCATGAGGTATGCAAGGCCTCAACTGTTTTCATAAAAAATATTAAGACACTGTTTACCTTTTCCTCTTTCATTTTCCATGAGTGTATGGTGGAGTTTTCCAGAAGCTACATGACATGTGAGAGTACAACAGGTTAATGCAGAAGCAAGTATGAGAATCCCGCTGTCTTCTTTTAAGCTACACATCAATTAGATTTGCAAAAATATAAAGCAAAGCTATTCTTCCCTCTATTTTTTTGTTTTGGTGACTCTAGTTATATTTCATTAAAAATGTGTTTTTGCAAACAACCCCATCAAAAAGTGGGCAAAGGATATGAACAGACACTTCTCAAAAGAAGACATTTATGCAGCCAACATATACATGAAAAAATGCTCATCATCACTGGTCATCAGAGAAATGCAAATCAAAACCACAATGAGATACCATCTCACACCAGTTAGAATGGCGATCATTACAAAGTCAGGAAACAACAGGTGCTGGAGAGGATGTGGAGAAATAGGAACACTTTTACACTGTTGGTGGGACTGTAAACTAGTTCAACCATTGTGGAAGACAGTGTGGCGATTCCTCAAGGATCTAGAACTAGAAATACCATTTGACCCAGCCATCCCATTACTGGGTATATACCCAAAGGATTATAAATCATGCTGCTATAAAGACACATGCACACGTATGTTTATTGCGGCACTACTCACAATAGCAAAGACTTGGAACCAACCCAAATGTCCATCAATGATAGACTGGATTAAGAAAATGTGGCACATATACACCACGGAATACTATGCAGCCATAAAAAAGGATGAATTCATGTTCTTTGTGGCGACATGGATGAAACTGGAAACCATCATTCTCAGCAAACTATCGCAAGGACAAAAAACCAAACACTGCATGTTCTCACTCATAGGTGGGAATTGAACAATGAGAACACTTGGACACAGGAAGGAGAACATCACACACTGGGTCCTGTTGTGGGGTGGGGGGAGAGGGGAGGGATAGCATTAGGAGATATACCTAATGTAAATGACGAGTTAATGGGTGCAGCACACCAACATGGCACATGTATACATATGTAACAAACCTGCACATTATACACATGTACCCTAGAACTTAAAGTATAATAAAAAATAAATTAATTTTAAAAAGTATGTTTTTGGGCTGGGTGCTGTGGCTCATTTCTGTAATCTCAGCCGTTTGGATGGCTAAAGTGGGAGGATTGCTTGAGGCCAGTAGTTTCAGACCAGCCTGGGCAACATAGCAAGACGTCATTTCTACAGAAAACAAAAAATAATTAGCCAGGTTTGGTGGCACACACCTGTAGTTCCAACTACTTGGTAGGCTGAGGTGGTTGGATTGCTTGAGCCTAGGAATTCAAGACTATAGTGAGCTATTATCAAGCCACTAAACTCCAGCCTGGACAACAGAGTGAAACCTTGTCCCCACCCCCACCCCCCAAAAGAGTGTTTTCATTAACATATAATAGGTTATTATTGATATTTTACATGAATTAATATTTTAAAATCTCTGTTTAAATTTCTAATATGATAAATATCGTTAGATTTAACCCACATAAACAAACGCTCTTTGGGGTTCTTAATAGTTTTTGAAAGCATAAAGGTGCCTTAAGATCAAATAGTTTGAGAAACACAGACCTAACCAATACATACTATATGAAATGTATAGTCCTCAACTGTACATAATATATGTAAATTGCTTATCGTAGTGCCTAGTGGAGGATGAGGTGGTTTTTACTCTTTTATGAGGTGCTGTGTCATGAATATAAACTCACCGGCCGTGAGTGCTGTAAGCTGCATGTCTCACAGCTTCCCCACGTGCTCTTCTCTTCTGTGTTAGATTGAACTCCTCTCAGCCCAGATCTCCATGCCTTTGTGCACGCTGTTCCTCTTTGAGAAGTGTCTCCTCCCACATCTGCTTCCCCTTAAGACTCAGCTCCAGCACCCACACCTTCTAGACGCCTGTCTGGAGTTAGGCTGTACACCTCTCCTGTCTGTCTGTGGTCACACTGACTTGGGCAGGAGGTCATGTTGATCTCCTTGGAAAGGGACCAGAGAGGAAGATTTCGTCACTACCCATTCAGTACATCTGAGAAAGATGCACTTTTCATGGTACATAAAATTTCCCCATCACTAGACCAATGTGTGCAAGAGCTGAAGAAACATCATGGGCCACGCCAGTGTTTCCCAAAATGGGGCCTAAGTCCCTGCGTCAAGGTCACCCGGGTACATGTTAAAATGCAGAGTCCTGGGTGAGTTAGGCCTTCTGAGGGTAGGGGCTGGGAATATGATTTTTTAAACCAAATTCTTGAGGCAATTGGGTGATTCTTAGACACACCAAACTCAGAACCAATCTTCTAGATCCTACTAGGCTCCAGAAGAGGCAGCATGCCATCTACTGGGTAGACAAATGTCACTAAGACCCTGCTCTGCCCCTTGCGGAGTTCATGCTCTCTAGGAGAATTATACTGCATTGAGAGAGGGCGTAACCACCCGTGAATATTTAAAATGCATAGAAACTTAACAAAGGGAGGAGTTAGTTCGATTTCAGGGAGGGTTTCACAGAAGACATGACATTCGAGTTGGTCTGAATGGGCGTTTTTCAGGCAGAGCAAGGCCACGAAGCTATCCAGGCAAGAAGGGTGTGTGCAAAGGGGTAGGAGTGTGAAAATGTGTGGCACCAACAGAGAAGGGCAGAAAACAGCTGAAATCCTTTGCTTGGATGTTACGTTTCTTGGTTATGCTCAACTAAGAAACTTCCTGAATATTTGGTTTTTCAGCTGCTGTGTACCAGATGATAAACATGAGTTTTCTCGCCATTGCAGAGAGATTTGCACATCCTATATTACAAATCAATAAACTGATATCCTGGTTTATACGCTGACCTTTGGCTAGGGTGTATCAATACCCCAGAACTTAATCAATGTGTCAGGTGGCAAAATTAAGTTTCTAATATGTAACTCTAGGTCCTGGCTGTGATTTCACAAGGCGGGAACTTTGCATGGGGCCTGCCAGAAGGGCCAGCCAACTTCTCGGACGTCCTGCCGGGGATGCTGGAGATGGCCTCAGCCATTTATTCATCCTCCTTCTTACTTACTTATTAGCAGAACTTTAATTCTCTTTGGATGTGGGCAGCCTTGTGCTTGAAGCAGGGCAGAGCCCCTTCCCAGCCCCAAGACCCTGATCAGGCTGAGCCTAGACAGCATTCCTGCTCCTGCCATCAGCTGCCTTCAGAATGGGCATGGGATACAGTTCTGGCCAATGAGATGAGGGCGAAATGTGCTGGCAGCTTTGGAAATGTTTTCCACAATCTGAGAAAGGGGCCGAAGAGAGAAGCATCTCCTTTCCAGCCTAGGGATGCTGTTTGTGTGGACTGTTTCTGCAGTCATCCTGAGGCCAAGAAGGGGCGAGCCTGAGGATGGTGCCAGGGCACTGAGAATGGCAGTGAGAGATGGTGGAAAGAGCCCAGGCTGCTGGCAATGTCGCCAAGCCTCTGAATCCACTCGCCCCAGAACTGCTGTTCCTCTGCACGTCTTGATACGTGAAATGACAGATGTATGTCTTTTCTGGTTAGGCCATTTTTAGTGGGGTTTTCTGGTTTTTTTTTTTCCCGCTAAAAGCCCATTGATGGCACAACACACGGACACACACACACACACACACACACCATGTATCACTTCCCCACCCTGGGAACTGAGATTAAGGTATAGGAATGTAGGAACAGCCATACTTCTGGGCCTCCAGAGACTCTAATACATTTATGAAACCAGAGGATTATTAAGGAACCCACCCACTTCTATCAATAAGATTATCTTTTCCTTCTCAAGGACAAGTTAATCCTCTCCACAGGGCCTGGCTGCCTCTGCCTTTGCCATTCTGCAATTACAAACCACTTTCTTACCTGAATGTCTTTGCTGTACCTCATGGCTTCTACTCATAGCTTCTGCTGCCTAATTTCTTTCTGGATATCTTTCAGCTTCTGCAGCTGACTAACCAACTTCCCATATCTCCCTTTCAGTTATTTTAGGAAAGAGTCATATCCTTGTGTGTTAAGGCTGTTGCATCAGGCTGTCTCATCGGCTGCTGGAAGTTGGCTGCACTTGGGTCATGGGATGAGCTCCAGTCCACTCAGCTGAGGCTTAGGTGGAGGTCACGTGGGACCAGCATGACAATTACCCAGTAAGACCACTTAGGAGGGAGTTGTGGGGTATGGCAGGTGTTTGAGGTTTATCTATTCAGTACTATGGCAGCTTGCAAGATGCCCTCCAAATTTATTTTCTCCTTAATCCAAACCAATAGATAGAGAAGCTTTGACTGGGTACATGATTATCCAGCTAATGACAGCATTTCCCAGATTCCTGCTAGGAGTGGCCACGTAACTGGATTCTGACTAGAAAGTCATGAGCCACAGCGGTATGTGCAGCTTCTGTGTTGGCCCTTTAAAATGAAAGAGGCCACCCCTCCGTGCTTGCCCCCCTTTCCTGCTGGCTGCCCATGGGCATAAGGATGGAAGCTGGAGCAGCTGTCTCATGCCCCAAGATGGAACCTGCATGTCGGCCAGCCAACAAGGTCGATGGGCCCTGGGACCCAACACCTGGGGCAACCAATTTGTCCCGGACTTTCCCGATTCTAGTATTGGGAAGTCCTGTGAACCAGGGACCTCCTCAGCCTTGGACAAACTGGGACAAGAGTGCAACAAAACAAAATAAAGTCTTCCATTTGTGATTTCTTTGTTTACTTCACACTAGCCTGTCTCTTAATACAAATACATTTGGTCTACAGATTGATGACTACTTTTTTGTTGTTGCTCAGCCTCAGGTCTGATGCTGAGGTCTGAAGCTCCCTGGCCAGGCTTCTAGGCCCCAGTGTCTGGTCTATCCATGTCTGGGTTCCAGCCTTTTGTTACAAAGGCCCCTGGGAAGGCTGAGACCTGATTGCTAGCTCTAACCTGGTCCTTCTGCTTGGATCTCTCCTTCCCTTTCTGAGTAAGAAGGGACATTTTGAAACCTATCGATAATCCATTCTAACGCCACTACAGACACACATGCACATACACAGTCTTTCTCTCTCTCTCTCTGTCTCTCTCTCTCCCTCCCCCGCCATTTTCTCTCTCTCTCTGTCCCTCTATCTTTTTTTTTCATTCCCAGCCTTTTAGAGGGAGCCTTTATGGGAAACAGATAGGAAGCTGGAGTGGATTCAAGGGCACAATATATTCATTTTTCTTTTTTAAATCACACAATACATGTTCTTAGCAGAAAAATTGGAAAAAGAATTATGGTTTCATAAACTTTGTTTTTGCTTTTGTTTTGGAGATGGGATCTCTCTCTGTTGCTCAGGCTGGCCTCGAACTCCTGAGCTCAAGCGATCCTCCTGCCTCTAACTCCTGAGTAGCTGGGACTGGGACTACAGGTGCGTGCCACTGTGCCTGGCTTTCATAAACTTTTTTAAAAAGCAAAATAAATTGGAACTACAGGACATTAGGATTTAATCTCCTTTTGTCACACCATGAGACACCACTCTCACATCAGAGCCTGGAAGAACACTTGAGCTGAGCTAATGATCTGGGGTTAGGTGAGGGGTGCTTCTTGGAGGCAGAGGAATTCAGGCTCAGTCTTAGGTGTGGGCTTGCTGTTCAGTGACATCACCTGCAAGGTTGGCTCCAAAAAGAGCCAGTGACTTTCTGTATGTCTGCATTTTTCTAGAGGAGCTCTACTTTCAAATATCCTTTCTTCCCCTAAGAGCCATCTATAAAACCGCAAACTTCCAGTGGTTCGATTCCAAAACTTCATTTCCTACACCTCTTCTTGCATTCCAAAGCATCCCTAAAAGGCTTGGTCAGCCCATGGGTGTGGTCTCTGGTTTGGATAATATACGGGGCCAGATTATGATTGATCCATAGGCACACTAGAGGATCACCTATGTGGACAATTTCAGGGTGTCCAAATTGTGTTGCTTGATTAAAATACTTCTCCCATTTTAGATTTTTACTGAAGAGTTCAGCCCGTGTAAGGAAGCCAAGGTGTTATTTTCTATACAAGCTTCTTTCGAATTCATATATTTTTAATGGCATTTTTGTTCATTTTCTTAATCATAAAAGTAATTCATTACTTTTAGAAATAGAGAAAATATAAACAATTATTAAAATATAATACAGTGAATATAACAATTATATCATTTATAGAACTAGAAACATTTTTAATAATTAGAAGGTAAAAGGAAAGAATAAACTGAAAATTTCCTGAGTTCACACCACCCCAAGAAAACACTGTTAATAGTTTGGTGCACGATTTTTTACTTTTTGGCACCATCTCTATGACTATAGGTACACACACATATAAATGAATTTCCAGTCTTTTAAGAAATGAAAGGACATAATTTGCACCCAATTTCTTCAGAAAGTAAATCACCTTTAGAGCAGGAGGTGGGAATAGTGACCTAAGAAAAAGAGAATGAGGCTCACCGAGTGCCCTTTTGATTTTCATATTACCAGGCTCATTTGCTTAATAGAACTTATATCTGCTGCAGGAAGTTTTAATTAAGGCAATCCATTAAGGATTTAATTTTAATCGAATTTTTAAATGACATAAAAACAAACTCTGATCACATATCGAAAACCTGGTTCTAAGATGGAACCTAGGATTTGCTTCAAAATAAAATAGTTGGGAGTGGGGAGCTGGGTACAGATGAAACAAGATTGCTTATGTGTTGATAATTATCAAGCAGGATGGTGGACACGGGAGTTTATTATACTGGTCTATCTTTTTGGTATAGGTCTGATGTTTTTCCAAAATAAAAAGTTAAAACAAGTGACAATTAAACCCAGAACTGGCTCCTGGTGACAGACACAATCTGACTCAGGTCCCTGCATCTTCTCATTTTGAAGACTTCTCTTTTCCTAGAAGTACTGCTACCACGTCCACTGTGGCCTGGACCCCAGGAGCTCTTCCATATCACAACTCCTTCTTTCTTAGCAGAGATTCTTTTTTTTTTGAGACGCAGTTTCACTCTTATTGACCAGGCTAGAGTGCAATGGCCTGGTCTCAGGTCACTGCAACCTCCACCTCCTGGGTTCAAGTAATTCTCCTGCCTCAGCCTTCTGAGTAGCTGGGATTACAGGCGCCTGCTACCACGCCCGGCTAATTTTTGTATTTTTAGTAGAGATGAGGTTTCACCATGTTGGTCAGGCTAGTCTCGAACTCCTGACCTCAGGCAATCAGCCCGCCTCAGCCTCCGAAAGTGTTGGGATTACAGGCGTGAGCCACTGTGCCTGGCCTTTTTTTTTTTTTTTTTTTGAGATGGAATCTCGTTCTGTCACCCAGGCTGGAGTACAGTGGCATGATCTTGGCTCACTGCAGCTTCCACCTCCTGGGTTCAAGTGATTCTCATACCTCAGCCTCCCAAGTAGCTGGGATTACAGGTGCCCACCACCACGCCCAGCTAATTTTTGTATTTTGAGTATAGACGGGGTTTCACCATGTTGGCCAGGCTGGTCTCGAACTCCTGACCTCAAGCAATCTGCCCAGCCTTGGCCTCCCACCTCCTAAAGTGCTGGGATTACAGGCGTGAGCCACCGTGCTGGCCCTTAGCAGAGATTCTGAGAAGCTGCTTGGGGCAGGCAGGTAGGCAAGGAGGACAGCAACCTCAGGGTGTCCCCAGCAGCTCCTTGCAAGCTTGAAGGATCATCAAATCCTGTCACTTCACACGTTTGTGTTGATTTTGCATTCCAAACGATATGATTTTTAGGCAAATTAGTTAACATCTCTGAGCTTTAGCTTCCTAAATTAAACAGATATCATCACACTGATTTTACAGTACAGAAATTAATAAAATAACATATCAAAAAATTGTCTAGCAGTGTGCTGGACATAGCAAATGATCAACATGCATCACCTTCTTGTTTCCTGAGTTACTAAGAAATCTGAAAGAAGGTCTTTGCTTTCCTAGACTTACGATAGAGTTCAGAAGATAATGTGTCCATATAATATTTTGTAACAGCATGAGAAAAATGTACCGTAAGACTTGGTATTGGAATTCCTCTTGAGAAAGGAACTGTTTTTGTTGGGAAATTTAATTTGATGAAACACTGCGGGTGAAATATGACACCCCAAAGGTATGGATCACCAGAAGACAAAGAAACCACAGAGATGGCAAAATCCCAGGGCCACCTATTATGCATTATTTAGTTGCTTGTTTTGCTTCCTTGCAAACTCCATTTCCCCCAGCATTCAGAAACATCCCCCATACACACATGCCTTGTGTGGGTAGTATTTGTGTAAATGAAAGACAGGGGCTGGGTTTCACATCTGCATCAGCTCTAAAGAAAGGAAAGTGTTATGGCCAGGTGCGGTGGCTCACGCCTGTAATCCCAGCACTTTGGGAGGCCGAGGTGGACGAATCAGGAGGTCAGGAGTTCAAGACCAGCCTGACCAACAGGGTGAAACCCCGTCTCTACTAAAAATACAAAAATTAGCCAGGCGTGGTGGCACGCGCCTGTAATCCCAGCTACTCAGGAAGCTGAGGCGGGAGAATTGCTTGAACCTGGGAGGCAGAGGTTGCAGTGAGCAGAGATCGCACCACTGCACTCCAGCCTGGGTGACAGAGTGAGACTCCGTCTCAAATAAATAAATAAATAATTTTTAAAAATTTTTTTTAAAAAAGGAAGGAGTTGGTAAGCATAAGTAAGTTTGCAGACCCAGGATCTTAAAGCCAGAAGTGGCACAAAATTGAAGTTGTGGGAAAAGCATGAAGTATTTTGGGAGGTCCTGGTCCTTCTTTGAGGGCTTAAGGTGAAAGATGGACAGGAAGGAAGGGAGGGAGGGAGGGAGAGGGAAGACAGACCAGTAAAGTGAATATGATACTGTTTGTGTTAAGGGGAAAATGAGTGATGCCAACAGGAAATGACTTGGAAAGAGATGACTTCTTTGGAGCAGCCATGATGGAGTTAGAAAGGAGTTGGAGGATGAGCAGGGCCTGAGAGTCCCTCATCACTCAGACTGTACTGATAAGGAGTCTCTCAGAAAGACAACATTTTCTTCTCCTAAAGAAAGCAGGGTAAATTTTTTTATATTCTAGATTTCACATACCTTCAAAAGACATTTGTGCATCTAAGAGACACACTTCATATAAACACAGGAAAATTTAAAAGAAATTGGAAATTGTGAAAAAGCAAGGATGTGGTTGTGCTGGGAACTAGGAAAGATGTGGTTGCAGCATTTTAGCTTTCTGGTAACCTCAGGAAGGAGGGGTCAAGAGCTTTCCATAGCAGACAAATGGAGTTACACTAAGTCAGAAGGAGAGCACCAGATTCTAGAGAGAATTCTTTCAGGGGATGTGTTCATAGATATATTTGAGCTCCCTCACTTGACAAAACCTAAGAGGCCATGCCATCACTATTTTAGAAGACACAGGCTCTTAGAAAGGTGGGGGAGAGAGGGAGCTATACTGACAAGTTACGACATGACTGTGACTCTTAATTAGCCTTAAAAATTCGTTAGATTTGCATAATATATCTGAAACTGAGAGTCTCCATAAAACATACAAAAATAAGAACCGATATGAAATTGGTAGATGGAAGAATATGAATTGCCATCAAATAGGAATATAATTAAAATGAATTAGTCATAAACCATACTAAAATGAAGGCTACAAATATTTGGATTTATGATTTGCACTAAATGTAAAAGAATAATAATAGCACTTTATCCTAAGCTATGAAGTAATATTTCTCAGTGTGTTTCAAATGATGATATGTATAACTTGAGATGTCTAAATCATAAAACAGAATTAGGGCCCAAATGATTTAAACAGCCATGTAAGAGCAAACACTGAATTGATTTACATACAAGGGCTTAAAGTGCCTAATGGAATTGAGTTTATAAAGAAAAGAAGATGGAAAAAAAATTTTTTCATTGTCACTGACGAGTTTCCAGGAGACCAAAGACAGACTTTTCAGGGATGGAGGTGAGAAGAACAAGTTTACCTGTTGTTGAGTTTTGGCTTGCATAGCCCACCTTGGGTTAAGAGCATGGTATTCTATAACAATGCAATTCCCATTGTCTATAATCAGCAACTACTACATCTACCTCACCCCAACCCCATAGGTCCTTGAATGCTATTGGGTGTCTCATTGGCTGTAATTGCCAAGTCCATAGCAATTAGATTCTTTATCTATTAAGATCAAGTCTCATTGAATAGCCTCTTTTATAAATAAAAGATGTATTAGCACACAGAGGAAGAGGCAACCAGTCAGAAAGAAACACCTTTCTAAGTTCTACAACTAGATTTCTGAAATATTACTGAACTATATGGAAATCCATTCCTATAATCCCAACAGTCTTTGCAAAGATATAAAACCAAGTTAGTCATGGAAACTACTAGAATCTGACAAGAAATATGCCCATGAAATCAACAGCTATCATTTATTAGGCACCAAATGCATGCCAGGTACTATGCCAATGACTGAACCAAAAGTTATCTCTAACCCACAGCCACAGTTGACTGTTCATTCTTTATTTATGCATTCAACAGATATCTGTGGAGTGCTGACTCTGTGCTAGACATTGTGTGAGACACTGAGGACACAGCAGTGAGCAAAGACAGGCATGACTCTACCCTTTATGGAGCCTACATAAAACAGACAGTAAACAAACACACAATCAGTTCATTAATTACAATTAAGAAAATTACTATGAAGAAAGCTATGAGAATAAATAAATGAGACCTTAAACCTGTGGGTCAAAGAATGCTGGCTAGAGAAAGAGAAGTTTAAGCTGAGATGTGAAGCTAAACAAGAGGCAGCCACATGAAGAGTTGGGAACAGAAATGGTCCCTGCGGATTCAGCCCCTATGGAAGGCACTCAGCACCTCTGAGGAACTGAGGATGGGCCAGCGAGGCACCTTCCTCACAGAGTGAAGGGAGAGGTGGGCAGGGGCTAGAGGATGCAAGGACTTGGGATTCTGTATTTAGGAGCAATGGGAGAATTCCCATCCCAAGCGTGGGATACCCAAAGCTTGTGTCACCAGCTCATTCTATTTCTGCCGGCAGCCCTCATGAACAAGGGGCTGTTGCGCGTGAATTGAAGACAAGGGGACTGCATCAGGTGAAGTTTTTCAAATGGGATGATAATAGCCAGGCCACTACCTCCATTCACGTCAGGGGTGCTCTCAGGCTCTCCAGTGGAGCTGGAACAGGATTGACTAGGACAGGACTTAGAGATTCTTCTTAGGTGTCCCTTGTCTCCCTTCCTCTTGGCCTTTCCTCTTTAGAAATGTTCCTGCAGCCAGGCAGGTACTGGAGCAGTTTTACAGGCATCTGGGACCTTTTCACATCAAGTTAGTGTGGAGCATCCAAGTAAGCCCTCCCAGGACAGTCTTGACACTCTTTTCCAAGCTCTCTGGGGTACCCTTCTGTAACCTATAAATACCAACTAGGGGTACAATCTGTAGAAGTAGAATAGAGGCCCAAAAACTCAGGCAACTTGCTCAAGGTCATACAGCCAGTAAGTGGCAGAACCAGGATGCAAGCCTGGTTACATTCCTTCTACTGCACCAAAGGACCTATTTCAGACAGTGCCAAGCACATATTAGGGGCTCAATGAATGTGTTGAGTGAATTTTCTCTCTTTATCTTCACTCATTCACTAAACTAACATAACACAATATGATAGAATAAAACAATATAATACAATGTAATATAAATGCTGTTTCTGCTGACTCTAAATAAACAAAAACATTAATGTGTCCACCACAAATTCAAGAGCTCATAATAATCTGACTGAAAGGTCTCCTTTCCAGGAAGGCTTTCCTTGGCCACTGTATCAAAAATTCCAAAAGTCACCCCATGTAACTCTTTGGCCTTTTCTTTGTTTTGTTCCTTTTAGCATTTACAGTTACCTGACATGCCTTATATTTGTTTTTTTCAAGATGTTTTCTTTATCTTTGGCTTTCTGAAGTTTCAATACGATACGCCTAGCTTTAGTTCTTTGTCATTTATCCTGCTTGGTGTTCTCTGATATTCCTGGGTCTGTGGTTTGCTGTCTGATGTTAATTTGGGGAAATTCTGTCATTGTTGCTCTAAATATTGCTTCTGGTTCTCTCTCTTTCTCTTCTTATATTTCCATTACACTAATGTTACACCTTTTGCAGTTGTCCCAGTTTGGGAATATTCAGTTCTTTTTTTTTTCAGCATTTTTTCTTTTTGCTTTTTGGTTTTGAAGTTTCTATTGATATATACTCAAGCTCAGAGGATTTCTTCTTTCCTCAGTGGTGTCCAGTCTACGAATGAGCCCATCAAAGGCATTCTTTATTTCTGTTACGGTATTTTTGATCTCTAGCATTTTTTGGTTCTTTCATAGAATTCTCATCTCTCTGCTTATATTACTCTTAGGTTCTTTCTGGGGTGTTTTCTGGCACCAACCAGTTCTCTGATTCTGCAATTCTCTGACACCAGCTGGGCGTTCAACAATTCAATCCCATTCTGAAATCAACTCCCAGAGTTAGCATAGACCCGGCAGGTGAAAAGCTGAGTCTTACAAGTTCCAAGTGGCAGGTTTCCAAGTAACCCACACTTCTGTGTAACCGGGCTGGAAATGTGGCGATTCTCACGACTTTCTCCTCAGGTTCAATAATTCTCTAGAATGACTCACAGAACTCAGGAAAGGCTATACTTACTATTAACAGTTTATCATAAAGGATACAACTCAGGAACAGTCAAACAAAAGAGATGCATAGGGCAAGATATGGGTGGAGGGAGGAAGACAAAGCATTCTGTCCTCTCCAGGCACACCCAGTACCTCAATGTGTTCACCAGTGTGGAAGCTCTGTGAACCTCATCATTTAGGAGTGTTTATGGAGGTTCCATGATGTAGGCATGGTTGATTAAATCATCAGCCATTGGTGATTGAATTCAATCTCCATCCCCTTTTCCCTCCCTGGGGCTTGGGTGTAGGGCTGAAAGTTCCAACCCTCTAATCACATGGTTTGGTCTTTCTGGGACAAGTCCCATTCTGAAGTCGTCTATGGACCCTCAGCCAAGAGCCATGTCATTAAACACCAAAAACAAACTTACCATGCAGGAGTTCCAAGGGTTTTAGGAGCTCTGTGCCAGGAACCAGGGACATAGACCAAATCTATTTTATTATGCCAAAATTACCCATCTGTTCTTGCATGTTGTCTACTTTTCCCATATTAATTATAGTGAATTTTAAATTCCTGGGCTGATAATTTCAACATCCCTGCCATATCTGTGTCTGGTGCTGATGCTTGCTTTGTCTTTTCAAATTGTGTGCGTGTGTTTTTGTTTTGTTTTGTTTTTTACTTTTCAGCATGCCTCGCAATTTTTTGTTGAAAGCTGAACATGATGTACTGAGAAAGAGGAACTGTGGAAAATAAGCTTTTAGTGATGTGGTGGAGAGGTATAGGGCTGGGGGAGGCGTTCTATAGTCCTATTAATCAGTCTTTAGTGAGCCTATGTCCTGGGCTGTGAAACTTAGTTCCCTCCCCCTCTTATGTGGGGCAGAATGGCTAGAGGGGACTGGAGTTGAGTTAGGCTCTGATAAAACCCTAATCGTTTAGGCTTTGGTGAAACAGCTTCTCTTGAAGACAGGCCTCGTTAAGAAAAGAATGCTCTGGCATGTTTCAAAATGGCTACGTTCCCCGCCTCCCGCTGCAAGAATGAGGGGAGTTTTTCTGATATTCCCTGTGAGAACCTGGTTAGAGCTCCTAGAGGTAAAACTCATAGAAGTGTAGAGAGTTTCTAACTCTCAGACTTGTCAACTCTGAGCTTCCAGCAGTTCATCAGTTACAGTTCAGGGTTTCCCACGCAAGCAATGGTTCCTGTGGTTTCTGCTCTGGTAAGTTGTGAGTCTCTGAATCTATGTCTGTCTCTCCAAGACAATGGTTTTTCTTGTGATCTTATTTCTCTGACGATTCTAAGAAGAGTTGTTGACTTTGAGTTTGTTCAGCTTTTTAACTTGTTAGGATAGAGTGACGACTTCCAGGTCCCTTTCAGATTGTACCAGGAACAAGAAGTATATTTTTTGCCCATTAGAGCATGAGCTCTATGACAGCAGTCACTTAAGTCTGTTTGTGTCTGTTGTTTCCGGCTGTATCTCCAGTGCCTAGGACATTGCCAAGCACATACCAGGGGCTCAATGAATGTGTTGAGTGAATTTTCTCTCTTTATCTTCACTCATTCGCTTAACTAACATAACACAATAGATAAAATAAAACAATATAATGCAATGTAATATAAATGCTGTTTCTGCTGGAACTGCTGATGAAAGCCATTTCATAAGCAAATTAATTTGGTGAACCAGATTGCTTTAAGGTGGTGCTCCCAATCTTTGTCATAGCATGGCACACATAGAAAATAAAAGCGTTCATTCAGCAACCAGCCAGAGGCTGACGTTTCAAGGGTTGACGACCTCAGTCTCTAGTTCCACTTATCACTTGTGTGCTGTGCCACTTGGGAAACTCTACTTTGAGGGTAACACTTAACTTACTGAAGATACCAATCCATTTGGCTAGGCCCATTTGAATGGGTCCCAAGGACTAAAGAGAGCTTAGGGCAAGAAGGGGGAAAATGGTGTAGATAAAAGATCGAAATGACACCTCCCTGTTGACATGCAAGGCTGTCCCCACTCTGGTCTCAGCTGATCTTTACAATCTCAGTTCCCTTCCCTCCCCTACACCTTACGTGGTATTTCACCTGGCTCCCCTTAGCGCTGTTCCCTCTCCCCCTATGCTAAATCTTACCGTTCTTCTCTTAGCTCCAGGCACAGCCCAGCAGGTGTTTCTCGGTTGTCCTAAGCAGAATCCTCTCCCCTGCGCACCAGAGTTTTTGGTCCATGCACTGCAGTTGAGTTTTTTACTCCAAATTTTAAAGTTTGAGTAACCTCAGAGGCCGGGTTTAACCTTTAATTTTCAGATGAAACACAGGGGATCAGAGAAGTAGAGGGACTGTGCTGACCACAAAACCAGCTGGGGGCAGCCTTGGGACGTGGGTGTCCTTCCCCTCTGCTCTTTGTTCTGCTCAGTTTAATTTCTTTTGCTAATGATGAAACTTGATAATTTATTAATGGGTGAGAACAGATTCATTTCAGAGTCTATATGATCGGTAGCAACAACCAGATGGCCCTTAATAAAACATTAATAAAGCAAAGGCAGATGGCACTTAATAAAGTATTACACAAACATGCCCGAGAGCCATCAAAAGCATTTTTTCTGCACTTTCTAATAGTGGAGAATTATTAGACAAGATATAAAAGGGGAAATTGGCCTCTAAGCTGTGATGTAAGAAAATGTCTTTGAGTTTTCTGCTGAATTTTGGATAATACAAAATTTTTAATTTAACTTTATCCCAGATTTCTTAGCCCTACAATGACTGGTTTGTAACAAGTTTGTAAGAAATGACAAAAACTTTAGTAGAAACAAAAAAAAAAGGTTCTACAACTCCATTTTCCTTTGAAAATCCAGCCAAAGCCATGCTACTCAACTCTTCTCACTTTTTTAGAAAAACAGCCTTCTAGAATTCATAAAAATAAATTAAAATAATGTAAAAATTCTAGATAGAGGTTTTCTCTTGCAGTGATGGGGAGGGGGAGGGAGGAGAATGAGACTGGGCATGAATATACAGAAACTTCTATTGATAGTTTTATTTTTTAACTGGGTAGTGGGTACATGTGTTCATTATGTTATTCTTATGTACCTTTATATGAGACAAATATTTCATAATAATATTTTTTGTTGAGATAGAGTCTAACTTTGTCACCCAGGCCAGAGTGCAATGGTGCGATCTCGGCTCACTGCGACCTCTGCCTCCCAGGTTCAAGTGATACTTCTGCCTCAGCCTCCTGAGTAGCTGAGATTATAGGTGCCCACCACCATGCCTGGCTAATTTTTGTATTTTTAGTAGAGATGGGGTTTCACGATGTTGGTCAGGCTGGTCTTGAACTCCTGACCTCAGGTGATCACCCTGCCTTGGCCTCCCAAGGTGCTGGGATTACAGGTGTGAGCCAGCCACTGTGCCTGGCCCATAATAATTTTTTAAATGTTAAAAATAACATCTCATGCCCATTTGAATGGCGATCATTAAAAAATCAGGAAACAACAGATGCTGGAGAGGATGTGGAGAAATAGGAACACTTTTGTACAGTTGGTGGGAGTGTAAATTAGGTCAACCATTGTGGAAGACAGTGTGGCAATTCCTCAAGGATCTAGAACTAGAAATACCATTTGACTCAGCAATCCCATTACTGGGTATATACCCAAAGGATTATAAATCATTCTACTATAAGGACACATGCACATGTATGTTTACTATGGCACTGTTCACAATAGCAAAGACTTGGAACCAACCCAAATGCCCATCAATGATAGACTGGATAAAGAAAATGTGGCACATATACACCATGGAATACTATGCAGCCATAAAAAAAGACGAGTTCATGTCCTTTGTCGGGACATGGATGAAGCTGGAAACCATCATTCTCAGCAAACTAACACAAGAACAGAAAACCAAACACCACATGTTCTTACTCATAAGTGGGAGTTGAACAATGAGAACACATGGACACAGGGAGGGCAACATCACACACTGGGACCTGTCGGTGGGTGTGAGTCTAGGGGAGAGATAGCATTAGGAGAAATGCCTAATGTAGATGATGGGTTGATGGGTGCAGCACACCACCATGACACATGTATACCTGCGTAACAAACCTGCACATCTGCACATGTACCCCAGAACTTAAAGTATAATAAATAAATAAATAAATAAAGTGTTGTGCAGGGTCTGGATTTTATTAAAAACAAAATGAATGAGTATAAGTTGACTGTGAAAACATGCAAACGTACACACACACACACACACACACACAAATAATGTAATTTAATATCATAGCCATAGAAATCACTAGACTGAACTACAGGAGTTGTTTTAGGAGTCACTAACCTACAGGGCATTTAAGAACAGAAGAAATAATCTGTTTTCAGTGAATGAATATTAATTTACCTAAAGGTAAAAATATGGACTTTGAGGTTTATGTTTAAATGTTTGACATCTTCCCCAGATTTACCCATTAGGCAGTAGTCAAAAGTTAGGGCATGGAACTCAGATCTGAGTTCAAATCCTCATATATATTGTGCCAGATTTATAGGCTGCCTCTCTAGGATTCAGTTTTTGCCATCTGTAAAATAGGGACAATAATAATTTATAGAGTTGTACAAAGATCCAATGAAATGATGTATATAAAGGATCATGCTGGACAAAAATAAGCAATCCAAAAAAGGTGGGTAATATAGATATCTAACTTGGTGCTATTAAAAGAAAAACTTTAGATAAATGAACTTTAACAGAGTTTAATTGATCAAAGAATGATTCTTGCCTCAGACAGCTCCCAGAACCAGAATAGGTTCAGAGCAACTCTGGGGCTGCCACATGTCTGGATAACATTGAAGGACAGAAAAAGGGCAGTGACGTACAGAAAAGGGGAGTGAAGTTCAGAAACAGCTGGTTTGGGCACAGCTCCACATCTGCCTTATTTCAACATTGGGTTGAGCAGTTGGCCCTGTGATTGGCTGAACTGTAACCTAACACATCCAGTGACATTACAGTTCACTATACACGGAGCAACCTTTAGGCTGAACTCGAAATACTAAGGAGGGAGCTTTAGGCTAAACAATTTAACAGTGCCCATTGTTCTAACTAAGCTAAAAATAGCAAAGTTGTGGAATAATTTCATATTAATTTTCTTTTTGTAAACTTTTTGTGTATTTTCGGCAAGAAAGGATCCGTATCGACACTTATAACTTAATGGGATTGTTCATTGCACTGTGACTTCTCTAGGGGCTATTTATACCTCAAGTCTATTTCTAATTCCAGAATGTAAGGCTAATCATTCCTGGAGAGGAATTCCTAATTCCAGCGTTACCCGGGGCCAGGCTTTTTGGTGAGGAAGGAGAGGTGAGAAATGGATTTGGGGAACTTTGAAGCATGCTTGCTCAGCCTTCTCTGTAAGGCCCTAATCAAAGGCTGGTCTTTCCATGGTATGTTTCCCCAAAACTCCCTCTCCCAAGTCAGAATTGCTGGGACCTTTTAAAGCTTTTTCAGCACGTCACTCCTCTAGTGGTTGTAAGCTTCTTAAAGGCAGGAATCCAGATTTATTCAGGTACACAGTAGGCACTCAACAGTATCTGTAAAATGGAATGGAATTCCAGGGAATCAGAAACTAGTAATCATAGCTACCATTTATCAAGTATCTGCTGGTATATCTAATCACAGTAACTCAGTGAGCTAGGTGTGATTATTCCCTCTTTCCAGATAAGGAAGTGGAGGTTTGGAATAGTGGTGACAGCAAGTAAGAGGCAGAGTTGGAACTCAAACGTAGCATTTGCACCAACTCCAAAATCATCAAACAGCCATGTCTTAGCTGGCTGCCCACACTGACATTGGTTTGGGGTGGTGTTGATTTTTTATTGTTTTTTAATATAAGAAAGTTAGCAAAAGAAGATGGATTTACTTGCAGAAAGGAAGCCGACTTGATTTCTGAAGTCCCTGTGTGCCCATTCCCACTGGTTGTCTAGATTCCTTACAGAGATGGTGCCTCAGAGTGAAATGACAGGTACAGTTCTTTGGGGGAGAAAAAAAGAAGCTTGAAGGTTTCAACATATAGTATTAGAAAAAAATTCCATTTCTACCAACAGTTTGAAACAAAAGCTTTCATGATATCACAGGTGCCTAAGGTGACAGAAGCTCTACTTGCAGGGCTGTTTTCTTTTCCATCATTCAGACCAAACACATTTATTACACTGGTGCTTTTAGCTATCAGTCAAGATTGAGTAAGATGCCAGGATAATTTTCCTTGCCAAATTGCTTTTTCCGTTGCAATTAGTCTTTTTAAGGACCTTACCAAACAACAAATGTGTATACAATTCCCATACTCCCCCTCCAATTATAACTCAGCTAAGAAGTTGTATCAGTAATAAATTGTTATAGATGAAAACATCAACCTCACCCACTCTATCACCAGTCTCTCCATGTATTCTTAGATAACTCTTGGAATCAGGTGTAGGATTAAGAAAGGCTCATTTTAAAAAATAGAATGTATTATACAATCCAAAAATATGTTATTTAAATCAGTTCAGCTGTCTGATTTACCCTAGCTGGGATTCTTTATAAAAGCTCTGGGCTTGGCCATCACCTATTTGCCCTCTAAAATCATTTTGTACAAAGCTGAGTCAGCCACTGCTCTCGAAACCCAGTTCCTTTTTTTCCAGAGCACAAAGACTACATTTTCCAGCCTGTCTTGCAATTAGGAGAGACTCTGTGACTGATTTCTGGCCAAAGGAAGGTACAGTAGGCTCCCCTTATCTGCAGTTTCACTTTTTGTGGTTTCAGTTACCCACGATCAATCTCCATCCAGAAATATTAAATGGAAATTTCCAGAAATAAACAATTCATAAGTTTTAAATTTGTGCCATTCTGAGTAGCATGACGAAATCTCATGCTGTCTTGCCCTGTCCTCTCCAGTGACACAAATCATCCCTTGTCCAGCATATCCATGCTGTCTACACTCCTGCCTGCTGGTCACTTCGTAGCCGTCTAGGTTATCAGATTGGCTGTCATGACATCGCAGTGCTTGAGTTCGATCACCCTTATTTTATCTAGCAATGGCCCCTCTGTGCAATAGTAATGATGCGGGCAATTGGGATATTCCAAAGAGAAGCTGTAAAGTACTTCCTTTAAGTGAAAAAGCAAAAGTTCTCAATATGGAAAGAAAAAAATTGTATGCTGAAGTTGCTAAGATCTATTTCAAGAACAAATCTCTCTGTGAAACTAAAGAAGGGAAAAGAAATTTGTGCTAGTTTTGCTATCTCACCTCAAACTGCAAATGTTATGGCCACCATGCGATGTAAGTGCTTACTTAAGATAAAAAAGGCATTGAATTTGTGGTTGGAAGACATGAGCAGAAACGTGTTCCAGTTGATCCTGGCTGGGTTTGGTGCCATCCTCCATTTCAGGCATCCACTGGGAGTGTTGGAATGCATCCTGTACCCGAAAGTGCCGCTCCCATAAAAATCTCCCACGAGGGAGTCTCCGGGTTCTTTCCTTATGTATCTGCCCGAGGTGTCCATGCTCAGGGCAACCTCAGCAACCTGGAGCTGAGCCTCCCCCAGCCTGGTTCCTGAAGGAATGGGGACTGTGGTTCTTCCTCCCCACCAACCCCACCCAAAACCTAGAAGTACCTTAGTTAGACTGTTTACCGAGTAGGAAATGAGCTACTATTGTATTTGAGCCATTATAATTTGGGGGTTTCTTTTAGTAGTTAGCTTACCCTAACAAGGACAGCTGACCATTGTATTTCTCATCCTTTATCCTTATTGTTTATCTGTCTGCCTTTCCCACTATACTACAAAGCCCACAGACCTGGAGGGCATGAAGCACATTCTCCTTGGTCACCTTATATCCTCAGTACCTAATATGGCACCCAGCACCTAGTAGGTCACTAATAAATATTTGTTAAAAAGATGTTAGGTGCATGGGCTTTATTTCTCTATGCTGGGTATAGCTCACTTGGATGCTGGACAATATTTAAAAATAATGATAATCCGAAGAAAAAAGTTTGTATATCTCTGGATTATATTACTTTGAATATTTCTGTAAATTGGACATCTGGTGGCTGACTACTGGTCTTCATCACAAATTTCTTTAGTGCTGATAATAACGTATGTTTCTCCATGAACAATGGACAAACAATACAGAAGCTTTTACTAACTTTGTTTATGTAATGCCACTTTCCTTTATGGCATTTTTTTTTTTTTTTTTGACACACAGTTTCTGTCACCCAGGCTGGAGTACAGTGGCATGATCACAGCTCACTGCAGCCTCAACTTCCTGGGCTCAGGTGATTCTCCTGCATCAGCCTCCTGAGTAGCTGGGACTACAGGTATGCACCATCACACCGGCTAATTTTTTGCATTTTTAGTACAGATGGGGTTTCACCATGTTGGCCAGGCTGCTCTCTAACTCCTGGGCTCAAGTGATCCACCCACCTCAGCCTCTCAAATTGTTGGGAATACAGACAGAAGCCACTGCGCCTATCCTGTAATGCCACTTTCTTTCATGAAAACAAGGGCGGCAGATAGAAGATGTCTGGAAATTCTTTGCTGTTTCTCCCATTGAGAGGTAGAATATACCACCCCTATCTTTGAATCTAGGCTTGTTGTGGAAATTACGTTCTGGGTGTTTAGAGACTAAGGCATAAGACTTGTAGCTTCTGCCTTGTTTCTTTTTCTTGAACACTTGCTTTTGGAGCCCTGAGCCTCCACTATAAGAAGTCTGACTTCCCAAAAACCACCATGATGAAGAGGCCACATGTAGGGCTCTGGTTGATAACCCTCAAGTTCAGTCCCACCCTCAAGGCATCCCTGCCAGTGCACTAGACGTGAGATACTATGGTCTGAATGTTTGTGTTCCCCCAAAGCCATATGTTGAAACTTAATCACCAATGTGATAGCATCAGGAGGTGGGGCCTTTGGGATGTGATTAGGTCATGAGGTGGATCCCTCATCAATGGGGTTAGTGCCCTTATAAGAGACCCAGGGAGCTTGTTTTGTTTGTTCTTTCCTTCCACCAGGTGAGGACACATTGAGAAGTCACTATCTATGAACTAGGAAGCAGGATCTCACCAGATATCGAATCTGCTGATGCCTTCATCTTGGACTTCTCAGCCTCCAGAACTGTGAGAAATAAAGGTCTATTGTTTATAAGCCACTCAGTCTATGGTATTTTATTACAGCATCCCGAATGGGCAAAGACGTGGGTGAAGTTATCCAGGACCCTCCAAACCAGGCCATTCACCTTCACCAGCTAAATTCCAGTGAGTGACCCCAGTCAGTGCACAAGGAACAGAGGAGTCACTCAGCTGAGCCCTGCTCAAAGCCCTAACCTACAAAATTGTGATATGTAATAAAGTGGTTGTTGTTTCAAGCCACTAAGTTTTGGGGTAGTTTGTTATACAGCAGTTGATAATTCGGACAGCAAATTATTCCACATTTCCTTGTTTGTCCAATAATATTTGCATTGAGACTTTTGATTTTGACAATATTGGTTGATCATTTGCTAGCTGCCAAGTAATTTCAGTTCTTCTCCTATCTGTATCCATGCCTTGCAATTGAATAAGAGAAGGTTGGGACACCAAGAGAAACCGATTTAATTCTTTATAGAAGTTAAAGCTTTAACCCTCTATAAAGCTTTTTATTTTAAAGCAGTAATTAGTAATATGCATTGGCAATACAGTCTCCAGTTTAAAAAGCACTTTTGGGATTTAGGGAAGTAAATGAAATCAGTTTTAAAATATATATCAATGTATGCCAAATTTTATTTTAATTTATGTTAGTAGCTATGTTCCTCTGGGAAGCAATCAATATGGTAAAAGGCAAAATTATGCATATGTGAAAAATGTAGGCTTAATTTAAAGCCAACTTTAGCTGAAAAGTAATTAATAAAGGCAAGGAAACTAATTTTTATTGAGTGCTACTATGGGCTGAGTACTTTATATAATCTCATGACAATGTTATAAGTAATTTTTAAATGGGAAGTTATACAATTTGCCTAAAGTCACTCAGCTGGTAAGTGGTAGGCTGGATTCTACCCAAATCTGATGGATCCAAAGTCTGTGTTTTTCTCCTTTGCAGAGGTTATGCATCTGAAAGAGTCCAGGTCTCCAAACGTGGTTCTCAAAGAACTAGGAAGCAATTATGGCAGCCATGCAGAGCTGGTTTATTGGTGTGTTCATTTATGAAATAAATCCCGGTAATGAGTTTTATTGAGTTTTGCTGCCCTTTGCATATTGTTTCCTCAGCAAGAATCTAGGCATAGGGTAGGAAATACACAACACCCAATAGATGTGTTTCAGAAATTCTGTAAGTTGAATCATTGTTTATATAATGAATCTTTTTGAAAGCAGATGCTTACCATCATCATTAGGACCACTCCAATTGATCTCCTGTGAGATTTTCTTTCCATATCCCTCCATTTCCTCAAAGGGAATATATCTGTATGGAATAAGAAGATTGGAGTTCCACGTTTTCTTTTTATTTACTTTTTTCCAATTGGGCTAAAAGTTTCCATGTTGTATATGTTCATCTGAAATCTTCAAATACTCTATTTAACAATAATAATAAGCACAACTATTTTTTTAAAAAAGTTATGGCTGTGCCAGAACCTTTTCATCCCCCCACCATTGGACAGGGAGAGCAGCAGACTGGGGTCAGGTGAGATCTTGAACACAAGTCATCCCTCTCTCCCAACACAGACCATGCTCCTACACTGCTTGGGTGGGGGGACCCCCACTGCACTTCCTATTTTCTGTTCTGGAGAGTCTACCCTATGGTGGGTTAAAACTCAGATGGTGCTGAACAACCTGGGTTAAAATCGTGGCTCTGTCTCTTCCCAGCTGTGTGAGCATTCCAGTTTGTGCCTCAATTCCCTCATTTGTAACTCGAAACTCCCAAATAGTTGTAAGGATTAAATGAGCCAATCATTGCATGTAATGTACTCAGAAGCATGCTTGGTGACAGTAGACAGAAAGTGCTACATAAATAATAGCAGCTGATATTATTACTGTCTTCCTCGGGCATTTAATTAAAAGACTAGACAGGACAAAAAAAAAGAGTGACGGAATTTGAAGCCACTTAGTAACTGTTGCATCAAAAAGTTCACCCACTCTGAATTACAAGTGGTAACTATCTAGATAGAGGACTGGGGCTTTTTGGGGTGGGAACCTGATGAGTATGCTGTTTATGAGGCTATTCTTAAGGTCAGTACCCTAGGTGGGGATGCAATAATCTCTGACAACAAGCCAGAGTCATCACCATATAATTTTATGAAGATAGAGAACTAATAGCATAGATGAAAAGTCTCTTGACAGGGCTGGGATTCTTTCTTTCGTCCAACATCTCATCACATTAGCAAATCAGGGGCCTACCACCATGGACCATTTCGAACCACTCCTTCATCCAACAACCACTAATTGTGCACCTATTTTGCGCTAGGTACTGCAAGGATGTGTACAGCCCCACAGTCTAGGTGGAGAAACTAACAAAAGGATTCATTTCTTAATTCAACAATTATTTACTGGATAGCTACCATGTGTCAAATCCTAAACTAGGTGCTGGGCATAGGGAACAAAACAGACCAGCTGCCCTCATGCTGCTGACATTTTACAGGAGAGGATAATACATGAAATAAGTAAGAGGCACACAGTCTATCAGATGGTGGTGAATGCAAAGAGAAAAATAAAGCAGAGGAGGAACTAGGAGGTGTTCCCGTGGGTGGGTGGGCAGCACTTTTAATTTGGATAGTCAGGAAAGGCTTTACAGTGAGGTGGATAATTGCAATCTAGAGATATGTTTAAAGCATAGGGGGGCCCAAGGGAAAGCGCTGCCGGGCTTCTCTACCTGCCCTCCCCGAACAGCCTTGAAGACAGCCACACAACTCCATACTGTGTGAGCTCTCGCAGGGCAGAAATTTCATTTTCTCTTACTCCTTGCTCTTAGCTTAGTAGAGAGCATTGCACAGTGAAGATGATATACTGACTGAAAGTGTCACTGAGCAATGGGCTCATAACCTGAGGCACACAGAAACCAAACTGTGGCACAGGCTTTTGAGAAAAGAAAAACCTCTATTGCCAGTCAACTGGCAAGGAGACAAGAGGCAAAACTCAAATCTGCCTTCTGGACCTGGGGGCGGGTCAGGCGTTTTTGGCATTTCTAACCAGTCCCAGGTGATGCCAATGCAGCCTTCTGCGGGGCGCGTGGTGTTCACAATTAGAAAGCTTTCCCTCTTGCACATGCCCGGGAGATTTTGGCTCTGCCTCGCTGTAAGAACTTAAGTAATGGTTAATCGGTTTCAGCTGGTCCTAATGTTACAAAAAGAGCTAATATTTAAGTCAGTTCAGAAAGCAATGTTTGAGCACCAGCTATGCTTAGATTCCCTCGTTCAGTATTCTTTGAGCACCCAGTGTGTGAGAGCGCCTGGTTTTGCCCTCAAGGAGCTTAGAGTGGAGTTTACATGAATGAATCGCTGATGAGCGGCAGGCCTAAGTGTGAGCACTGCCGCACCACACACCCAGATACTACTCCAGGCACGGGCATTAGGGGCTCCCACAGGCTGGACAGGCCTTGGACTTTCCTGGTTGAACCGTGAAGCCGCGGTGTCAGTCCACACTCCAATGTGGGTGGCGGGTCCGGCCCCGCGAGGAGGCGCCGCTCTCAAACCCCACGGTCCCGCGCAGCGAGGAGGCGAGGCGGCCGCGGAAGGCAGGCGCAGCCCACTCTTCCCGAGAGGTCCCGACATCTCCCGGGTGAGTCCCGAAAAGTGCGCGGGGACTCCGGCCGAGCCCTGGGCCGTCAGCAGCCAGGCTCCCAGAGAGTCGCACGAAGGAGGGGCAGCGGCTCTCTCCGGGGCTTCTGGAAGGTCTGCCCCGGGCCCGCCGCCGCTGCAGCCCCCGCCCCGCGCCCCTCCCGCAGCCTCCGGCGGCCAGTCCCGTGGCTCTGGGGCGCCCGGACCGAGCAAAGGTCCCGGCGGGCGGGCCCTCTCTCCGCCCTCCCCGAGCGCCCGCCCCCCGCCGGCCCAGCGCAGGCTCCTCCGAGTCCGCCAGCGCAGGGGGCGCGGCTGCCGGAGACCCAGCAGCGGGCGCGCGGGTAAGTGCGCGGCGGGCGCGGGCTGCGGGATCCGCTCCGGGCTCCACTCCGGCTCCTCTTTGGTGTGTTTGGGTGTCCCGGGCCGGGGGCAGCCGAGGCCGCGCGGTGCTTTCTCTCTGGGACACCCTCCCCTCGCTCCTTCCTAGGGGAGACGAATCGATTGGCTGCCCGGCCGCTGGAACGGCAGGTCCCGTCGCTCCCCTCGCCTCCCGCATTCCCGGCCCGGTCCCCTCCCATCACCGCGTCCCGCCCCAACTCGCAGTCAGCATCCCCTTCCCATCCTCTCCCCGTCCCCGCTGCCACTTCCTTCCTTGGATGTTGCAAGCGCAGCTGGTATTTTCGTTCTCCCAACCCCCCACCCGCCCTCCCCACTTGTTCATCCTTTGTCTTCCGGTCTCTCCTCTGGGCGCTGCGGAGGCTCTCCCGGCTCGGGGGCTCTCCCGGCTCGGGGGCGTGTGTGCAGGGAGGCGGGCCGCGGAGCAGATACGGAGTTCAGTCTCTCTGGACGGAAAAAAGTCCCCATCCACCTTGCTCCAGTATCTAGAAGGCCCCTAGCTTGGGGAGGAGGCCAAGCCCCAGTCGGTGTGCCCGGCATGCGCTGGAATGGCTCTCAACAGATGCCCGCGTGGCTTCCTTTGGTCTCCATTTGAGGACCTCTGACCCTTTCCAGAGCCGCTTGCCGTCTGCACCCCGAGGGGAAAGACTAGAGGGCACCTCTTAGAAAAGCGTTGGTTGTGGACTGAACACACCGACCACCCACTCCTCCAGAGTCTACTCTGTCTAGAATAGTGAATGGGATAGTGAAAGGGATGGATGGCTTGGGGTCGCTGTCCTCGAGACGCAGGCAGGCGGCCAAATCCAAGTGGAATGAAAGGAGTGCTGTGGGGTTGGAGAAGCAGCCGGAGAGTGAAATTGTCTTCACAATCTATCACCACCAAGCTCTTTTTCTAAAGGAGAAGTTGAGCCCAGACCATTAGGTAGATCTGAGAGAGAAAGGGCCCAGCTCCCCAGCCACGGTCCCTTGGCTAGGTTCTTTGTTATTGTTGAGAGAATGTCTCGGTCTGTCACCAAGGCTGGAGTGCAGTGGCGCTATCCTAGCTCACTGCAGCCTTGAATTCCTGGGCTCAAGGGATCCTCCCATCCACCTGTAGCTGAGACCGCAGGTGCCTGCCACCACACCGCATCTTCTCTATTCTTACCCAGACTGTCCTCTGTTACCCACTCCACTTCCCCGAAGCCTTTGCCGCCTCACTCTCCCTCTCTTTTCGAGCTCATGCCTGTCTTATGACCATCATTGCGTTCACATACCGATTTTTATTTTAGAAAGAAATGATGAAATACTAATTTGTCTTCTCATTAAAAATGAGCTCAGGTACTGGGCTGTAGGCATAGGAAGATAAAAGATGCCACCTTTGTTCTAATTTAATAGACCCAATTGCACTTTGCTATCTAGAAAACTAAAACTAATTCAAAATATGCTGAAATTGTTAACAATGAGACAAGTAGACAAGTACAGCCATGTTTTATCTCCCCAGATAGAAAGGAAATGACACATCTTCCATAGCAATGATTTTTGTTTCCACCGTAACTGAGGTTTACCTTTTCAAGGGCACTTACTTATGTTACAGAATGAATCATATGAGGCCCACATTAGAACAGAAAAAAAGCTGAACAGGGAGCCAGCAGAGTAGAGTGGTCAAGGGCACAGGCTTTGGAGTCAGGTGGACCTCGGGTGGAATCTTGGCTCAGCACTGATTCTCTATGTGATGTTCAATCCCCTCCAGTCAAAGACCTCCAGGAACACACTGACAGTTCAATAAGTTGGTTTATTTCTCCTTACAGTGAGGGACACCATGGGGAACCCTGAGATATCTCAGTAAGAGGTGTTAGGACAGAGGATTTTGGGGCATGTAGTAGGTGATTCGGGGAAAGAGGGCTTTGCTCTGAATTGGATGTGGTCAGGGAAGCAGGGGAAGTTCTGTGATTGAGTATCCTCCTAAATCTCGTCAAAAATGAGAGAAGGCCAGAGAGAGGCTATAGCTGTGATTGGTCAGGAAGCAGCAGTCACTCATCAGGACTGCTAATGATTGGAAGTGGGGTGGTATTTGATCATTTTTGTGCTTTGAACATGTTCAGGTATGATTACAGAGAAGCCTTGTTTTCATGTTGATTTATCATGACAAGAGTGGCCTTGCGTGATGTTGATGCTCTGTGACATTATTCATGGTCAGCAACACCAGGGCCTGATAGTTCCAGGCCAGCTCCCAGATGTCAGGGCTGCTTCTCTCTTTGCTGTGATCTTGGGCAAGTTACTTAACATCTTTGAACCTCAGCTTCCTCATCAGTAAAATGTGGACAATGCCTACTTCAAAGAGTTATTGTGAAGATTAAATAAGGAAATGTGTATAAAGCAGTAAGCCCCATGCCTGGAACATAGCAGGTACTCAACAAACAGTTGCTCCTTTCTTTGTCTAGAGTATTTTGATGTTGAAGTTTCTTCTCTAGAACTCTTCAAGCAGAGGCCCAGGGTTCAAACAGAGCTGCTTTTAAGAAGAATCCTGAATGGAGTGTGAGAAAGAATGAGGTTTCTCTTCTAATTCAAAAACTAGATAATTCCATGACTCTGAGTCAGTCTTAACAAGCAGTAGTGAATATAGTTATCTTCTCCTGCAGTCATTACCTTGGCAACTATTTTTAAGATTCTTTGTTCCCAGCCAGTTGGCTGTGTGCTTTGCTAACTTTGTGTCATTGTCTTGCTTTCTTGGTGTCTGCCCCCCAAGGTCTCTTCTCCAGGAGTCTGACTCGAGCTAGGATATCCTTACTGCATGTGCTTTGGCTTTTTTAGTTCTCATCTGCTTTGAGCTGGGAAGCCAGACAGACAAGTGAATAAGGACTGTTGCTAATACAACGTGTTTTTTTTTTTGTTTGTTTGTTTTTTTTTTAGACAAAGTTTCACTCTTGTTGCCCAGGCTGGAGTGTAATGGCAGGATCTCAGCTCACTGCAACCTCTGCCTCCCAGGTTCAAGTGATTCTCCTGCCTCAGCTGCCCGAGTAGCTGGGATTACTGCCTGCCACCATGTCCGGCTAATTTTTGTATTTTTAGTAGAGACCGGGTTTCACCATGTTGGGCCAGGCTGGTTTCGAACTCCTGAGCTTAGGTGATCTGCCCCACCTCGGCCTTCCAAAGTGCTGGGATTATAGGCATGAGCCACCACGCCCGGCCGCTAATATAACTTTTAAGGCTCTGTGCGAGAGCCGGTGATCTATGTAACAACTGTGAGGTGCAGTGAGTTCTTAGGCCATGAGCTATTTGAGCATGATGTCTCCTGAGGCCATTTTCATCTTCTCCCAAATTGGAGCATTGTGAAAATTTTAATCCAGAGTCTGACTTTTGGCTGAGACATGACCGTGCTTGTCTGTGTCAGGCAACTTGAGTTCTAGATCCTTCATTCATTTGGACCTGGCCATATTCTTTAATCTTTGCTGGCTGACTAGTTATCTTATGTGTTTGACAATGATGGTGGCAGTGTATTGTCCCCTAATGCTGCATGATAACCTCTGTTGTTCCTAGCCTATATTTTGGTAGATTTATTATATCAAACATTCCTGGAAATAAAGCCAAAAAAAGCAAGAATAGAAAATGAGCAAAGGATACAGTTAAATACAGAAAGCCTTTCAACAAAATAAAAGATGCTTGATTTTATTTGTATTAAAATAACACAACCTAAAACTAGGCTGAGATTCCATTTCTCACCTATCAGACTGGCAAAAATCCGAAAGTCTAATGATACACTGTTGCTAAGATGGATACTTTTGTACATTATTGGTCAGACTGCAGAATAGCACAACTCCTACAGTTACAGATGCATTTACCCATTGTTCTAGCAATCTCTTTTCTAGGGATCTACCCTTCAGATACATTTATTTGTTTATGAAGAGGACATCTGTATGGGCTATTTACTGGGGACATCTTTAATATAACAAAAATTTAGAAATAACCCAAGTGGTCAGCAACATGGGACAAGTAAAATGCACAATGATACCTCTGAATAAGGGAGTATGTGGCAGAAAGCAAGATGCTGAGCAGTGTTCAGACTCCTTTTAACTACACCTCTATAAAGAAATATGAAGGAAATATGGCTGAAGGGGAGAGGAGTGAAAGGGTTGCTGGGACCTGGGCAGGAATGGGATTTCTCAATGTGTATCCTTTACATAATTTAGATTTTTGAACCACGTAAGTATAATTCACACGTAATAGTAATAAAGAAACCTCCAACTTTAACTTCACCAGAATATTCTCAGAGTCCCATGATTAAACAGTCTGAGTCTAATAAACAAAGCAATAAATAGCCACCTCCAGTTACTCTCCTTAAAGCACCCTACCCTGCCAAGAAGGCAAATTAGCTGTTTGATGTTAGATGGAAAAAAAAACATTAAAAATTAATTTAGGAGTTTCCTTTTTTTTTTTTTTTTTTTAACCATCTAATGCCTGTGGGGGAGGATTGGTGTCTTTACAAAGGTTTCCCCACTCACAGCAGATGGGTTTTATTTTGTTTTTTAATGGCAAGCCTGATTTGGTTTCTACAGAAACCTGTGTGATCTGAAGGCAAGTGCGTGAGTGAACTTCCTTTCAGCTTGTCCCAGAAAAGAATAGGAGCCATAACAGTGGAGATCCTGACAGCAGTGGTAAACTAAAGCAGTTGTTCTGTGGCTCTTTTCCTGGACTAGCAGGATGAGTTCTCACAGGCCCTCAGGGAGACCCAGTCCCGTGTTGGGAAAGTAAATCTGTTCCTTTTGAATTCCCTCTCTTGGTAACTGACTTTTCCTTCTCATCTCCCAGCCTGCACCTGGGATATCAGCATGACACCCCAGGGAGCCTTCTTTCTTTCATCACCACCCTTCACCAAACCAGTGTCTTTTCTATCCTTATGCCACTGACATAGTCCAGAGCATTGTCATTTTTGTCCAGCTCTAATCTTGCTTCCCTGCAGTCCCTTTGCCATTTTGCTTCTAGAAGATTTTCTAAGGGATAATTCTGATCACACACCCTCCAATGGCACCTGCTTCCCTGGCTGCCCTGCAGGAGAGGCAGGACATGGACTGGGGGCCTCCCCAGCTTTGTCTCTGGCCCTTCTCCACTCTGGAATGCTGCATTCCAGTGCAAGAGTCAAGCTCAGAGCTTGACCAGTCATTCCAGTCTGTCAAAGTGGTGGACGGCAGATCAATACAACACAGTGTCTCCTGGGCCATCTCAAGCTCAGTGGTAACCCATTTGCTTGGCACTGTCTTCCCTATCCCTCCACCACCTCCTGCAAATTTTGTGCTTTCATAATGGCTGCTCCTCAGCTACAGCATCCATATAGTGCTCCTTTGCCTGGCTTACTTCTACTTAGCCTACACAATGCAGCTTGGATGTCATCGACTTCGGGAGGACTTCTGTGACAGTATGCCTCTCTCCAATGAGATTTAAATGTCTTTTTCTTGGTTCTTTCCCTGGAACAATCTCTGCCAGCAGCTAACATAAAACTAAGCTGTTTATTTGTCCATCTGGCCACCAAACTAGTAGCTCATTGAGGAGAGAAATTATCTTTTGTCTCTGTATCCTAAGTGCTTAAACACAGTGGTATAGTAGGTACTCAAGAAAAATTAGTGAATGATTCAGCTGATGATTTGGTAAATAAATAAATGAGTATTCCATTGAATGCAAGATTCTTATGCATAGCATAGTGACAGATAAATTACAGATGATAGCCTGAGCATCCTTAGTCATGCTGCTTTGCAGTTCACCTTATCAGAAAGGAACTTCCTTGCATATTTTAGAATTTTTTCCTTAAATGTTCATTCCTAGTGTTAATATACAAGAACAGGGTCAGGTAGCTACTGCTTCATAATAATCTAAGAAAAGATATTGTAGAAAAGAATCAGTGATCGATAAGACAAATGATTTCCCACACCCTAAAAGAGATTCATGTTAAAGTGGATTGAGCTAAAGTCTGAGCTTATTCTCATCTCTTAAATCCTAAGAGCTGTGTGACTATGCAACTGTGCCAAGCCCCAGAGTGCTAGCAAAAATAAAACACAGTTCTTGTGCATTAGAGCTTTTCATTTTGACCATGGATAGTTTGTAAAAATGTTATTTTCCTCTTTTTGTATGTGGTAACTTATTATACGTGTGTATATATATATTGGGCTATGTGCAATTTGTGTATTGTGAATGGTTTAGAACTGTTGCCTATGTTTCTCTTGGAGTACAGTATTTTAAAACTTGATTTATAAAAGTTTTTAAAAAATATGTTAAGCATTTTTGTTCCCTGTCATAAATGTTACAATTATTTTCTCAGTTTGCCGTTTGTCTTTCTAAAGGCCCTTCTCATCCTGCGATTGTACAAATATTTCTCTATTTTTTCTAGTACTTTCACAGTTTCATTTTTCCTCAAAGAAACCTCTTGAATTCATTGGGAATTGGCTTTATTTATGGTATGAGAGAGGAATTGAGTTTTTTTCTTTCCAGATGGTTAGCCCATTGTTCCAACAGCATTTATTAATCTATACTGCTTCTCTTGAATGTAATATTTTCCTTTTTATATCTTCCAATGTGTCTCTTCTTTTCCCCTCCTGCTAAAGTATGACTGTGCCTTTATTTTCTGGGTTAAAAAGCCATAGCTAGTTACTTTTCATTATCTGAATATGAGAAATCACACAGTGTAGAGAAAAAGCACCTTTGACCCTTCAAATAAGTAGTCATAAGTAAGCTATCTATTGTGGTAGTCAATATGTTGTTGTTCAACAAATATTCCCAGCTCTCTGCCTTTTTGAGACAAAATCTTGCACTGTCACCCAGACTGGAGTATGGTGACATGCTTATGGCTCACTGCAGTTTTGAACTCCTGGGCTCAAGCAATCCTCCCACCTCAGCCTCCCGAGTAGCTGGGACTACAACTGTGTGCCACCATACCCAGCTAATTTTTTAATTTTTAATTTGGAGTTTTGCTATGTTGCCCAGGCTGGTCTTCAGTTCCTGGACTCAGGCAATCCTCCCACCTTGGCCTCCCAAAATGCTGGGATTACAGGTGTCGCCCACCATGCCCAGCCTGCCTTCCGGATTCTTGATAAAATTGTATTTTCTTGCCCTTATTGTTGGTTGAAGCCATGTGACTAGTTCTGACAAGTTATAAACGATCTGCCTTGTGTCACTTTGGGGCCAGATCATTTAATTGCTGGTGTGAGACCTTCCAAAACTCTTTCCTGTTGGATAATGATTGACAGTGTTCAAGATGTTGGCTTTCCCTTCAGTCTGGATCCCTGAATAAGCATAGTAAACAAAACTCTCTTGTACCCCTGTATTGTGCATGTAGTATGGGCAACAAATAAACCCTTATTGTAATAAACCACTAAGATTTAGGGATTGTTTCTGAAGCACAACCTAGCATATCCAGACTGGTATATATATGTTCTTTCAATATCTCTATTTGAGTTCTTTATTATCAGCTAAAGTCAAACTAGAGGGTCTTCTAGGAAGAAGATATTCTTTCACGTGAACTGTTGTGAATAGGGAGAAATACAATAATTTTAGAGAAAAAAGCCACAAAATAGTAACTTCTTATTTGATTTTAGGATAACTTTACTTTTTCAGGTAATCTGGAGCTTTCAAAATGTTTGCCAAAGCAACAAGGAATTTTCTTAGAGAAGTTGATGCTGATGGTGACCTGATTGCAGTATCAAATCTGAATGACTCTGATAAGTTACAGCTTCTAAGTCTGGTGACAAAAAAGAAGAGATTCTGGTGCTGGCAGAGACCCAAGTACCAGTTTTTATCCCTCACCCTTGGCGATGTACTCATAGAAGATCAATTTCCGAGTCCAGGTATGTTTCCTTGGGTATATTCTATAATTAGTCTCAGAAAAGATGATTCTTTTTTTTTTTTTTTTTTTTTTTGACACGGAGTCTCTGTTGCCCAGGCTGGAGTGCAATGGCATGATCTTGGCTCATTGCAACCTCTGCCTCCCGGGTTCAAGTGATTCTCCTGCCTCAGCCTCCCGAGTAGCTGGGATTACAGGCACCCACCACCATGCCCAGCTAATTTTTGTATTTTTAGTAGAGGCAGTGTTTCACCATATTGGCCAGGCTGGTCTCAAACTCCTAACCTCAAGTGGTCCACCCACTTCAGTCTCCCAAAGTGCTGAGATTACAGGCATCAGCCACCGTGCCTGGTCGATGATTCTTCTTTAATGCATGTATTGCCTTGAGTCTAGATACTTTATAATGAATTCTCCTGTTTCTTTGCCTGTCATCTTAAAAACATATCCTTTCTTAAAATGAACAAAATTCTGCAGGCCTGACGTGACACATTATAGCTTAACCTTTTAAAAATAATTTTGCGGTTTAGTATAAAAGTAAGACATGCTTACTGTACATGTTGTGGCCACTCAGCATAAGTGGGGTGGATCACCTACCCCAAATGTGGTTTGGTGTTGAACTGATGATGCCACAAACCCATCAAGAAGGTGTGAAAATTTTTATTCACATAATGATGCTTTCTGGGGAAAGCAGGACAGTCTCTAAAGCTGGTCCAAAAATGGCCACAGAGAAGGGGATAAGGAGAAGGGCTCAGCTTTTATTGTGATTAGTGAGTGGAGATGGGCATTGGTCCCTGCATGGGGGATGGGCTTATGTGGTTTGAGCTTTCACTGACACCATGGACAGAGCACCTGGAATCTCTTATCAGCTTGTCCAGATGTGCAAAAGAAAGAGAAGGAGGAGTGGGGGCTCAGAAGCTGAGAGCAGTCAGACATCAAAAATGGGGTCAGATGTATTGTTACAGTACAGTATAAAATATAGAAAGGGATGAAGAAGAAAATTTAAAAATAAAAAATTCTACCATCATGTGTTAATTCCTATTGACACTTGGTTTGTAGCCTTTTATTTCTCTGCATCTGATTTTTAATAACGAAATTGAAGATATACTGTAGGCCGGACGTGGTGGCTCATGCCTGTAATCCCAGCACTTTGGGAGGCCAAGGCGGGTGGATTACAAGGTCAGGAGTTCAAGACTAGCCTGGCCAACATGGTGAAACCCCGTCTCTACTAAAAATATAAAAATTAGCTGGGCATGGTGGCAGGCACCTGTAATCCCAGCTACTTAGGAGGCCGAGGCAGGAGAATCGCTTGAACCCAGGCAGCAGAGTTTGCAGTGAGCCAAGATTGCACCACTGCACTCCAGCCTGGGTGACAGAGTGAGATTCCGTCTCAAAAAAAAAAAAAAAAAAAAAAAAGAAAATACACTCTATATAATTTTTATATACTCCTTATTTTTTACTTAACATTAAGTTTTCTTCTGTAGGTTTAAATATTTTTAAATACAATTTTCAACAAACACGTAATATTCCTTTGAGTGTGTGTACCCTAATTTGCTTAACCACTACAATTTACTGCTTAATAAATAATGTTGAGGCTGGGTGCAGTGGCTCACGCCTGTAATTCCAGCACTTTGGGAGGCCGAGGTGGGCGGATCGCTTGAGCCCAGGAGTTTGAGACTAGCCTGGGCAACGTGGCAAACCCCATCTCTACAAAAAATAGAAAAATTAGCCAGTCATGGTGGCATACACCTGTAGTTCCAGCTACTTGAGAGGTTGAGGTGGGAGGATCGCTTGAACCCAGGAGGTTGAGGCTCAAGTCAGCCATGATTGTGCCACTGCATTCCAGCCTGGGCAACAGAGTGAGACCCTGTCTCCAAAATAAAATAATAATAATAATAATAATGATTAATAAGTAAGGCTGCAATGAGCATTTTTATTTGCATTTTTGTTGTAGTTTTTTAGGCAACAGCTTTAGCATAAATTCTTAGAGAATTACTGGAGCAGAGGATGGAAACTTTTTGAACACTTGGTACTTACTCATTGCTACATTACTTTTTCGAATGTGGTGATATATGAAAATATCATCAGCTCTTAATTATTGGACAAAATGATGTCTGAATCCTCTTTCAGCTCTAGAATTCTCTAATTTTGTGATTGCATCTCTATTAAAGGGAAAAAGAGGTAGAGGAGATAATTTGAGTTTACAGATAATCTTCAAACTTTCTTCCAGGAAAGGATTCCAGCCAGTGCTGTCTCCAGTCAGCTCATCAGAGCTGTCACACAATAGGCAAATGAACTGATATTAATTTTACATCACCCTCCCCTTCAGGAATCTGTGTGCTTTCTGGCAGAACTTCTATCGAACGGTGAAATAACTAAATATGAAAAGGAACAAGAGGGAAAAAAACGACAAAATAGACCAGGAACTCCTGAGTAATTGGAGTTTTACTGTTCTGTGATGTGAAATGCCTCTTTTCTGGTGTCCTGAAAGATCACAAAGACTTGTGCTGGATTGGTGAGGCCAGTGGCAGTCACTGCATGTGAAGAATCCCCGAGCACGCTCATCTGGGGTCAGAGCTCATCCTGGATTCTGTGTCCTGTTGGTGTTAGGGCGGTGACGAGAAGTGTCTTCTATTTTGTCTACTGGGTAGAGTCAGGATGCTTCACCTTTGTTATTTTTTCCCACTCGCAGCCTCACTGGCATATGTGTTGCTCAGGGCTGTGAAGGGTGTAGGGTGGTGATTGGTGTTGGCAGTCCAAGTGATGGCCTGTTGGTCCCCTCATTTCTTCCCTTCCACCAACAGCAGTTGACAGCTTGATGCAGAAGTGTACACAAATGACATCTTCTTTGGAGGTGTGTCTAGAGCGGCTTTTCAGAACACAGACAAATCTTGACTGTTCCTTCCTGCTGCGGATCAAGTCTTGGGGACAGGGTTTCCAGGAGTGATAATAAGCCTAAGACCAGACCTGTGTCCTGAAGATAAAATTTCTGTCTTTGCTGTACTTTGTAGAACCTAGGACTGTCCTGTTTATTAGAAAATGATATTTCTGTGGCCTAAACACAGTGGAGAAATTGAGCCTTTGCTATGTGTGAGACTCTACCTTACATGCTTTACATGTATAAACCTGCAGCAGAACCCATCAGGTAGGTATCATTAATTATCTCCAAATTGCTCATGAAAGTCTGAGGTTCAGGGAAATGAATATTACCCAAATTCTCCCGGTTAGTAATATTAGAGTAGGGATAGAATCCTAACCTCTTTATCTCTGCTCTGCCCTTCTTCCCAAGGCATTGCCCAAAATGTTTGTTTTCCATGAGATATGAACAGAAAAAGTCCCTGAATAGGATAAATTTTTACACCATTCTTATTTTTGGGCTGGTGGTACAGGAGATGATTCTCTGTTTTATAAATCTCAAAGGTGATTAAATGGTGATTACTTCTGATAACCCTGGTTGAGGAGTGGGTTTTCTTGATTGCAGTGGAAGAAGTGTAGGTGAAGTATGGGTGTTGGGGCAGTGAGTGGTTGGAAAGAAGCCTTTCAGACTGCCAGTGGGTTTGAATCCCTTGTGAAGTGCAGCCGGGAGCCCAGGAGAGCCTTGGGTCAGGACAATGGAAAAGGCCAAGTGTGAAGTTCCTAGTGGACTCTTAATGTCTCCTTACCAAATGGTGATGATGGAGACTATTTTTAAAATTATTATTTTTATTTATTATTTTTATATTTTCTTAGAGATAAGGTGTTGCTCTGTTACCCAGGCTGGCGTGCAGTGGCATGATCATTGCTCACTTGTAACCTTGTACTCCTGGGTTCAGGTGATCCTCTCACCTCAGCCTCCAGGGTAGCTGGTGTTGCCCAGGTTGGTCTTGAACTTCTGACCTCAAGGGATCCTCCTGCCTCAGCCTTCTAAGTTGCTGGGATTACAAATGTGAGCCACCACACAGAGACTATTTTTAGGGTGGTTTTTGTTTGGATTACAAAAGAGAATAGTAGAAACCTGGAGATGTGAGAAGGCTGACAGTTCAGATATGAGATCAGACATTTATCATTTTAAAAAGGGCATGTCCACTGACCTTATCAGGAAGTCAGAGATGAGGAATTGTATGATGAGGAATTGAATGACTGGGTAGAGGTCAGAGAGAGAATCATAAATATGGCAAGGGAATAATTTGATTGGAGATGGTAATAAGGGCCGGAGATTGTTTTCCAAGACTCGTGGGTGGGTAGACAAGATGCCCCCAGAGAGGCCTAGGTGGCCAAGGAAGGCCATCCTCTCGCGGTGCATCCAGAATAGGGGATGCTGTTTTCTCTCTGTTTAGGTGTCTTCTTTGTCTAGTCCCTTTCAGTCTTCACCCTGGAAAAGTACACATTTAAAATGGCCTGTTGATCCACCTGGATAGTGGTTAAATTGGCACTAACTTTATTCATTAGTCCTTTGTGTGCACCTTTCTATACATATTGGGATTGAAAACCAATGAAAGAGAAAAGCTTCTAGTGGAGCCCTGGTCACTGGTCCACTGTGTGCCCATGGTCCATACACACACACACACACATGTGCTGCCCACACACACAGCATGGCTGCCGGCTTTCCATCTGAGTGCCAGCCTTCTGCTTTCCGGGGCTCTGCACAGGCTTGGAAAGCTAAATGACCCAAGACACCTTGGTGGCCTTATCATCATTAGCTTCCTCTGCTCATCTCCTCCATTCCAGTGGTCGTGGAGTCGGACTTTGTGAAATACGAGGGCAAGTTTGCAAACCACGTGAGTGGAACCCTGGAGACCGCACTGGGGAAGGTCAAGCTGAACCTGGGGGGCAGCAGCTGCGTGGAGAGCCAGTCTTCGTTTGGAACCCTGAGGAAGCAGGAGGTGGATTTGCAGCAGCTCATCAGAGACTCTGCCGAGAGGTAAGAAGACTTTTGTTTGGCATTTTGGATTTTGACACATCTCACATTTAAAGGTCATTCAGTTGGACCTTTGTTAAAAGGGCGACAGATTTGATCTCTGCTGATCAATAAACGTGTATTGAATGCGCTTGTGTTGAAATTTCATGAGGAGCACATTCTTTAGTCTGGAATTGCTTGACTGTTCTTAGCCTGAGGCGGGGAGACTTGGGAAGCACTTTCAAAGGATGTTACTTCAGGCAAATATGTACTTCCTTCAATCACATGATTTATAAAATGCCAACGGTGAAAATGCTCAGTCCTGCATTTTTGAATATTAATTTTAGAAGCCAGGAAGTCATGACCCCCCTCTGGCTCTGTAATTTTCTGATGAAAAAAAGAAGAAAGCAAGCGAGAGGCACGTAAAACAGTTCAAAAATAAGAGCTCTTTTCAGTCTTTGAAGTCTTGAAGAAAACCCCACATTTATTCATTGTTTGGCTTTTGGTAAATACATCTTACCACAGTATAGCTCATCATTATTCTTACCTTATGTTTATTCAACATTCAAAAAATAATTGTATCAAGTGCATCCTATGTGCCATGTACTGTTCTACATTCTGGGGAGGCTGCAGAGAGCAAAATGCCCAAATGTCTGCCTTGCATTCTAGTGAGGAGAGATACCAAATGTACAACTAAAGTAAAATGTGCAGTAGGTTGATGGGAATCAGCAGCAGTGAGAGGGGCTAGGATGTGCTAGGAATGGGGGCTACGAACTTAGAAAGTATGGCCAGAAGAAGGTGTCATGGAGAAGCCGGCATTAGGGCAAAGCTCTGCAGGAGGGGAGGGAAGGCACGGGGACATCTGGGCAGGACGCTGTGGGCAGTGGCCAGGGTGGCCTGTGCCCAGTGAGCGAGGGGAGGGCAGGAAAGGAGAGTCGGAGGAGCTGAAAGGGGTGGGGCACCAAGTCCCACAGGACCTTGAAGCCCACTGGAAAGCCTCACACTTACTGAGAGCCAGTGGAGGGTTCTGGGCAGGGAAGGGGTGTAATCTGATGTAATTTTTAGAAGGATCATTCTGGCTGCTGAGTTGAGAAGAGACTGGATGGGCAGCAGCAGGGAGGTTCAGTTGAGAAGTGATTGCAGTAATTCAGCGGGGATGGTATTTCAGTTTGTACAGTAACGTGTGCATTTTCCTGTGTAATTTTATTGCCCTTTATTCTTTTAAAGCAAAAATTCAAATCCAAATAAATTAAGAGAAAATTCACTTGTATCTAAGTATGGCTGGCTTATTTCATCTTTTGCAACATTTTAAAGATTATATGGAATATTAAATAAGTGCTCATTCCACAAAATTATGTTTAAAAATTAATAGAAAATACGATAAAACCCACATAGCATTAGGTGGGTGGATTTTGTACAGACATTGAGGGTGCCTAGGCAGCTGCCGTCTTCAAGTCCCAAGCCCCTCTCCAGTAACCGCCCATGCTTACTGGATCTGAAGGACCGTGGCTGTGTGTTTACTGCCTACTGGCACTTTCTAGGACTCCAAGACCACACAAAGCTCTGACTCCACCAGGGGTTCCCTTTTGGTCAGATAATTTGAAGTTCTCTCTGGTAGCACCAGGTAGAAGGGACAGCTGCCTCTGTCTCTGGCAGTCATGATCTTTATTTTCCTTTCTCTACAGCTTTTCTTTGCTAGAGTCCCATTTTCCTTCTCAGCTGCAATTGTTGGGACACACTAGAAACGTATTTGATATTTATCTGAAATGAAAATTTAACTGGATGTCTTACATTTTCATTTGCTATGTCTGGTGGCACTGGGGAAGGGGAAAAGGGAAGCGAGGGTGTCCAGAGCATCTTCTCTGCTCCCTCAGTCTCACACAACCCTCTCTAGCTTAGCTGCACTTTATAGTCTCGTTATTTCTATTTCAAGAAGCACAGTTTGGCAATGTCCTATAATCACATTTCTCAATATAGGTTTTTAAACACCCTTCATTATTCAGGTGTAGAAGCTCTTCCAAAAGGAAGCATATGAGGAGGGTCACTGAGAAGAGATGGGAGAAAACATTCCGGAGAGAAAGAAGCCAGAGCCAACAGTTCTGAGTGGAGGAAGGGGGAGTGGGGGAGGGGTAGGAAAAGAGCATCCGCAGAGCACCTACTGCGTGCCAGGCACTTTATATGTAGCCTCTCCTTAACTCTGCACAGCCATCTCCTTTTACACTTAATGGCACCAAGGCTCAGGAAGGAGAAATAACTTGTTCCCAGACACAGAGCTCAATTTGGATGTTGGTGCTGGGATTCAACTCGGGATTTTCTGGCTCCAAAGCTCCTGTTCTTTCCTCTAAATCATGTAAAAGTCGTTAAAATGATAGCACAGAATGTAAAGGCCGAGGCATGAACCCGCCTCCCTAGGGAGGATACCTGGTGGGTGAATCATGGAATAGAAACTATCCTGAGCAGGCATATGTGCATAGCGAGGCCTGCTCACCTGGAAGTGCCTGGACACAGGGATGAGATCACTTGGACTCGGGAGTCCTATTACTTGTAGCGGTGATGGGGGAAGGGATGCCCTGGGGAGTGGTGCCACCAGAAGCATGATAAAGAATAAATACAAGGACTAGAAACCAAAGAGGAGTTTTATCACAGAATCACCTCACCCTTGTTAGGCTGCTAGGAGGACAAGGTGGACTATAGGGGAGGGGGGAGGACAGGGGCGGGAAGGGAAGACTTCTGCTCTTGGCATGGAGCTCAGTAAAGCTAACATTCTTGTTACTTCATGCTGGAGTAATAAATTCTTATCCACGTTGTCTGCCTGTCTTTGGACTCCCCATAACATCATTGGGATTGATAAGGCATTGTTGATACATGCGTGGCCTTGGGAGTGGCAGTTCGTGATGCTTAAGGACTGTACATTCCCGAGGGCTTATTTACAGTCACTTTTATTTCAGGTCATTTAGATAAGTTGTCATCTGCATACAAGTTATTTTAGGCCTCAAAAATCAGAATATTAGCTTTATTGTCTATGAAATGTGTGCACATATCAAAAACAAACTTTGTCCTTGAAAAAACAAGCCTGTGCTGGGCAGGAAGGCATTCCACAGAAATTAACCTTCCGGATACCTGGAGCTGACCCCTTTGAATGCAATCTCTATGCAGATCTTAGCATTCTTGATGGAAACCATTCTAAGATATGTCACCTACTTTTTTTTTTTTTAATGGAGAATAACATTTATTGAGTCTTTTTCATAGTGACTCGGATTCGTGTGATAAGCTCTTTCATTTTTGTGTTTAATAAACTCTTTCATTATTATTCTGTAATACGCTTTTCATTTGTCTGCCTTGTTTTCTGTGGTCAGCTGCCATTTGTCACTACCGTAAGTATAAAAGCCACAGCCCATCCCACCTCTGCCACCAGCTTGTTGCTTCTAATTTCCTAGGGTCTGGTAAGTTTATTCCTGGTCAATAACTTAGGTCGACTTGGTAAGCCATTTCTGCCCTTGGGTTCAGTTTCCCCAGCTGTAGGTGAGGTAGTTGGACTAGATGATCTCTGAAGGCTTTCTCCTGGCTGAATGTCTGGAAGTGAGTGGACTCTGGAGCGCGCACACCTATCAGCTCCCTCCCCGGAGTTCTGGGCCTCAGTCCCCGCTGTTTTCCAGAGACCATGCTACGTTGTGCTTTCCTGGCTATTTGGGGATTAAGGAGGGTGTTACCATAAAGGCATATCCCACTTTTATTCTTCATCATATTGTAAAGGGAATTTTGGTAAAGCAGATTACATTTTTCTGTGCACATACAGTAATGAGAAGTTTGGTTCTTTATTAGGAATTCCAAATTAAATAAATTATATGAAACCAGTATATTAAAGCAATGTTATGACCATGATAAATCTTCATAATTAAAATGTTTTAAAGTTACACTGAATATATATATATATACATATATTTACATAAATATATATACATACATTTATGGGATATATAACATTTTTTAATGAGGAATTTTTTAATGGGAAAATATATCTCATGAGATGTTTTGATACAGGTATACAATGTATAATAATCACATCATGTAAAATGGGGTATCCATCACCTCAGGCATTTATCCCTTGTGTTACAAGCAATCCAATTATAAAGTTTTAGTTATTTTAAAATATACAATTATTATTGGCTTTAGGTATCCTAAAGTTATGCTATCAAATACTAGATTTTATTCATTCTTTAGGTATCCTAAAGTTATGTTATCAAATACTAGATCTTATTCATTCTTTCTATTTTTATTGTACCCATTAACTATCCTCGCATCCCCCTACCACTCTCCCACTACCCTTCCCAGCCTCTGGTAACCATCCCTCTACTTTCTATCTCCATGAGGTCAATTGTTTTAATTTTTAGTTCAACAAATAAATAAGAACATGTGAAGTTTATCTTTCTGTGCCTAGTTTATTTTGTTTAACATAATGACCTCCAGTTCCATCCCTGTTGTTGCAAATGACAGGATCTTATCCTTTTTTTTTTTGAGACGGACTCTTGCTCTGTCACCCAGGCTGGAGTGCAGTGGTATAATCTTGGCTCACTGCAACCTCCGCCTCCCAGGGTCAAGCAGTTCTCCAGCCTCAGCTTCCCGAGTAGCTGGGATTACAGGCACCCGTCACCAAACCTGGCTAATTTTTGTATTTTTAGTAGAGATGAGGTTTCACCATATTGGCCAGGCTGGTCTTGAACTCCTGACCTCGTGATCTGCCTGCCTTAGCCTCCCAAACTGCTGGGATTACGGGCGTGAGCCACTGCGCCCAGCCCAGTATCTTACTCTTTTTTTTTATGACTAAATAGTACTCTATCGTGTATATTTACCACATTTTCTTTATTCATCTATTGAGGATTAGGTTGTTTCCAAATTTTGACTATTGTGACTAGTGCTGCAATAAATGTAGGAGTGCAGATAGCTCCTCAGTATACTGATTTCCTTTCTTTTGGGTACATATCCAGCAGTTGGATTGCTGGATAGTATGGTAGCTCTATTTTTAGTTTTTTGAGGAATCTCCAAACTGTTCTTCATAGTGTACTAATTTACATTACATTCCCACCAGCAGTGTACAGGCATTCCCTTTTTTTCCACATTCTTATCAGCAGTTTTTATTGCCTGTCTTTTGGATAAAAGCCATTTTAACCAGGGTGAGGTGATCACTCATTGTAGTTTTGATTTGCATTTCCCTGATGATCAGTGATGTTGAGCACATTTTCATATGCCTGTCTGACATTTGTATGTCGTCTTTTGAGAAATGTCTATTTAGATCTTTTGCCCATTTTTAACAGGATTATTAGATGTTTTTTCCTACAGTTGTTTGAGCCCCTTTTATATTCTGGTTATTAATCTCTTGTCACATGGGTAGTGTACAAATATTTTATCCCATTCTGTGAGTTGTCTCTTCATTTTGTTGATTGTTTCATTGCTGTGCAGAAGTTTTTAACTTGATATGATTCCATTTGTCCATTTTTGCTTTAGTGTTTTGTGTCTGTGGGATGTTGCTCAAGAAATCTTTGCCCAGTTCAGTGTCCTAGAGAGTTTCCCTCGTGTTTTCTTATAGTAGTTTCATAGTTTGAGGTCTTAGATTTAAGTGTTTAATCCATTTTGATTTGGTTTTTGTATATGGTGAGAGATAGGGTCTATCTTTCATTCTTCTGCATAGGGATATACAGTTTTCTCAGCACCATTTATTGAAGAGGCTATCCTTTCCCCAATGTATGCTCTTGGCACCTTTATTGAAAATGAGTTCACCATACATGTATGGATTTGTTTCCGGATTCTCCATCCCATTCCATTGGTCTATATTTTTGTTTATATGCCATTACCATAGTGTTTTAATGACTATAGCTCTGCAGTATAATTTGAAAGTCAGGTAATGTGATTCATCCAGCTTTGTTCTTTTTGCTCAAGGTAGCTTTGGCTATTCTGCATCTTTTGTGGTTCCACATAAATTTTAGGGTAGTTTTTTTTCTATTGCTGTGAAGAACATCATTGGTATTTTGTAGGGATTGCATTGAATCTCTACAAAGTCTAGATTACTTTGAGTAGTATGGACATTTTAACAATATTTATTCTTCTGATCCATGAATATGGAATATCTTTCCATGTTTTTTGTGTCCTCTTCAATTTCTTTCATCAGTGTTTTATAGTTTTCATTGTAGAAATTTTTCACTTCTTTGGTTAATTTGTAGATATTTAATTTTATTTGTAGCTATTGTAAATGGGATTATTTCCTTGATTTCTTTTTCAGATTGTTCTCTGTTGTCCTATAGACATGCTACTGATTTTTGTATGTTGATTTTATATCCTACAACTTTAGTGAATTTGTTTATTGGTTCTAATAGTTTTTTGGTGGAGTCTTTAAGTTTTTCCAAATATAAGATCATGTTTTCTGCAAACAAGGATCATTTGACTTCTTCCTTTCCAATTTGAATGCCTTTATTCTTTCTCTTGTCTGATTGCCCTAGCTAGGACTTCGAGTACTATGGTGAATAACAGTGGTGAAAGTGGGCATCCTTGTTGTGTTCCAGATCCTAGAGGAAAGGCTTTCAGTTTTTCCCCATTTCAGTATGATACTAGCTGGTTGGTCTATCATATATGGCTTTTATTGTGGAGCTATGTTCCTTCTGTGTGCAGTTTTTTTATCTTGAAGGGATGTTGAATTTTATCAGATGCTTTTTCAGCATCAGTTGAAATAATCAAATGGTTTTTGTTCTTCATTTTGTTGATATAATGTGTCACACTGATTGATTTGCATATGTTGAAGCATCCTTCCATCCCTGGGATACATCTCACTTGGTCATGATAAATTATCTTTTTAATGTATTGTTGAATTCATTTTGTTAGTATTTTGTTGAGGATTTTTGCACACTGCTTGTCAGCAATACTGGCCTGTAGTTTTCTTTTTTTTTTTTTTTGATGTGTCTTTGTCTGGTTTTGGTATCAGGGTAATACTGGCCTTGTAAAGTGAGTTTGAAAGTATTCCCTCCTTCTCTGTTTTTTGGAATAGTTTGAGTAGGATTGGTATTCATTCTTTTTTAAATGTTTGGTAACATTCAGCAGTGAAGCCATCAGGTTTTTCCTGGCTTTTCTTTTCTGGGAGACTTTATTTTGGCTTTGATCCCATTGTTTTTTTGTTATTTTGGCTTTGATCCCATTTCTTCACGGTTCAATCTGGGTAGGTTTTGTGTCTAGGAATTTATTCATTTCTTCTAGGTTTTCCAATTTATTGGTGTATAGTTACTCATAGTAGCCTCTAATGATCCTTTGAATTTCTGTAGTATTAATGTAATGTCTCTTTTCTCATTTCTGATTTTATTTATTTGGGTCTTCTCTTTTTTTCTTAGTCTGGCTAAAGGTTTGTCAACTTCATTTATCTTTTTAAAAAAACAAACTTTTGTTTCATTTATTTATTTATTTATTTATTATTATTATACTTTAGGTTTTATGGTACATGTGCGCAATGTGCAGGTTAGTTACATATGTATACATGTGCCATGCTGGTGCGCTGCACCCACCAACTCGTCATCTAGCATTAGGTATATCTCCCAATGCTATCCCTCCCCTCTCCCTCCACCCCACAACAGTCCCCAAATTGTGATGTTCCCCTTCCTGTGTCCATGTGTTCTCATTGTTCAATTCCCACCTATGAGTGAGAATATGCGGTGTTTCGTTTTTTGTTCTTGCGATAGTTTACTGAGAATGATGATTTCCAATTTCATCCATGTCCCTACAAAGGACATGAACTCATCATTTTTTATGGCTGCATAGTATTCCATGGTGTATATGTGCCACATTTTCTTAATCCAGTCTATCATTGTTGGACATTTGGGTTGGTTCCAAGTCTTTGCTATTGTGAATAATGCCTCAATAAACATGTGTGCATGTGTCTTTATAGCAGCATAATTTATAGTCCTTTGGGTATATACCCAGTAATGGGATGGCTGGGTCAAATGGAATTTCTAGTTTTAGATCCCTGAGGAATCGCCACACTGACTTCCATAAGGATTGAACTAGTTTACAGTCCCACCAACAGTGTAAAAGTGTTCCTATTTCTCCACATCCTCTCCGGCACCTGTTGTTTCCTGACTTTTTAATGATTGCCATTCTAACTGGTGTGAGATGGTATCTCATTGTGGTTTTGATTTGCATTTCTCTGATGGCCAGTGATGGTGAGCATTTTTTCATGTGTTTTTTGGCTGCATAAATGTCTTCTTTTGAGAAGTGTCTGTTCATGTCCTTTGCCCACTTTTTCATGGGGTTGTTTGTTTTTTTCTTGTAAATTTGTTTGAGTTCATTGTAGATTCTGGATATTAGCCCTTTGTCAGATGAGTAGGTTGTGAAAATTTTCTCCCATTTTGTAGGTTGCCTGTTCAGTCTGATGGTAGTTTCTTTTGCTGTGCAGAAGCTCTTCAGTTTAATTAGATCCCATTTGTCAATTTTGGCTTTTGTTGCCATTGCTTTTAGTGTTTTAGACATGAAGTCCTTGCCCATGCCTATGTCCTGAATGGTAATGCCTAGGTTTTCTTCTAGGGTTTTTATAGTTTTAGGTCTAACATTTAAGTCTTTAATCCATCTTGAATTGATTTTTGTATAAGGTGTAAGGAAGGGATCCAGTTTCAGCTTTCTACATATGGCTAGCCAGTTTTCCCAGCACCATTTATTAAATAGGGAATCCTTTCCCCATTGCTTGTTTTTCTCAGGTTTGTCAAAGATCAGATAGTTGTAGATATGTGGCATTATTTCTGAGGGCTCTGTTCTGTTCCATTGATCTATACCTCAGTTTTGGTACCAGTACCATGCTGTTTTGGTTACTGTAGCCTTGTAGTATAGTTTGAAGTCAGATAGTGTGATGCCTCCAGCTTTGTTCTTTTGGCTTAGGATTGACTTGGCGATGCGGGCTCTTTTTTGGTTCCATATGAACTTTAAAGTAGTTTTTTCCAATTCTGTGAAGAAAGTCATTGGTAGCTTGATGGGGATGGCATTGAATCTGTAAATTACCTTGGGCAGTATGGCCATTTTCACAATATTGATTCTTCCTACCCATGAGCATGGAATGTTCTTCCATTTTTTTGTATCCTCTTTTATTTCCTTGAGCAGTGGTTTGTAGTTCTCCTTGAAGAGATCCTTCACATCCCTTGTAAGTCGGATTCCTAGGTATTTTATTCTCTTTGAAGCAATTGTGAATGGGAGTTCACTCATGATTTGGCTCTCTGTTTGTCTGTTATTGGTGTATAAGAATGCTTGTGATTTTTGTACATTGATTTTGTATCCTGAGACTTTGCTGAAGTTGCTTCTCAGCTTGAGGAGATTTTGGGCTGAGACAATGGGGTTTTATAGATATACAATCATGTCGTCTGCAAACAGGGACAATTTGACTTCCTCTTTTCCTAATTGAATACCCTTTATTTCCTTCTCCTGCCTAATTGCCCTGGCCAGAACTTCCAACACTATGTTGAATAGAAGTGGTGAGACAAGAGGGCATCCCTGTCTTGTGCCAACTTTTGTTTCATTAATCTTTTGTATTGTTTTCCTCATTTTAATTTATTTCTGTTCTAATCTTTATTATTTCTTTTCTTCCACTAGCTTTGGGTTTGGTTTCATCTTGATTTTCTAGTTCTTTAAGATGCATTGTTAGATTGTTTATTTGAAATTTTTCTACTTTTTTGATGTACGTACAGATATAAACTTCCTCTTAGTACTGCTTTTGATGTACCCCATAGGTTTTGCTGTTGTGTTTCTGTTATCATTTGTTTCAATAAAATTTTCAATTTCTTTCTTAGTGTCTTCATTGACTCACTGGTCATTCAGGAGCATGTTGTTTAATTTCCATGTATTTGCATAGTTTCACAAATTCCCCTTGTTATTGCTATGTAGTTTTTTTATTCCACTGTGGTCAGAGAAGATACTTTATATTATTTCAATTTTTTGGATGTTTTGAAACTTGTTTTGTGGCCTAATGTATGGCCTATCCTTGCGAATGATCCATGTGCTGAGGAAAAGAATGTGTATTCTTCAGTTGTTGGATGAAATGTTCTGTATATATCTATTGGATCTGTTTGGTCTGTAGTGCAGATTAAGTCTGATGTTGATTTTCTGTCTGGATGATCTGTCAAATGCTGAAAGCTAGGTGTTGATGTCTCCAGGTATTACTGCACTGGGGGCCTATCTCTTTAGCTTTAATCACATTTCCTTTATATATCTGGGTGCTCCAGTGTTGGGTACATAAATATTTACAACTGTTATATCCTCTTGCTGAATTGACCCCTTTATCATTATATAGTAACCTTCTTTGTCTCTTCTTATAGTTTTTGTCTTGAAATCGATTTTGTCTGACATAAATATAGTTACTCCTGCTGTTTTTTTGCCTGTGATTTGCATGGGCTTTTCCCATCCCTTTATTTTCAGTCTATATGTGTCTTTATAGGTGAAGGGTGTTTCTTGTAGGCAACAGATCATTTGGTCTTTTTTTTTTGTTTTTAATCCATTTAGCCAGTGTATGTCTTTTAATTGGAGAGTTTAGTTACATTCAATTATTATTGATAAGTAAGGATTTACTCCTGCCATTTTATTATTTGTTTTGTGGTCTTCTCTTCCTGTCTTCCTTTTAGTGAAGGTGATTTTCTCTGGTGGTATGATTTAATTTCTTGCTTTCTATTTTTTGTGTATCTGTTGTAAGTTTTTTATTTGAGGTTACCATGAGGCTTGCAAATACTATCCCATTATTGTAACCCATTATTTTAAGCTGATAACTTAACACTGCTAGCATAAACAAATAAAAAGAAAATGAATACAAACTCCATGCCTTAACTTTGTCCTCCTGCTTAACTTTTTCCTTTTTTCTATTTATATCTTACTGTACAGTCTATGTCTTGAAAAGCTTTTGTAGTTTTGTTTTATTTATTTATTTTTGAGATAGAGTTTTGCTGTTGTCACCCAGGCTGGAGTGCAGTGACGCAATCTCGGCTCACTGCAACCTCCACCTCCCAGGTTCCAGTGATTCTCCTGCCTCAGCCTCCTGAGTAGTTGGTATTACAGGCGCCCACCACCACGCCCGGCTAATTTTTTGTATTTTTAGTAGAGATGTGGTTTCACCATGTTGGGCAGTCTGGTCTCGAATTCCTGTCCTCAGGTGATCCACCCACCTTGGCCTCCCAAACTGCTGGGATTACAGGCGTGAGCCACTGCGCCCGGCCCTGTAGTTATTATTTTTAATTGGTTCATCTTTTTGTCTTTCTGCTTAAGATATGAGTAGTTTACATACCACAGTGACAATGTTATAATAGTCTGTGTTTTTTCTGTGTGTACTTACAAGTACATTTTGGACTTTCAGATGATTTCTTATTGCTCATTAATGTCCTTTCTGATTAAAATACTCTCTTTAGCATTTCTTGTAGGACAGATCTGGTATTGATGAAGTCCTTCAGCTTTTCTTTGAGAAAGTCTATATTTCTCCTTCATGTTTGAAGGATAGTTTTGCTGAATATACTATTCTAGTGTAAATGTTTTTTTCCTTCAGCACTTTAAATATGTCATGCCACTCTCTCCTGGCCTTTAAGACTTCTGCTGAAAAGTCTGCTGCCAAACATATTGGAGCTCCATTGTATGCAGTTAGTTTCTTGCTGCTTTTAGGATCCTTTCTTTATCCTTGATTTTTGGGAATTTGCTTATTAAATGCCTTGAGATAGTCTTCTTTGAGTTAAATCTGCTTGGTGTTCTATAACCTTCTGGTACTTAGGTATTGATATCTTGTTCTAGGTTTGGGAAGTTGTCTGCTGTTATCCCTTCGAATAAACTTTCTACCCCTATTTTTTCTCTCCTTCCTCTTTAAGGCCAATACCTCTTAGATTTGCTCTTTTGAGACTATTTTCTATGTCTTTTAGGTGTATTTCATTCTTTTTCATTTTTTTTCTTTTGTCTCCTCTGATGTACTTTCAAAAATCCTATCTTCAAGCTCACTAATTATTTCTTCTGCTTAATCAATTCTGCTGTTTAAGAGACTCTGGTGTGTTCTTCAGTATGTCAATTGTGTTTTTCAACTCTGGAATTTTTGTTTAAATCTTTTAAATTATTGCAATCTCTGTTAAATGTATCTGAAGGAACGCCAAATTCCTTCTCTGTGTTATCTTGAATTTCTTTGAGTTTTCTCAAAACAGCTATTTTGAATTCTCTGTTTGAAAGGTCACATATTTCTGTCTCTCCAGGATTGGTCTCTGGTGCCTAATTTAGTTTGTTTGGTGAAGTCGTGTTTTCCTGGATTGTCTTGATGCTTGTGGATGTTTGTCAGTATCTGGGCTTTGAAGATTTAAGTATTTATTGCAGCCTTTGCAATCTGGGCTTGTTTATACCCATCCTTCTTAGGAAGACTTTCCAGGTATTCAAAGGTACTTGGGTGTTGTCATCCAAGTTTTTTGTCACTGTAGCTGTATCTGCATTAGAGGACACCCAAAGCCCAGTAACTGTGTGGTTCTTATAGACTTGTAGAGGTACCACCTTGGTGGTCTTGTATAAGATCTGGAAGAATTGTCTGGATCACAGGCAGAGACTCTTGTTCTCTTCCCTTACTTTCTCCAAAACAGAGTCTCTCTCTATGCTGAGCTCTCTGGACCTGGGGGAGAGGTGACACAAGCAACTGTGTGGCCACCACCACTGGGACTGCACTGGTCAGAACTGAAGCCACCACAGCTCTGGGTCTTGCCCAAGGCCTGTTGTAACCACTACCTGGCTACTGCCTATGTTTGCTCAAGGCCCTAGGGCTGTATAATCAGCAGGTGGTGAAGCCAGCCAGGCTTGTGTCCTTCCCCTCAGACAGAAGGTGATTTCCCTGGGGCCCCAGGCGGGTCCAGAGATGCTGTCTAGGAGTCAGGGCCTAGAGTTGGACACCTTAGAAATCTATGTGGTGCTCTACTGTACTGTGGCTCAACTGGCACTCAAATCACAGGACAAAGTCCCTTCACTCTTCCCTCTCCTTTCCCCAGGCAGAGGACTCTCACCCATGTCCACCAGCACTACAGACCCACAAGGAGCACTGCCAGGCCACCGCCCACATTCACTTAAGGCCAGGGGCTCTTTAGTCAGCTTGTGGTGAATACTGGCAGGTTTGAGACTCACTCTTCAGGGCAGTGGGGTCCCCTGTGGGCCTGGGTAGGTCCAGAAATGCCATCCAAGAGCCACAACCTGGAATCAGAGACTTGAAGGGCTTGCTTGATGCTCTACCCCACTGTGCTTAGCTGGTACCTAAGCTGCAAGACAAAGTCCTCTTTACTCTTCTCTCTGCTTTTCTCAAGCAGAAGGAATCTCTCCACATAGGCAGCACAGCTGTGAAAGCGCCGAGTCACACCTGACCACAGCTGGGTCAGCATGTCTCAGAGTCTCACCCAAGGCTCATGGCATGTATTGCCTGGTTACTGTTGCTGATCGTGCAGGGCCCAGGGCTCTTTAGTCAGAAGAACAAGAATCCTGTCACAACTGCATCCTTCCCTTAAGGCAGCAGGTTACTTTCTGGCCCAGGGTGTGTCTAGAAATGTCTCGCAGCTAGGGGCCTGCAGTGGGGGCATCACAACTCTGCCTGGTGCTCTATCCTACTGTGGCTGAGCTGGTATTCTGGTTACAGTACAAAGTCCTTTTTCCTCTTCCCTCTCCTCTCCTCAAGCAGAAGGAAGGGATCTCTTTTGGAGCTGCATGTTGTGCTGCTTGGAGTTGGGGGAGGGTTAGAGCCAGTACTCCCTTAGCCACCCTGGCTGGTGTCTCAGTAGGTTGTGTACCCACCCCCCAAATCCACTGGCTCTGAGCCCAGCACAGCTCTAGGACTTGCCTGGGAGCTGCAGTCCTTGTGGCCTAGACTGCCTTTCTAGTTTATTTAGAACACCAAAGCACTTGAGCCCATGGTGGTGAGGCTTGCCAAAACTCAGGTTCTGACCACCGGGATGGGTGATTCTCCTCGGGCTAGGGCTGGTCTACATGTTCCCTCAGGGGCCGCTGGCTGAGTTCTGCCCAGTGTTGGCAGCACTGAGTTCCAATGCAAAGTCCCACAGTTGCTGTGCTCTCCCTGTTACAGCACACGGCTTCTCTCTCTGTGCCACATGGCTGCTGCCCAGAGATAGGGGAGGGGTGGTGTTGGCAATTCAAGACTGCCTTTCCTACCCTCTTCAGTGCCTCTTTCAGCAAAATGAAGTTAAAACCAGGTACTGTGATTGCTCACCTGATTTTTGGTTCTGATGAAGGTGCTTTTTTATATAGATAGTTGTTGACTTTGGTGTTCCTGTGGGGAGAACAATCACGGGAGGCTTCCATTCACCCATCTTGCTCTGCTCCTGGTCCTTTAACTTTTATTTAGGAGTTTTTCAAGGAGAAAGATTTGAGGAGCCATGTCTTTCTTGGAAAAAACAGTTTGAACTGGGCTTCCTTCCTACCTGATCAATTTCCTGATGGCTAGCAGAGGGTTTGAAAATCATCCCATTTGTCTTTGTGCTTTACTCAGCACTCGAATCATTATTTTTAGTAAACAGTTTGTGCCTAACAATGAAGACTTCTGTCCACGTGTACTTGGAGAACATGAGTTCCCTGATTCTGGTCCTGTCGTTGATTCTCTTTTCGCTGTGTTTCTCCTTCCAGGGCAGGTGTAAGTGGTCACAATAAACCAGGGCATCCCAAGGTCTGGGGTGGGAGGGGCTGGCAGTACCTCTTTATGCTGGTCTCCTGGTATTGGCAGGTGGAGGTATTTTTAGGCCGAATTCAGGGTGGTAAACTTCAGGCTCATTTTAAAAATCAAAACAATTTGTGGTGGAAACAGAGGGAGGGTTTAAGGAATAACATAATAAATGCTACTATGCCACCTCCTAACCAGCTTACCCAAAGATCTTTTTCTTTAAACGAAGGCACATGGGACACCTTTTCCTACCTTCACGACCCAGAATTTCTTTGATTAGCAAAATGGGATCGGTGTTACTGTGAGAACTCAGAGAGAGAATATAAACAGGGCAGGTATAGTAGTGCTTGGCATGTGGCAAGTTCTCATTAGTTGTGGCTGTTAGTGTTACCACTTGCAATATGTATAGAGCCTGGCTAGCAAACCTGGCAAGTGCCAGAGCTCCCGGGGAGGGAAGGTGTGATGCAGCTTGCTGAGAGCCAGATAGGGAGCCATGGAGCTGCAGGAAGGAGGCGAAGTCCTTGGAGTTTCTGACGTGCAGCATGATGTTCTGTCTGAGCTCTTGTTTTCCTCTCCCACGGAGGAGGTAGGCACCTGCGTGGTCACCATTCAGAACTCCACCGTGGAGTGACTGACCACCTCCAGTGAAAGTCGGCAGGGGCTCTGGTTCTTGCATGCAACCCGTGTTCCCCAAATAAGTGCTGATCCAGACGTGTAGCTGGGCTACAGAGAAGTCTGCATAGCACACAGGCTGTTCTTTGTACATGTTTTGTTTGTGGCAGGAGATGTTGATTTGATTCTTAAGTAAAGGTGTATGGAGCCCTTGAGCAATGTCAGTAAGACCTTCATGGGCCTTGTCCTGGTCACCGTATTCTCTGTGGGAAACAAAGCTGTGAAGGTCAAGGCCCCACCAAATCCACTCTTTTTAAAAGATGTCTTTCCTGAGACCCCCAGGCCACACTAAATTCTGTGCTATCTGAAATTCTGCCAATTTTTTTTTTTTCTAAAATATTCTGTCTCCTGGTCTTGGTTTTAGTGAGCCCCTGGAAGCTTGTCTGACTTCTGTTGCTTCCTTTCATAGTGTAAAGGTGGCTTCCTGTAGAGAAGGGTGTGCTGGGGACCCTCCAATACTTGTTCTTGGGAGTGGGTTTAGTCTTTTTACAGAAATAACCTTGCCCGATGAGCTTTATTTTTTATTTTTGTATTTTTTTTTTTGAGATGGAGTCTCACTCTGCTGTTGCCCAGGCTGGAGTGCAGTGGTGCGATCTCAGCTCACTGCAACCTCCGCTTCCTGGGTTCAAGCAATTCTCCTGCCTCAGCCTCCCAAGTAGCTGGGACTACAGGTGCGTGCCACCACACCTGGCTAATTTTTGCATTTTTAGTAGAGACGGGGTTTCACCATATTGGTCAGGCTGGTCTCGAACTACTGACCTTGTGATCTGCCCATCTCTGCCTCCCAAAGTGCTGGGATTACAGGTGTGAGCCACTGTGCCTGGCTGAGCTTTATTTTTAAAGGCAACTTCAGATCTTTTTGGAGCTAGGTAGGATTTAAGTCCTAAGAAGAGTCATTCAAGTACTATTTTCTTCTAAGACTGATAGGCATTATTGTATTTCTTCAAATCCAAGATGTCATCCATTGAAAGAGGCACCATTATTCTATGTACCATTGAGAAAGAACACTGCCAATTAAACTGTGCCACCTATCAATTTTAAAACATCCTGATTTCTGAGATGTTAAAATGTAAAGAAAAAAATATGTGTCTCAGAACCGATAAGCTGCAGTGTCTACAGTCAGGATGGCTGGGATGAGTCAGGAGTTAGAATTCAGGTGAGCAGATGTTTGTTCCACTTGGGCTGTTCATACAGTGTTTGACACAGAGACTCAACTCATCACTGCACTTCTCATCTCTCTAAACCCTCCAATGAGCTGGTGGGTGAGGCATGAGTCCAGTTGGTTTAGCCAGGAATCTGAATAACAGACATGGCTCCTTCTTCACCTTCTCTCCCACACCTTGTCTCTTACCAGTTGATTCTACCTCTTAAATATCAACCTTACCTGTTCCCATTCCCCCAGTCTCATGACAGTTTCTCTGGGAAATGGTGCAGGCCTCCACCAACCATCTCTTACCTGTTCTCATCTCTCCCCTTCCAGTTGATTCTCCACAGGGCAGCCAGTCGGATCCCCTTACTGCCCAGCCATGCCTTCTGTGCTCTCCCCTGTCCTAGGAGGATGCCCACAGGCTCCTCTGTGCAACAGAGCCATGCTTTCAATCTCTAGCCTAATCTCTCACCAGTTGCCCTCACATCCTCCAGGTCAGTCACTGAGTTTATTTCAGTTCCTGGGATTAATACTCCAGGCTCCTTCTACCTCGAATCCTTGTCTGACGTTCACTCCTCCTGTCTGCACAGATGCATGAAGGGCACACACAGACTCACTTCTCCTGTGTCACCCAGCCAATTCCTCAGTATTCCTCAGGTTAGACCCCACTTCCTTCAAGAGTCACATCACCCCTGGTGCGATACTAACCACGCCGTAGGGTCAAGTGTGTCGGAAGTGCCTGCATCTGTATCCGTTTCTCTCCTAGGACGCCCTGCCTCCTTTGTCGTGGGGTCTGGCGCAGTGCCTTCAGCACACTGAGCCCAGTTTGCTTGAAAGGATAATTGGTTTATCTTTATTCTACAACTGAGGAGCCTGAATGTGGAAATTAATTAGTTGGCCTGGATTCAGGATTTAAAACCAGGTTCACTAAACACATGATTTTTCCGATCCAACTTCTATGCACAGAGCTTGGAAACAGACACATGTTCCAAGGGCGTGAAGTCACTTCTGGCATCAGCTGCGTTTGGTTTATCATCTTCCAGGCTTGCTGCATCTCATCCACTGGTTGCATGCAGTTAATTAATTACTCGTCTAAAGGGCTAAACATCTACAGGTGCTCAGTCATTTTTTCCTTTCTCTTTCCAGGGGTCATCGTATGTGAGTAAGATAAGGTATTAGAGACTATAATCTGGATAGAGGTGGAGCAGCCACAGTCTGCGGGTGACCTGGTCACTTTGGCAACAATGTGCAGTGAGCATTCTGCCCCAATTTTGATTTTCCCAGCATTTTACAACCCTGAAGTCATCTTCATTACAGTCAAGTGAGAGAGAGAGAGAAAAAGAGCAGGGCTTATCTCAGTGTGTTGGAAGTGGAGGCCCAGGGCACAGGAGTTGAGGTTTCTAGAGATTTCCTCCCCCCGGCTGTGGGCTGAGCATCTCTGATGTGTGGGAAGTTTCTGTTATGAAATGTGGTTGAAATGGGGACTGCTAGTACCTGCTGGGGAGCCAGTGGGCGGCTGCTTTCGTTTCCAAGAGGATCCACTTCCTGACTCTGGGAAGCTCTCATGGGATCGAGCAGAAAGACTGCCAGTTCTTTAACAATCAAGCATGCATTAAGCGCCTTCTGTATGCAGGGCCCAGGAAGGTTCAGGAGGGAGAGGCAGATGGGCGCAGAGCTTCGGGGGTGGATGGTGCTGAGCTGCATTCTCACCCAGCCCCTTGGCTTCTGAGTTCTTTGTGCTTCTTGTTGCTCTCTGAAATAAGGATGATGGTCACTTCATATACCAGTTAGGGTGTGTCTGGTTGCAAAGAACATTTGTTATTATCTCACATAAGAAAACACCTTGAAGAGGGTGGGTCCCAGTTGACTGAATGGTTAATGGCAGAAGGTCAGTTCGGTGGCTCCGTGGGCCCCTGTGGCAGCTGCCATCTGTTGCTTGTCCTGGCAGCTCAAGTTCTCTTGGTCCCTAAATGGCAGCCACATTGCAGATAAAAGGTCCAGAGGGAGAAAAGTGGCCTCTTCTTTGTGTCCCTTTTTAAGAGGGAGAAAAACTCGAGAACCCCTAACAGATTTTCCTCAGGTCTCATTGGCCAGAATTGCTCCCCGATTCCTGATAAGAAAAATGGAGTGACCAAGAATGGCCGAGAGACAAATCAAGACTCATTGGCAGGGCTGGGTGCACCCTGTCTCTTCCTCCCCTGTTACAGCCCCCCTAGCTCCCGAACAGTGCTGGGGACGGCAGCTAGTGGCACCCCCAACTCATAGTGTGGGAGGGTTTTTCAGCCTTCGCGGTACAGGATGCTGGGGACAGTGCCTGCAGAAGCAGCACAGATGTGGTTTGAGTGCTGCTCTCCTGCCTTCGTTGTCAAAAAGCTTACAGTCTTTAAAAAGGGGGAATGGAGCCTCCCTTGGAAGGGAAATCGGCAGATGAAGGAGGCAATGGTGTGTGTGTTCCAGGATTTTAGGGAGCAGTTACTGAAATAAAACTCTTTGCCATCTCTGTAGACTGGAGGAGGTTGGTTATCAAGAGAGAAGCAGACTTTCCCACTTAATGAAATGTCACAAAGGCAAAGCCAAGGAGTTTACAGGCAATGTCTGTGGACCTAATTTTCCCACTCTACAGCTGGTCTGTGAACACACGTGTGATCCTTTGTAAACTGTAGTTTTAGCCAATAAATCAAAACTCTTGGGAGAAATTCTGGAATTACTAAAGCCTTTATCATCAATACATATCTCCGTTTCTGTGGGTTAGTAATTCTTGCTTAATATTCCTTGAGCAGCAGGCTGGCCACCATCTTTTGGCTCTCTGTCATGTCCCCATCTCTGTTTCTGGGGAGATGTTGAAACCAGCTCTGGCAGTATTGCACCATTTCCTCAGTCTGCATTTGTACCTTTCACTTTTTGTTGTTTTTTGGAAGAGTGTAGTGGAAAAGCACACTGGTCTCAGAGTCAGAAGATGCAGTTCCTGATTTTGGCACTGCCACTAACAGGCCATGTGGTTCAGGTGGGCCTGTCACCTCTCTGGGGCGCATTCTTCACTAATGAGCAGAGACACTGGGTTAGATCCAGGTGATCAGGGCCATCCCCCTCCCATGTCCAAGCAGACACTGCCACTTAATCATAGCTTTCTTCCTCCTTACTGTCTTCCAGCGCACACTCAGCCTTAGAATCCTTTTCCTACATCCAGGCAGTAATAGCTGATGGATTAATCAAGGTGAAAATAAAGATGAAACTGATTTTCTGCCCAGAGCTAGATAATCCCCTTGGGTCCCTTCTAGTTTTATAATTTCTCCACAGCAGACTCAACAAAAGCTCCTGCTCTGTCATGATGTCCCCTAGGGTTTGGAGAGCCTTACCAGGCTCCCCAGGGTTTCCATTGGAAACTCTTCCTTGAGGCCATTGTTTTTGTTTTTTTTTTTTTGAGATGGAGTCTCGCTCTGTCCCCTGGGCTGGAGTGCAGTGGGCAATCTTGGCTCACTGCAAGTTCCGCCTCCCGGGTTCATGCCATTCTTCTGCCTCAGGAGTAGCCAGGACTATGCCCGGCTAATTTTTTGTATTTTTAGTAGAGACGGGGTTTCACCATATTAACCAGGATGGTCTCGATCTCCTGACCTCGTGATCCGCCCGCCTCGGCCTCCCAAAGTGCTGGGATTACAGGCGTGAGCCACTGTGCCCAGCCTACCATTGTTATTATCAAGGGTTTTTGTGTAAGAGGAGCCTGCTAGTGGTGGCTGCCTTGGCCTGTTCCCTGAGAAGCTTGCATCTGGGCTGGTGCCTGGAGCATAGCAGGACTCAGGTATTTGTGGAGATGAATGAAGGAGAGTTGAAGTGTGGGGTCTGCATGACAAAGCTCACCCTCCTGTGTCTCTGCAGGAGGCATCCCCGGGACCTCCTTTATGCTTTGGTAAAGAAACCTGCTTCCCTCCTTTTGGATATTGTCAGACTTAAAAGTTGTCTCTGGGTTTCTCCTCTGTGAGTTTGCATTTTGGCTCTTGAAAGGCTTAGAAGCAGAGAAAATGGAAATTAAAGCTTCAGGCTGGGAGAGGAGGCAGCTTCATTAGGGCTGGGCCTGGGGAGCTGATGGATGCTGGAATCGCTGGAGCCTCCCTTCCTGCTGGGCTGCTCTGGTCCCCAGCAACCACGCTGGGCTCTGAGCCACGCTTCCCTCCCTCCATCACTGCCTGCCGCCTCACAGCAGCTCCTGCCTGTTCTCCTTTTCCAGCCATCTCCTGTCCTGTATCATGTAGCTGCTGTCTTGAGTGTACCCATGTCTTGTATCCAACTCCTGTCTTGTGTCCATGGAGCCATGCTCTTAATTGCTTTGAGGGTCCAATTCCTTAAGGGAGGAGACCACCCCTCATATTGTCTTATGTCCAATTTCTGCCTCCAAAGAAAGGCAAAGTAAAAACTAAAAGGCAGAAATGAAATCCACAAGCAGACAGCCCAGAGCCACACCCTGGGCCTGGTAGTTAAAGATCGACCCCTGACCTAATCGGTTATGTTGTCTATAGATTACAGACATTGTATAGAAAAGCACTGTGAAAATCCCTATCCTGTTTTGTTCCGATCTAATTACCGGTGCATGCAGCCCCCAGTCACATACCCGCTGCTTGCTCAATCGATCACGACCCTCTCACGCGCACCCCCTTAGAGTTGTGAGCCCTTAAAAGGGACAGGAATTGCTCACTCGGGGAGCTTCGCTCTTGAGACGGGAGTCTTGCCGATGCCCCCGGTCGAATAAACCCCTTCCTCCTTTAACTCAGTGTCTGAGAAGTGTTGCCTGCAGCTTGTCCTGCTACACCTGACTGAGGGCTCCCTCATAAAGCATCCTGAAAATTCTGGCCATTTCTTTGACCACCCTGGAAAGGGAGCTTGACTTGCCATCCCCGCCAATAGTGGAAGGAAAAAAACATTTACGGAGCCCCTGCCATCTGCTGGTTAGAGCGTGGGTCATTTAATACAAGAACTCACTGAACGTAACCCTCATAGCAAATTCTCAGTTTACAGATGTGCAAACTAAGCTTCAGGACTGGAGCAGTAGCTCAGCTAGGAGGAGATTGTGTTAGTCTGTTTGCATTATTATAAGGAAATACCTGAGACTGGGTAATTTATACAGAAGAGAGGTTTAATTGGCTCATGGCTCTGCAGGCTGTACAGGAAGCATGGTGCCAGCATCTGCTCTTGGTGAGGCCTCCAGAAGCTTCCAGTCATGGAAAAAGGTGAAAGAGGAGCAAACATGTCACATAGCAAGAGCAGGAGCAAGAAAGAGGAGCAAGAAAGAGTGAGGGGGAAGGTACCACACTCTTAAACAACCAGTGTGAACTCAGAGTGTAAACTCACTCATTACTGCAAGGTGGGCACCAAGCCTTTCATGAGGGATGCACCCCCGTGACCCAGACACCTCTCACCAGGGCCCACCTCTAGCACTGGGGATCACATTTCAACATGAAACTTAGAGGGGACAAACATTAAACCACATTGGAGATAGAGCAGGGAACCAACTCTGGGATGACTCCAGGTCTTTGTGTTATATCGACCTGCCAGGTACGGGCAGAAGGGCAACCTCACAGTAGAACTGGGTGGGCAGAGTTCAGCAACTCCCTGAGTGAGGAGAGGGCGTTCTTCTCAACTGAGTGTGCACCCCCTTCCCCTGCCTCCAGACTTGCTCCTTTGGGGCTGGCCCTTTCTGTTGAGGATATACGCCTCTGCCTCGGTGGCCTCCTGTTCTTGCTTTCATATTGCCGCCCCCCCAAGAAGAGCAAGGAGGCTGCCCTTAGATGTGTGAAGTAGACGAAGAACATCTGCTTGTTTATTTTCTCCTGGAAGAGCTTCTGCTCCATTTTCCCTGTCTTTGGGCATTGGCTCCTGGCTGGACTTGGGGAGAGGGTCTCATTCCAACCCTGCCCAGGTTTATGTGATAAACCATTCATTTATCCCCCAACTGGGTGGATAGCACAGGGCTAGGCACCAATAAAAAGAGCAAGTACTTTGTCCTCCAGGAGCTTACAGTCTGTCCAGAAGGCCTTTTTTTAAAATACATTTTTTTTTTGAACTGGGCAATCTATTCACATGGTTTAAATGTCAAAAGGTCCAAAGAGAAAAGGTGAAAAGCCCCTCCCCGCCATCTGGTTCCCCATCCAAGAGGCGACCACTACTAATAGTTTTCTGTGTCTCTAAAGCCATTCTGTCTGTGCTGCTCAGTGGCTGTCACAGGGCCCGAGAGGAAAGAAATCAGGACAAGTTGGGGAAGAACTGTCAAATGGCACAGGGCGGCAGCCACGAGGAGAGTGAGACGGGCTTGGGGAGAACAGGCAGGCATGGATATTCTGATAAAGATTCCCAGAGGACTCGGGTATAACTTGCTTTTCCAGCCTCCATCTACTGGTCTGGTTACATAGGCAAGATATTCACATATAGAAATGAACATAGCAATACAAGAGTTAATAGAAATGAAGATTCAATTCTAGTACAGCCCAAGGGTGCCCTCACCCAGAAGAGGGAGACAGCAGCTATGGGTGCTATGGCCATGTGGGCCATTGTAAAAGACCTGGGCTTCACAGCTGTGTGACTTTGGTTACTGCCATCAACCTCTCTGAGGCTCTTTTTTTTTTTTTTAAACTCTCCTGAAACCCTCAATTGAGAGTTTTAAATGTTTTGTTTCATGAACTCCATTAGCAGTTGAAGAAACCCATGGGCCTCTTTAAATGCATATAATAAAATACATAAGGTTATACAGTAAACAAATTGCATTGAAATTTGGCTGGTTTCTGCACTAGGCGGGCACAGGGGAGCCCTGTTGCATGGTGATTTCTGTTCTGAGGAGGGCCACAGCCAGGGTCTGGTGACTTTGAACTGTTCTGGGTCTGCATCTGAGAACACTGTCCCCAGGGGACACCAGCTCTCCCCCTAGGGCTGCTTGGGGCCTGCTGGAATTGACTCAGGGAGGAGATGGGGAAGAATTCCCTCCCGAGATTGCTTTTCAGAGAGTCAAATGAAAAATCCGTTTTCCCTGACGTGTAGCTTCCCCTCTGTCCCCGTGGGGCCTCTCCTAACTAAAGATGATTAAATATTTCCAGCATTTGGTTTCCAAAAGGTGGCAGCACTGTCCTGGGAAACAGAATCCCAGTGACTTGGGTGGAAGTGTTTGCTGCTAGGTGGATGATGCCTGTGGTTTTTGCAGCCCTGCCTTGGTAGCCCAGGGAAGGATTCCCAGTGGCCTGCATGAGCTGTGGTTGTGTGACACTTAACGTTTGTTTCTGGTCACCCGAATCCTAGCCTTGGAGACAGTCTCTATCCCTGGGCGAGCTTCTGTTCCTGCGCTGCAGTGGGTCTGCCCCACAGAGACCTTTTGAAGGCAGCGACTTAGCAAGCGTCTCAGGACTGCCCTGTCATCGGATACAGCAGGCAGTTGCTTGCCCACCTGCGTAGATGGCTGCCCCTCTCTTTTGGTGTTTGAGGTGGGGGTTCTGGAGGGAGGTGGGCATTTTAAGCAGTGGAGTCTTGAGTGGTCTAGGCTGAGCTTTTTCTTTTCAAACAATTTCACACTGGCTAGGAGCAGTGTCAAGTGTTCAGTGGATTCTGTTTAGGGCGGGTAGGAGGGCTGTGATTTCCAATCCAGCAGAGTCACATCAGACTCCTAAAGGCGGCAGTTGTGGGGTCGTCACCAGGTGGTGATGCGTCTGACATGTGTCTAGCTGGGAGGAGCCCATTCCTTATCTGTGAGGGCATAGACAGACGTTCAAGAATCTGCTAGAATTTTGAGCAATAGAAGGAAGAGACCATTGGAAAGGGAACAGTTGAATGTATGTTCTGACCGGTGGTTACAATGGCTTTTATCTTTAAAGTCTTTGCCTATGGGACCAAGACATGCAATCCCTTAGGAAGATCGTATCTGCTATGCACCATTTTTTGATCCAAGCTGCGGATCCTCCATTTCCCCCGTCTTCCGTGTCTTCTTTCACACGTGGATGCACAAATACATATGTACACATTCATTCAAGCAAATAGAGGAAAAAAACCCACAAGTTTTATTTACTCATTTATTCCAAAAATATTTCCTGAGCTCTTCCTATGTACTAGGCACTGATCCTGGCCCTGAGATATGCAGTCAACAGGATGGGACACTCGCCACCTCTGTGGGGTTTATATTCTCAATGGAGGAGGCAGGCCATGAGCAGATAAAGGAATGAGCTAGAAAAATATCCTATGGAAATGTGCTCTCCAGAGAAGTGATCTTAGGGTGTGATAGCGTGATGGGGGTGCAGGGAACGCTTCCCCGAGGAGGTGACCAATGAGTCAGTGAAATGTGGCCATCAGGGAATGTGTGCTAAGGCCTCGGGGTGGGCACACACCTGGCGTTTTTAAGGAATAGTAAGAAGGCTGGAAGGTAAAGTCAACAGGGGGCAGGGCAGATCACATGGGGCCTCGGCCTGGGAATGCACTGGACATGGGATATAGCCATTGAAGGCTTTTAAGAAGGGAGTGATGTGGAAAAGTACCTCTGACTCAATTCAGTGCCCCATACTTCCCATGCAGGGCACACACTGTGGCTTTGTGAGCCTCATAGAGGGACACGGGAAGGTGGGTGGAGCCAGCTACTGTTTGTGTGGCATTTAACTCTGTGCTTGGCACACCCTAATGGCTCACTGCATGCATCTCATCTAAACCCTGATGCAACCCCATGAGGAGGGGGGCCCTGTTACCAACAGTTCATCCACGAGAAAACCTAGGTGCAGAGGTGGCCCTTCACTCGAGCTTGCCCAGTGGGAGGGCAGAGCTGAGATCTGAACCCCAGCCCTGCAGGCTCCAAGGTCCCTGTTTCCTGTTCCTTCCTGGAAATGGAGTCTCTCGGCAGCTTTGTGGTTGTCATCAATATATTTTTATCATGTGTGAGACATTTTTATAATTTGAATTTCCTTAACCAGTACTAAGATTGAACCCGTTTTTCCTATGTCTTATCTATTTGCTATTGTGGTAAAATAGATGAGAAGCAACATGTACTGTTGTAACCATTTTTAAGTGTAAAATTCAGTGGCATTAAATACATTCACCCTGTTGTGCCATCATCTCTACTCTCCATTTCTAGAACTTCTTCATCACCTCAAATAGGAACTCTGCAGCCATCAGGCAGTGACTCCCCTTCTCCAGCCCTGCAGCCCCAGTAACCTCCACTCTGCTTCTGTCATTATGAATTTGCCTATTCCAGATATTTCATATGAGGAACCATACAATATTGTTCATTTGTCCCTGGAGTATGTTACTTGGCATAATGTCTTCAAGGTTCACCCATGTTGCAGCACATGTCAGAACTTCTTTTTTTTTTTTTGAGACGGAGTTTTGCTCTTGTTGCCCAGGCTGGAGTGTGGTGGCACGATCTCGGCTCACCGCAACCTCCGCCTCCCGGGTTCAAGCGATTCTCCTGCCTCAGCCTCCTGAGTAGCTGGGATTGCAGGCATGTGCCACCACGCCCGGCTAATTTTGTATTTTTAGTAGAGACGGGGTTTCTCCATGTTGGTCAGGGTGGTCTCGAACTCCCGACCTCAGGTGATCCGCCTACCTCAGCCTCCCAAAGTGCTGGGATTACAGGCATAAGCCACTGCGCCCGGCCCAACTTCACTTCTTTTTATGGCTGTATGATATCTCATTATATGATTATAACACATTTTGTTTCTCCATTCATCTGTTGATGGACACGCGAGTTGTTTCTATTCTGGGCAGGTGATTACATTGAGATGGGACTTTCCTAGCTACTCACTCCAGTTCCAGGGCTACTTTCTGAAGCCCAGAGAACCTGAGTCTGTCTAGGATGGGTGACCCAGCACGTGTGTGGTCAGGGATGGGTGCTGAGCTTTTCAAGGTAACTAACCTCTTAAAAAAAGACCAGCATGGATACCATAATTTTTCTTGTGCTGTCACCAACTCTAGTTTGGTTCTTTTCCTGTCCATTTCATAGAATCATAGCATTGAATGAGATCTCCAGAGAAGTTATTTCCTCATTTGCTTCTAAGCATGAAATCATCTCCTATAAATAAAAATTTAGTCTGTTCTTGAAAGTTTGCAGAATTTCAAGTGGCTAGGTGGGAGCCCCAAATCTCTGCTGAGTGACTCTGGACAGGCCATGCATAACCAGCCTCAGTTTCCCCATGTGTAAAAAGACATCAAGCCCCTTCTAAGAGATGAAACATCTTTCCTAGACAGGTTAAGAAGTTTCCTCTTAGTTCAAATCTAATTTCCTTCTTGCTACTCATACTTTAGGCCTATTCCTTTCTCAATGAGAAGCAATTGGTCACCATTCCTCCCATCATAATCCTGTATTCCCTGGGCTACGGCTGTGACGTCTGACATCCCTCAGCTCTGATTAAATAAAAAAGTGAAGTTTCCAGGGTCTAAGGCACATGGATTGCAGTTTCCTTCCTGGTTTTCTTTTCTTTTCCTTTTTTTTTTTTTTTTTTTTTTGAGATGGAGTCTTGCTCTGTTGCCTTGGCTGGAGTGCAATGGCACGATCTCAGCCCATTGCAAACTCCGCCTCCCAGGTTCAAGCGATTCTCGTGCCTCAGCCTCCTTAGTAGCTAGGATTACAGGTGTGCACCACCACGCCTGGCTAATTTTTGTATTTTTGGTAGAGAGAGGGTTTCACCATGTTGGCCAGGCTGGTCTCGAACTCTTGACCTCAAGTGATCTGCCTGCCTCAGCCTCCCAAAATGCTGGGATTACAGGTGTGAGCCACTGCGCCTGGCCCTGGTTGATATTCTTTTCTTCTCCTTGACAACCGGTACTGCTGTTTGACTGAAAGCCCCCTTCCCTTTGGCATCTAGCCTGGCCCCCAGAGGCCCGGCAGCTCTGAGGTGGCCTCAAGAGAGTTTGGTTTATGCGTTTCCAGGTGACCTGCCACCTCTTTCATCACGAGGAAATCAACAAAGCCTGGCTGTCACCTGCTCACTCCTCAGCTGCCTGCTGTGCAAGAGGAAATTCACACTACACCACCAATGTCCACTGAGGCACTAGGCCACTCACATCCATTTTTCTTTTTCAGAACAATAAATCTGAGAAACCCTGTGCTCCAGCAGGTGCTGGAGGGAAGGAATGAAGTCCTGTGTGTTTTGACACAGAAGATCATGACGATGCAGAAGTGTGTGATCTCTGAGCACACGCAGGTCGAGCAGAAGTGTGGCGGCATCGTGGGCATCCAGACCAAGACGGTGCAGGTGCGTGCGATCGGGCTGCCCTGCGGTCATGGCTGGGCAGTCATGGAGAACTTGGTCAGGGGCCTCTTTGGGTGGTGTCTTCATTAGTCACGACTCTTTCCGTAGCAAGTTAACAGAAACCCAACTCACATTGTCTTAAATGAGCAAGAGTGTATCGGCTCGCGTAGCTGAAACACTTGGGGAAACTGGCTCCAGTCACTGCTGGACCCAGGCCTTGAGGATATAGGGAGCCGCCTTCCCTGGGTCAATCCCCTCTCAGATGGGCTCTCCCTATGGTGCTGGCAGCTCCAGGCTTGCTCCTGATTTGCTGCAACTCCAGGGGTGAGGGGGCCTAGGACTGGGTCTCACCAGACTGTCCCGGGATGTGTTCATTCCTGAAGCAGGGCAGGGACGCAGGCACTCGAATGGGCCAGGCAGGCTGGCGTCAGGTGCTCTTCCTGTGGGAGGCAGATGTTTCCCCAAGAAAAATGAACACACAGGCACTGATCAGGCCAAATGCAAGAGAATCCCTAGCGCCTCTCAGAGCTGGGGTTGTCACAGTGATTACTTGGAATTAGCTGCTGCAAATCCTTTGTGGGTTGAGTTAGGGCAGGTAAGATCTAGCTATCTCTACATAGATTCTTTTGGATTAAGTTATTGACAGTCTTACCAAGCTGATCTGTGAGCCAGTACTAAACTTCAATGGACTAGGTGGCCATCAGCCCCAAACTCTTTCTCCTCCAGCTTGCCATGGTGGCTGATATTTTCTTAGAGATTTACTTCTTGGGATGACTTTTGGCTTTTTCTAGAGGAACCCAGAAAGTTGTATTTGGAAGGAGCTGGAGGTAGAGGTCTGGGGCCAGCACTCTTGCTGGGGTGGGGCTGGATAGCAGCAGCGAGGGAGGCGCTGATGGGAGATGGCTCAGGCTGGCCCTGCTGGTGCTCCTGCCACAGTCACTTCCTGCCAAAGTTTTGAAGCCTTTCAGAGTCAGGAGGCCAGCTGCCATTTCTCGACCCAAAGCAACACACTCTGACCAGGATCAAGTTGCTAAGAAAAGTTCTCTGATAGCCAGTGTTTGGCCAACAGATAGACTCTCATCTTCCTCTCACCAGGACATCGTGGGAAGGGGTCCTGTTTGTCAGAGTGTTTAAAGGCGGGAGCTTTGGTGCCTGACATCTTGGCATTTCCTGCCTCTCCTCCTTCCAGCCTCTCCCCACTTCCCTCTCTGTTCCTAGTTTTATCAGCACTGTGCACCATCTACAGGGGTCTGGAGTGATACGCATGGGGCGGGGGGCCCTCTCAGCTAGGTTCTCCCAGTCCAACTTTGCTAGTTTACAGTTTTCATTAGGATTTCAGTTGTTTCCATAACCTGTGATGGAATTGGGAGGTGATCTTATGTATCGTATGATCTTTGCACAGCACTGTAGACCTAACTTCACTGTATCCCACACTCTGGAATCTTGCTTTGATGCCACCAGGTTGGCCGTTTACTTGGGAATGTGTGTAGTGATGCCAACAAGGATTGAATCCCTCCATCGCCCATGCTGGCTGGCTCCTCTGTTCCACTCGGTTCTGTGGACGTTGCTCAGCATCTCTTATGTACAAGGCACGAGGCTGGCTGCAGTGGGGAACAGAGCAGCTGGGAGAGCCCGAGTGCACAGGTGGGAGTGTGCGCTTTTGCCCACAGGTGTCAGCGACAGAGGATGGGAATGTCACCAAGGACTCCAGCGTGGTGCTGGAGATCCCAGCTGCCACCACCATTGCCTATGGTGTCATTGAGTTATACGTGAAACTGGACGGCCAGTTCGGTGAGTGCCACCTCCTATGGGTGCTAAGGGATCCCCAGCAGAGGATCCCTCAGCAGAGGGACTCGACTGCTTTCCAGAGGACTCGACTGCTTTGGAGACTGTGGGAAGAGAGGGAAAGAGGTCTGAAGAGGGTAGATTGTCCCATGACATGGTCCCTGGACACATGGGCTGCACTGGGGGAGGGATGTGGTGAGGGATGCCTGGAGCAATGCCACCCTCTCCCCCAACATTGGTGTGGGGTGAAGTTCCACCAGCACGGTAGAGGGCTGGGCTGTGCCCTCTGGGCATCAACCTGGGCTCTGCATCAGACACACTGGGCATCAACCCTGGTGCCATGATGTCCTATGAGGTCTCAGGCAAGTTGCTGAATCTTGCTGAGTCTTGGCTTCCCTGTCTCTGGAAGGTGAAGGGCATTTCTTCACCAGGCTGTGTGAAGATTTAATGAGATGAGGCCTATGAAGCGCCTGGCACAGTGGTCATTTATTAATTCCTCCACCTTTGCTATTAATAGCATTATCACCATTATTGTTATCCCACCTCCTCTCCGCAAGTATGAAGCCAGACATGCTGAACATGACTTTTCTCTGCTGATCACGAGTGTGTTCAAAGCGCAGAGACCCAGCCATTGTCACAGAAGAAAATCCAAGCTTTGGTTCAGCGAGTGTCTGCTCCTCTTAGGTGTTCACAGCCCGTTCCCTCCTCATGTTCCCAATGAGAAGAGGTTGTGTTCACTCATGAAAGCTGTGTGACCACTCCTTAGGGACATGAGTGGGTAAATGTAACATAATAAATTGTGAAGTTTTTTAGATGTGACAATGGTATTTATAGTTATATTTATAAAAATGAGTCATCCTATCTTTGAGAGATGTACACTGAAACATTCACGGATGAAATGGTAATATGTCTGTGGTTTGCTTCAAAAATAATATGAGTGGAGCATAAAGGGTGTGAGCGTGGGCAGCTGCCGAGGGAAGGAGGCTTGGCTGAGAGGGGACAGTGGCTGAAGCTGGCTGATGGGCACACACTGGTTCATGCTCTTCCTCTCTATTCCTGTGCAGTTTGACATTTTCTGTAACAGCAGTTTTTAAAAGGGCCGTGATAGACCACGCACATGCCTGCTGCTGCCTCCTGCTCCTCCCCCCTTTGTGGAAGGGGGGGGCAGTCTCCCGTGACTGCCCTCGCTAAGCCCACACGAGTCACTGCGCCATTCAGCAGCCACTAGAGGGACTCGAATAGAACGCTCAGTGTCCTCGTGTGCTGCTGTCCACAAGCTGAAGGGTGTTGAGGATCCCTAGGAGAAACAGGCGAGGCACACAAGGAGTGCATGGAGCCTCCCTCTCTCATTCTGCAAATGAAGCAGCCTGCATTTTAGGGCGGTGAAATGATTTATCTGAGGTGACAGAAAGAGAAAGTGTCAGTTTGAAGCAGTTGGTCAAAGAGGTCGCTCAGGGACCAAGAAATGCTGAGAATACCAGGTGTTGTGACTTCCTTGAAGCCCGTAGTTCCAAATTTGTGTCCTCTGGGGTGTTTTCGTTATTATTGTCATCTTACTCTTTCTCTTTGAAAAGACTTGTCTTCCAAAAAAATTGCATCACGAAGATGATCAAATTGTTCTTCTAGTCTCTGTTATCCGTATGTGGTAAGTAGGGTCACCATCTGCACTTTTGGGTTTCTAGCCCCCCTATGTCTGCCTTGGTGGTCCTGTCCAGTCTTACTGATAGCCAATGGTGAATGTGTCACTGCCCCGCAGCTTACTGAGGTATGATTGACACACAAAAACTATGTATGTTTAAGATGTACACGTGATGATTCAATAGACATAGACATTGTGATGGGATTACTACTGAGTCAAGCTAATGAACACATCCATCACCCAGCATGGTTACCCTTTGCATGTGTATGGTGAGGACACTTACTGTCCACCCTCTCAGCAAGTCTCAAGTATAACACTGCAGTACTATTAGCTATAATCACCATGCTAGATCCCCAGAACTTACCAGCTTACAACTGGAGGTTTGCATGCTTTGACAACATCTCCCCATTTCTCCCAGCGCCTGGCAACCACCAGTCTACCCCCTGCTTCTGTGAGTTCAGCTTTTTTCAGTTCCATGTATAAGGAAGACCATGTGGTATGCATCTTTTTGTGCCTGGGTGATTTTATTTAGCATACTGTCCTCTGGGTTCATCGAGGCTGGCACAAATGGCAGGCTTCCCTTCTTTTTCGTGGCCAAAAAGTATTCCATTGCGTAAATACATCACATTTTCTTTATCTGTTTGTCCATCAACAGTTACGTTATTTCCGTATCTTGGCTGTAGTGAAGGATGTGTCACTTCTGTAAGGCCTTCTGAAATCTTGGCACGCACCTGAGGATGCCCAGAAGTGCTCTGCAGACCCTTCGGTGGCGGGGACCCAGGCTTGGGCTGCCACTCTAGGCGGTGGTCCCCCTGCGAGCTTCCTCCTGTTTGTCCCAGGAGGTGACCAGACTCTGCCCTGACGCAGCTCTGTGGAGGTGGCCTCTTTCTCAGATGGGGTTTGAAAGACACACAGCCTTGTCTGGCAGGGCTCTGCATTTCAATTTCAAGGCTTTTATCTTTTCCAGCTTCCACTGTCTTTGAAAATAAACTCCTCTTTCTGCTGCTGAGAAGAGGTACCCTGGGGATATCTCGGCCTTCCCTTGGCTCGTTCTGGGCCCTGGTCTAGGAGGCAGCTCCGTGGCTCCTTCCTATGGCGGCTTGGTGGTCAGGCCATCGTTCTGGGTGACTCACTGCCTGATTTTAAACCAGTTCTGCTATTTCTTTTCTTTTTTTGCCCATCCGTTTTCTGTTGCTCTTGCTACAGAATGTTCTGGTATAGCTTCATAGACATAAACCTGCAGTGGTTGGAAGGGCCCTTGAGAAGACATGCCTGCTCTCTCTCCCTACCTTCCTGGTGGGATTGCATTTGACAGAGATCCTGGTCGTCCTTTGAAACCTCGAAGGGAGGCAGACTCCATCTGCATTCCGGCCAGGTGCTTCAGCCATGCCAGCTGCAATAAGACCCTTTCCTTCACCCACAGCTCCCCTCTCAGGAGACACTTATGCCCAATCAGAAACACCCTTTCATTCTCTTGACCTTCTGCCTTGCACTTTTATACATCTTGGGATTTGTTAGCGTCCTTCACCACCAACTTCCAGTTGGATGCCTTGTGGGCGTGAACCTGTGTTTCCCACGCTGCACCTGAATCTGTGCACGTCTTCCCCCTGGCCCTAACACCATCTCCCTGCATCCCCACCTCGCTTTCCTTAAAGACAGGGCCTCGCTCTGTGACCTAGGCTGGAGTGCAGTGGCGGGATCATAGCTCACTGCAACCTTGAACTCTGGGCTCAAGCAGTCCTCCCACCTTGGCCTCCCAAGCAGCTGGGACTACAGGCGCTCTGCCACAGACTCGTAACTGGCTACTCTGATTCTTTCCTGTCTGTTTCATCCTAGCAGTGTAGCTAATGGGATTAAAATTGACCACTTCACTCACCTGCTCAGACACCCTTCTGTGGCTCTTTGTCCCAAGAATGTAGTCTGCACCATGTCACGCCTTATGGGCCAGCCCAGCATGGGTCTCATGCCTTCCCTCTGGTCACAGTGCCACTTGCCCCATGATCTCACTAAGGTCTGGGGCATGGCATGCCCTCTCCCACCCCCAGGCCTGCTGCGCCTCTCTCTGGGCGTGCTCTCTGCCTCTTTTGCTCCTGCCCAACCATCAGATGGCTTTTCTGGTTCTCCTTCCCTGTGATGGGGTTCAGGACATGCAACCCTAAGATATTTTAAAGTAAAGGAATTTGAAAAGATGACAGAAGCAGGAAGGTCACTGTGACCTTCCCCTCACCCTTCTCCCTGTAGCAGGTCATAAAACCTCTGAAGGATTTTCCAACCTTCCCCTGATGCAGGTTACAGACCCTCAGGGGAGAGGCGCCGTCCCTCTGCCTGGAGGAAAGGAGCAGCCATGTCTCCCGACACAGGACACAAGAGAGGTGAAGAGACAGGCCTTGCTGAGTTCCTGGATGAACGGCCTTTCCATCATATGCTCTGCCCTGCCACATTTCTCCACCACTGTCCCTCAAACCTAGCATAAAAGTACTCAGATTTAACTATTTCTTCACATGTTCATTTTCTTATGAAGGCTTCCATGTCATGTAAAACTGCTATTCGGTAAACTTGTGTGCTTTTCTCTTTTTTTTTTTTTTTGAGACGGAGTTTCACTCTTGTTGCCCAGGCTGGAGTACAATGGTGCGATCTTGGCTCACCACAACCTCTGCCTCCCGGGTTCAAGCGATTCTCCTGCCTCAGCCTCCCGAGTAACGGGGATTACAGACGTGTACCACCACGCCTGGCTAATTGTGTATTTTTAGTAAAGACGAGGTTTCTCCATGTTGGTCAGGCTGGTCTCAAACTCCCGACCTCAGGTGATCCGCCTGCCTCGGCCTCCCAAAGTGTTGGGATTATAGGTGTGAGCCACCGTGCCTGGCCTCTCTTGTTAATCTGTCTGTTGTGATAGGGGCCTCAGCCATGAACCTAGGATGAGCAGAAGGAAAGATGTTTTTCCTCCCCTCCACCTGCCGGTCACTCTGGCCTCAGCCCTGGTCAACCCCTGTCCCCACTCTTACCACACTCATTGTCAAGGCCTGGTTGTAGTCCTTTGTATCTGTGGCTGTGAGCACAGGGCCTGGTATAGGGAATTTTAAAGATTTACATCGTTGCATATTTGCTGGCTGGCTGGCTAGGGATGGATGGATGAACAAGAATGAAGGAATTAATTGGTAGTGCCCTCAGGGAGCTATGCATGGGTGAAGGTGAGAGTGTGGTGTGTGGTTGGTGCTGTAGATTCTTAAAATGCCAGTTGGTTCCACATTATTTTGGGGACCTGGCAGGGCTTCTGGCAGAATTTGAGGCTGTGTGAATGGTCAAGGCTCCTGTCCTCAGGGAACAAAGTCATGACCTAGGTGCTGGTTCACACTCCTGCACCCCAGTGGCTAAGCACAAAGTGTGGAGGAGCAGGGTCAGCCTGAATGCTGGTGAGTGTGGGCCAGGTGGGTAAAGCCAGGGATTCTTTCCTTTGTCTTTAGACAGCCATTCTTCTTTTCTTTTCCATTCTGTCTTTATGAGCATCATTAATGCCCACAGCAAATGAAAATATGTGCTCTAATACTCATGCCTTCTACATTTCAGCAAATACGGGGCCCTGCCACATTTTTATTCCATAGCCTTTGCTTATGTACACAAGTTAGTAAATAGAATCATAAAGAGAACGCTAATTCTTGAGCTCATTTACTGTTTCTGCTTAGCAAGGACGTAATAACTTACATTTTTATCTACACCTTAGATACCTCAGCTGGGTTCTCAAATATGGAAGTGTTTGAGAAAACATTTCTTTGCTTTTTTTTTTTCTTTTTGAGACAGGGTCTTGCTCTATTGCCCAGGCTGGAGTGCAGTGGTGCGATCTTGGCTCACTGCAACCTCCGCCTCCAGGGCTTAAGGGATCCTCCTACCTTAGCCTCCAGAGCAGCTGGGATTACAGGCATGCGTGACCATGCCCAGCTCATTTTAATTTTTTTTGTAGAGACAGGGTCTCACTATGTTGCTACTCTCAAACTCCTCAGCTCAAGCAATCTGCCTGCCTCAGCCTCCCAAAGTGTTGGCATTACAGGTGTGAGCCACCATGTCCGGCCCTTTTTATTGTTTAAAAAACTTTTTATTGCCTGGAGCGGTGGCTCACACCTGTAATCCCAGGACTTTGGGAGGCTGAGGTAGGTGGATCACTTGAGGTCAGCCTGGCCAACATGGTGAAACCCCATCTTTACTAAAAATACAAAAATTAGCCAGGTGTGGTGGCAGGTGCCTGTAATCCCAGCTACTCGGGAAGGTGAGACAGGAGAATCGCTTGAACCCAGCAAATGGAGGTTGTAGTGAGCTGAGATTGCACCACTGCACTCCAGCCTGGACGACAGAGCGACTCTGTCTCAAAAAGAACAAAAACAAAACAACCAAAAACAAACCTTTTTATTATGGACATTTCCCACATGTTCAAAAGTAGAGATAATAATGTAGTGGGCTCCCATGTGCCCATCATCCAGCTTCAGTGACTAGGGCGATTCATGTTTTAGCCGCAACTTCACCATCTCCTTCCTCTCCTGCTGGATTATTTTGAAGCAAATCCTAGGGATTATATTGTTTCATCTATAAATATTTTAGTACCTTGAAATGGTAAGGCTTTTGAAAAAAGACTAGCTTTGCCTTCATAGAAATAGATTCATAGACAATGTATTCTTTTGTTTGCCATTTTTCACTCAACATGTTTGTGAAATTCATTCATATAATTGCGGACATCAGTATTTTATTTTTTATTGCTGTATATTATTCTATATATTATAGAAACATTGATTTCTTAAAAATATAATCACATAACTACTTGGCCACCTAAATATACTGGCAATGCTTTTTAAATATTATCAGTGTTCAGATTTTCCTAGTTGTTTTGTGCATGTCAGGTTTCATTTGTCTGTTTACAATCAGTTTGTTCAAATCAGGATAAAATAATATTTCCAGTGTTTTAAAGATTGTATCCAGCCTGTTCAGAGAATATATATTAGGGAGCTTTATGTAAGAACAGCCATTTCCTTATTTGTTGGAAGTGGCTGGGCTTTTGGTCAAGCAACATAATGTGTGTAGGGATCGAGTTTTATGGGGAAGATGGATGGGTCTTCTGCTCCACTGAGTTAGGTCTAAGATGTGCCATCAAGGCTGGGCTGACCCTGTCCAGACTTGTTGGCACATCTTAGACTCAACTTTACCTAACTTGTCCTTTTCTCCTGCACTACAGAGTTCTGCCTTCTCCGAGGGAAGCAAGGTGGCTTTGAGAACAAGAAGAGAATTGACTCTGTCTACCTGGACCCACTGGTTTTTCAAGAGTCTGCATTCATAGACATGCCAGATGCTGCGCATGGGATATCTTCCCAGGATGGACCATTAAGTGTTTTAAAGCAAGGTATTGCCAGCAGGGCAGGAGTGGGCAGTTGAGGGCCAATTGAGCCCTGTATCCCAAGAGGTGGTGTGGCCTTCAGCATCAGTGACCCCTCAGTGACTCACGGAAAACATATGAGAAGAGAGGTGATGCCGCCGAGGCCCAGTCCACTCGGCAGGACTCACCTCGGTTGGATCTTAGGGAGCCCCAGGTTGTGGGTGCTGTATTTTAGGAAGCCGGGGGAGAATGACGCTCCATGGGGCAGGGGTCAGAGACTGAGGAGTGAGACAGTCAGGGGCTTGGCATCTTTCTTTCATTGTAAGCACAGAAGCCCTGTTGACTAGTAAGAATGGCTCATCAGCCGCAAGGATGGAGAACCCAAGTTTTGCATCTGTTTTGTTATATTCTGGGCTTCATTGTCAAGACAAGCAATGCTTTGTCAGCCTTGCAAAATGCTCTCTTGGAGGCTCTTTATCCACATGGCATGGACTGCATGGTGCCAAAGTGGAAGAGGGGCCATGCCCAGGATGTGCCTGCAGCAATTCCTTTTGCTTCTCACAGCGTATTGTGCTGGTTTCTTTTGTCGGGGGTGTGGGGGCGCAGCATATAGGAGGAGATGGGCAAGGAAAAGGGGAAACAAATAGGTGAGAGCTTAGCACAGAGAGCTAGGAACCGCTCAGTGTGCGCTCTGGCTTGGAGGGTAAGCACAGAAGCCCTGGTGACTACATCCATGGAGCTTTGATGAGTCCCAAACCAGGGTGCTTTTGTAGCAAAAATGTCCGTATTTGAAGAAATGACAACAAAGGCCCAATTTTAATATAAGGCTTTCCTATCTTGGCTTCCTTGAGATGGATAAGTGGGTGCAATTTTCAGCTGCCACTTAAAGGATTTTGTCATTGTGGGTTAGAACCACAGCACAGTGGCCCTGCAGCCACTGGGGAGCAGAAGGCAGTCCCGTGCTGCAGCTTCCTTCTGTCCTGCCCACAGGCCCACCCTTCGAGTTGGCCATTCTGGTCAGCAGGGGTGCAGTGGGAGCTGGGTGTGTGAATGGACCGACCAGGACAGCTTCTCTCTTCAGGCTGGGACTGGTAAAGACATAGTTGTGTGTATAGCAGAGTTTTGAAATATGGTGGTTACTGATGTTCTGTGTTCCTCTGCGTGGGGCTTTATACAACTGCTAGTTGGAATTGTCCATCCTCATGGGTGGTACCTTGATGTATTAGTGTGTATCCCTGCATATGAAACCTTTATCAAATCTTTAAAAATAAAATCTCCACTAGACTTAATTTACAGGAAGCCTCTGAGTATCTTAAAAACAAACAAACAAACAAAAAACCAAAAAAACAAAGGAAGAGAGATTCTAAGGGGAGAGGCCCCTAAGCATCCTGCAGAGGCAAGAGCTTCAGGGACTCAGTGCTCAGCTTGAGGACTCGTGAAGAAGCAAAGGATAGAAAAAGAAAAGAATAGCTGTGCTTGCCATGAAAATAGGGCGCCAGCCCCTTTAAAAATGGGCATTAAATATTAAAGCATAGAAAATCTGCAATGTACTACAGGAAAGGACATGAAAAATATGTATTTTGGAATTTGTATGGCTCTAAAGCATTGTAAAAGCACTGACTTTAGTAATTCAGCTTTGATAATTTACTTCCAGAGAAATCATGCTAAAGAGGAATTTAAATGACTTTTCCAGAAAATAATTGATTAGACTTAATTAATGTTTAGTGAGTCATCAGAGAAGAGTGAAGCTTGAAATACAAACTTGGCTTCTCTCTTTATCTCTCTCTCTCCTCCCTCCCTTTGGTTTTTGAAAAATATGCAGGGTGGCGTGTAACTTGATGTTTATTTCTGAGTTCCATGACTGACTATGCAGCTGGGAACATCCATGAAAGAACTGATGACGATTAGGTATAAAAAGCAGGAGTTGCTGTCCGACGTCGTGAGATGTGCATCACGGTCTTGAGACTTGGGTGTGCTTTGTTTTCACAGCGACCCCGCTCCTGGAGAGGAATTTCCATCCTTTTGTGGAGCTGCCTGAGCCACAACAGACAGGTTTAAATGACATCTTCCAGGCGGTCCTATTTGATGATGAACTACTCATGGTCCTGGAACCATTGGTGAGCCCTGAGGCATCTCAAGGCAGTGTCTTCACCGGGGTTTTCTGGAACAGGGGACAAGGCAGGATGGAATTGTGTTAAAGGTTCCCCCACCTCCTTTTCTCCCTACAGCTGTCTCTTTTCTGATTCTTGGGTCCTGCGTTTTCTAAGTGCAGACAGGTAGCTGGCATCGGGTAGAGGGAGGTGTTAGTTTCCTAGGGCTGCCTCAACAAACCTGAGGGCTTAAAAAACCAGAAATTTATTCTCTCATAGTTTTGGAGCCCAAAAGTCCAAAATCTAGGTGTCTGCAGGGCCACACTTCCCCCAGAGGATCTAGGAGAGAATTCTGCTGCCTTGTCTCCTCCAGCTGCGGACGGGGTCATGTGGTGGAATCTATAAAGTCAGCCTGTTCCATTAAGAACAGAGAAATAAACAGGCTTTTGCACTGTTCTGTTTTGCAGCAGAAGGATATCCTGGGGAGGGTGAAGTTCCTTAACTCTTAGTTGTACAAATGGTGAGAGTCACACAAGCTGCCAACCCTCCAGCCACCCAGATTCTGTGTCCTCCCTAAGGCTGAGGATTTATAAACCTGATTTTTGACTATAGTTTTGTTTTTTGTTTTTTTGTTTTTCTATTATATTATGCAGGGAGTTTGAATAACTGATTTAATGCTTTATGATTTCCAGGGAAGTGTTCATATTATTTTTCCCTCTTGAAATTAGATTGTGCCGAAAGAGCCTGGGTATCAGTGATGGAACCTGTTATTGAAACAGTCCCACAGCCCAGGACATTTGCATTCTAGAGGGTGGGGAGCTCAGCTCCAGGGAGAACAGTGTTTCAACAAGCCCGTTGACTTCTACTTCCGAAAATAACTTCTTCCAAGAGGAAAATGTCAGGCCAGCACCCTGTGGAGAGAGCCTCAGCTGCTCTGTCAAATGCTGGAGAAGCAAGCTGCCCGGATGGTGGCGAGGGTGGGGTCAAGCTTTCAGATGATCAGATCTGGACACCAAGGCTGTGGGTGGTGCAGAATTGGCGGGGTGGTCCGAACTGGCTCTCCAGCAGGGTCGCCTCACTCCACAGCAGGCCCTGTGGGGACGGATGCAGCTGCCCCGTGCCTGGTGGGAATGTGACCGGGGGCTGGAGCACCTAGCTTAACGCATGAGAACCAAGACAAGATGATGTTTGTACATCGCCCTCCCCAGTTCTATGTGTAACCACTTGTTTCTGGTCCTTGGCACTACCCAACAGACCCTGCCCTGGAAGGTTCTATGCCACAGTTCCAGCAAGTAATGCCCCCAACCCTCGTGGGCCAGGTTCAGCTTACTGTCCTGTCAGTGAAATGTAGCCGCCAAGGATTAGCAATTTCAGAATGTAGAGAATTGCTGCGGGCCATACTTTCCTTGGGGGAAGGGGAAGGGGAAGGGCCGGGGCTTGTGTGTGCTGTGAGGAGGCCCCGGCTGTGGCGCTTGGTCTCCAGCTGTGTCATGACCATCCCCTTTCTTCTTCCCTGCCCTACAGTGTGATGACCTGGTCAGCGGCCTCTCACCCCCACTGGCGGTGCTGGGGGAGCTGAAGCCCCGGCAGCAGCAGGCCCTTGTGGCCTTCCTGCAGCTGGTGGGGTGCAGCTTACAGGGTGGGCGTCCAGGCCCCGAGGATGCGGGCAGCAAGCAGCTGTTTATGACAGCCTACTTCTTGGTCAGTGCCCTCGCAGGTAAGGAAAAAAGAAAATGAAAGAACTGGCTGCTGCTGCTTTAAAATGCTTTGCCTACTATCTATGCTTCTGGGGACACAGAGGTGGTAACTGGAAGATATGGTATATACAGGTCCCTCCCTTCTGGTACAGGGAGGGTAAGAGGTGGGAGGCTGATGGGAAACCACAGACTCGAGACTGAAGGAGGCCTTTCCATCCAGCACAAGCCTCCCTACTCTCCCGGAGGGCCCTTCTCCCTCCTCCCCCAGGGAAGGCCACAGTGGGTGCCCCCTTGCCTACAAAAGCAAGCATCTCCCTGACAGGCTGTTGTTCACTCCAGAGTCCCAGCAGAGCTGAGTGGCAGCGACTTTCATTTGACAACCGCTCTCCTCCAGCATTTCAGTCCTTCTGATCTTTGCAAACTTGTTATTCCCCACCCTGCGTGCTCCTGTCTGGGGCAAGGGGACTGTGGAGAGCATTCAACCATCCAGCGTACTAGGCTGGGAGGCAGAGCTGTGGCTGGGCCCAGATGTACAGCTTCTGCACTGGTCCTGAAATGGCCTCCCAGGGGAGCAGCCATCCAGTTATTGTGGAACAATCTCTGCCACCTCTGTACCACTCCCATCTGGAACTCGCCATGCCAGAGTGCCTGTCAGATGGGCATCCTTCACGAGGAAGCTGGGCTTCCTGTTCCCTCTCAGAAAAGCCAGTTGTGGCAAACCGGTCCCCACAGCTTCCCTTCATGTTGACACTAGTCAGGACACTTAGTTTCTGATACATTCAGGGTTCCTCCCCAGCACCACACAGAAACAGACCCAGTAATCTTTGAGAATGCCTCTCCCAACTCTATGTGCTGATAAATATATGCTCTGTCTTATTCCAACTCATGGATAAATATAGTTTTGACTGGTAAACTGAAACAGGACATAAGACAGAGCCCTGTGGAACTCCACTAGAGACTTTCTCCCAATGTTAACATCCGGGTATTAGAGTCTTTCAGAACAGGCATTCTGTCAGGAGCTAATACACAGGCCAGAGTTCTCCAACTTGTGGGAGGCCTTTTCTTCATATACCCCATTACTTATTGCAGCATTTCTATCAATCGATAGCCTGGATCAGTGATGCCAAGTAGGTAACACAGGGCCAGCATCATGAAAGCACCAGTCCCCTTCTACTTGAGCCTAGACACAGCATCAAATTCTCTGCAACTGGCTGGGTGTGGTGGCCCCCATCTGTAATCCTAGCGTTTTGGGAGGCTGAGTTGAGAGGATCACTTGAGCCCAGGAGTTCAAGACCAGCCTAGGGAACGTGGCAAGACCTCATCTGTACAAGAAATAAATTAGCCAGGCATGGTGGTGTGTACCTCTATAGTCCCAGCTACCTGAGAGGCTGTGGAGGATCGCTTGAGCCCAGGAATTCAAGGCTGCAGTGAACTATGGACGCCATTGCAGTCCAGCTTGAAAAAAAAAATCTCTGCAAGCTTGCACACAGGCAGCAGGCCATTCAGTTGACACATAATGTGAGACTGACTTGCTATTTCTGAATTGGAAACTCAGAGGTAGTGAAATCTTTAGGTGCAGCTGGCAGTCTCTAAATTTTTCAACCAATCCTGCCCTTTATTTTTCTGAACTGTGATCTCATTTATATGTCAGTCCCAGCGGAGGCCAGGTTGGCATAAAGCCCTTCCATTTGTGCTCTTGCTAATCCTCAGCCCTTCTGAGTTGATTTTTTTTCCTCTTAATATAATCTTCTCTCCTTAAAAACTGAGGAAAGTGCTGGAATAGAAAATGGGGTCTTCATAGGTCCTCACACCAGTTTCTGGCTAATAGCTGTTTTCAGCACTTCATTCCCACATGTGACCTGTCTCCTGGGAAGCTTCCTCCACTATTTTGTAACCTTAAGCAAGTCAAAAGGTCTCAACTCCTTGGACTCTATTTGTAAAATCGAATTGGTATATGGAAGAGCAATCAAAATAATTTCAGTTCAAGAAACATTTAACAAGCTTATACTATGTTTTAGGTAGTGCTAGGTAAATATCAAGTCTTGGCCCTCCAGGAAATCAGAGTCAAATAGTAAAATTAGTGGGTAAGCTCGGTAATTTTTATGCTGTTCTTTCATTCCTGTGCCCCTAGCACCTAGTGTACCACACTCAAGATAGCGGCTAAATGGGTAATATGGGACTCAGGTATTTCCAAGAATAAGAGATGAGGATGACGGTTACTTGGGTCCCAGGAGCCACCCTGGAAAGTGAAGGCAGGGCAGTAATGGCAGATGAGATGGCTGGGGACAGAGGCTCAGCTGGATACGCTAGGCCACATAGACTTTCCATCTTCATCTTCCTGCTTTGGGGTAAGAGACTACTTGAGAAACTGTGGATCTTCTCTTCAGAGAAATGCATACACATTTGAATACCACATTAGGTTCTCTGGAAGAAGCATCCCCCTGGCTGCTGCCCCACCCCCTTAATAGCCTACACTCTTTCTTGAGAATGAGCCATGTTCTGTTGTACTCTCTGGGTCACACCTCAACAACACACTGCCTTTTACAAATAAGGCTGCTAATACATGGCAGGAACAACTGAGTTCCTAACCAGTCCCTCGGCTACCTGATTCAGCAGGTGACTAATTCTTTTTTGCCTTTTCAGCTCAAAGCTTGTACCCCCAAGGGATTGTGGTCCTTTTGGGAACTGCATCTGTGTTTTCCCTGGGAGGTGTTTAATATCCACTTTGAATAACACTGACCTGGCATTCCCTTCCCTGGGGCTTGGCAAGGGCCCTTCTGGTGCAGCCCCTAGCCTGGCACAACTCTGCTCCAACCTTTCTGCTGTTGCTGCTCCTGGCCTCAGGCCACACTGCATTGATCAAGCTACACTGCATTTTCCTCCCCAAAATGATTGGTGATGGGGTAGAGCCCTTTATAGTATACACAGTATTCTGACATACGCAAAAACAAAACAACTATGGTAAATGAGGAAACTGAGGCTGAGAGAGGTGTACCTGAGGCTGCAGCCTGAATGCGTGGAGGGTCTCAAACGTCACCCTTCTGTCACCAGATGGCAGGGTCTACTTTTCCATGCTGATTCCTTTCCTTCCCCCAGAGTCTGGGCAGTTCTTTCCATTTGGTAAATCGAATGTCAAGGAGTATCCTCTGTGGAATGCAGAGCTGGCAGTTCGGTTCCTACATCTGTTTTCTACAAGGTCTTTGCTGCCCATTTAGCACCATGCATTCACTTACTCAACAACTGCTGAGTACCTCCCCTGCCTGGCTGCCGGGAAAGTACTAAAATATAAGTTAGGTGCCATCCAGGGGCTGGCTCTGTTCCCATGGATTTGTTTTTTTGGACTGTGACTGTGATTTTTGTCTCCTGCAGAAATGCCAGATAATGCAGCAGCTCTGCTGGGCACTTGCTGCAAACTCCAGATCATTCCTACACTGTGCCACTTGGTAAGTAACCTCCCAGATGGGACCTTAGAATGGATAGGAATGGGGAAATGATGAGGGGGTAGACATCCAACAGCCAATAAAACACCTCTAGGACTTATCCACAACAGCTCTTCAAGATAGATTAAGTAAGTATTGTTATTAACCCCATTTTTATACACATCCCACCCCATGGGAAGACTAAGACCCAGAGGGAAATGATTTGTCCAAATAACTTGTTAGCAGGTCCAGGACTTCATCCTTGTCTTTAGACTCCAACTCTTATACTTTTCCCATTGTTTGGAGAGAATTTTGGCCAAGGTTTGGTGTTACATTACAATAAAAGGGCCTGACACCATATTATTTGCAATGGCAGTTTTGTGCTGAGACTGGTTTGATTGAGCTCTGCAGCAATTTGCCAGGGAGGTATCCAGGACTGATCTGTCCCAGGGAGACATAGTTTCTTTCATCCACTTTTAGGAATATCGTTAGCTTGGTGCCCTCTGGAAATGTCATTGTAAGAGCACAAGTTAGGTAATGATGAGCTTAGCCCTAGAGAGTCAAAATTAAGCTTTTCCTTTTTAAATTATAGATTGAGCCATTAGTAGAAAGAACCACCAATAGGTTGCCCTGAAGCCACCCTGAGGGGGCAGCTAGTCCTGTGTAGCTTTTGCAGATGTTGCTCAGCCTGAGGCAGAGGAGCTGAGCACACATGGTCTGATTATTTTAAGGCCTAATTACTAAAGTCCAAGGCCAACCTGCTATGTTGGCCCAAAGGATCATCTCTCAGAGCTCTGCTGTCAGATCTGGGAAGCAGATATTGGGGCAGACTGCCTAGACAGGACCCTGACATTTGGTATACATCTACTCTGGGAACACCGAGTAATGTAGTTGGTGCCTTTGTGCACAGCAAAGACATTAGAAGACTATGCAGCATGGCATCATTCCAAGGAGCAGATCAGGTATCACTCATCTGCTCCTTGGAACATAGGAGCAGAGGAACCTGCATTCTTGTACACTGACTGCAAAAATGGAACTACTTGAAAATGTGCCAGCACGTGTGTCCTGGGCCAGCTGAGGGTAAAGGCTGGTGGTACAGTCTGGTTATGGAAACAATACGTGCCATTCTAATTGTATGCAATGATGAGCAAAACAACAGCTCTGCTTTCAGATCTCAGCTCCTCTTGCAGCAACTGAGTGCTCAGCATTTACTAAGTTAGTCCTTCCCAAGTATTTACAGACTCATCAACTGCAACTGAAGCAGATAAAAAGAAAATCCTGCCAAGCCCATGTTATCTAACCCCTTCTGTGACAAACTCACACTTAGCTGTCCTCCTCCCTGCAGATCAGCTCTAGGACATTTGTATTACCCCCAAGTTCTGCTCTGTTGGTGTTCTAAGAGCAGCAGCCAGAACACATTCGGAGTTCAGAATGGAAGGTATTCTGCTTCTGCACATTCTGCCTTTTGGCAGCTGCTCAACATAGTCAAAGACCTCCTTTTTCTGTAAAGACCTTCCTGGGTATCTTCACATACCTCCCCTCAGATTTGCAATAGCTCTATTTAAGACATCGAGGTGTCTGCCTCCTGAAGGAATTTGAGCAACATGTTTCTTTAAGGGATTTACTTAAAAGAGAGCACAAAATCCATCTGCAGCCCTGTCTTTTCTCGTCTAGTAGCCAGGGTAACTTTGAGAGGCTTTCTGAAGGGCTTTTGGGAGTACAGTGCCAGATACACTAACACATTTCCAAGAACTGGTGAAAGAGTGAGTTAGAATCAATAGAGAATGTTAACTTCACTCCACCACCCTCTGGGTCACTGTTTCCCTCTTATACCTAGAAATGCCTATGGGCAAAGGGGGTGGTGGATATTTAGAGAAGAAAGCCGAATGCTGCGCAGCTCTCATCCGCCAGGTGGTAAGGATGAGGTGGTAAGGTAACTGCCATGCTGTTGACAGTCTCCAGCCTGCGCCAGTGGGGCTCCTCCTTACATCACGGGGGTGTGATGCTGTGCGTAAAGAGCAGGTATAATCTACTCTCTAAAGCACAATTGATAGTTTGCAGTCTGAGCCTAATGGTAACGTTAAGCCTGTGGTTACACTGTGTGAGTTGTATTTGGCGAATCTACAAGGTTCGTGAGGCTGATTTTGATAATAAACACACAAGTACTCTTACATTCCAGTGAGTGCTACCCTTCAGTCTACCTGGACAAGCTGCATGACTTTCAGGATAGTCACCACTGCTCAGTACATTTCTGGAATTTTTTCTTTTGGATTCCCTTCAGATTTCTTAAAATTCAGGCAAACTTTCTAGGCTTATTTCATTTTTAATTTAAAATTTTACTACTTACATTATTAATCAGATCTTGAATGCCTATTTCAAAATGAAATCTACTGGTAAATTTGTAATTGCTGAAGATTTTTACAAAAGTATTACGGGTACAGATCAAGACCCTAAAAAGCAAATCAAATATTTCAAGTATGTGTTGAGCAGTGGAATTAGAGCAGCATCCAAAGTGACCTCGGTGAAGAACACATTGAGTGTCTGTGTTGTAGGCACAGCAGACAAGGTCCCTGATCTCAGGAGCAGCTTAGGGTTCAATAAGGGAAGGTGACTAAACACTATCAAGCAGATTACTTCAGATATAGTAAGTTTATGGATATAACATAATGGAGTAACAGAAGGCTGAGTTCTGGGGCTGGGGGTAGACAGATGGAAAGGGATTGGGAAAGGCCCTCGATGTGGCATTTCAGCTGACAACTGAGTGATGAGAAGGGGAGATCAATAGGGAAATTTGGAAGAAGGAATAACAAGGGAAAAGGTTCTTGAGGCAGGAAGATAATTAAACTAAACTATGGTACCCTACCTTTGAGTTCATGCAAATATATAAGAAAGTTCTAATATCTTCAGTAAAACAAAAACTAAGCATACTGCGTATATGAGCAAAGTACATTCTAACCTTTCTAATGTACTGGAGTTAATGGGACTAGTAGAGTTTGGAGAGTAGGGATTCAGACAGAGGACACTAGAAAAATTGGATAGAATCAGGCCTGAGGTCCTGGCCTGGATTAAATATATCATGTTACACCTCAAGGGTTTTCCTGCTCTATTTGGGGAATTTAAAAAACGACATAGTTGGCCAGGCGTGGTGGCTCATGTCTGTAATCCCAGCACTTTGGGAGGCCGAGGTGGGCAGATCACCTGAGGTTAGGAGTTTGAGACCAGCCTGGCAGCCTGGCCAACACGGTGAAACCCCGTCTCTACTAAAAATACAAAAATTAGCTGGGCATGGTGGTGCACACCTGTAGTTCCAGCTACTTGGGAGGCTAAGGCAAAAGAATCGCTTGAACCTGGGAGCTGGAGGTTGCGGTGAGCCGAGATCACGCCACTGCACTCCAGCCTGGATGACAGAGCAAGACTCCATCTCAAAAAGTTTTTTCCCCCAGAATTACCTACAAGTGCATTACTATCCAATGTGGATTTTTTAGAACATTTTTTAAGTGAATTTGTTTAAATGTGTCATTTCAGCTTCGTGCTCTGTCTGATGATGGAGTATCTGATCTTGAAGATCCAACCTTGGCTCCCCTGAAAGATACAGAAAGGTTTGGGATCGTGCAGCGCTTGTTTGCCTCAGCTGACATTAGCCTGGAGAGACTGAAGTCATCTGTGAAAGCTGTCATTCTGAAGGACTCTAAAGTCTTCCCACTGCTTCTTTGTATAACCCTGAATGGACTCTGTGCTTTAGGCAGAGAACATTCATGATGTCATATGTGAACTAGAAGTATGTGTTACTGGCCAAGGCTATTTTTCGGAATTGTTAAAGGTCATATGCACATTAAAAGTTGACCAATGAAATGAATTTACATAACAGTTTAAGAAGTGGTGACATTTTGCATTATGAATGACCTGACTTTTAGCCACCAGGTACTCTTTAAACAGTTTTCCTTATCAGAGGCCCTCCTGTACTGGTGACCCAGCATCTGAGTTAGGTTCCAGCACGTAAAGAGCTGGGAGGGCGGAGAATTCTTAGCATACATTCAGACATTTTTTCTGCACAATAATAAGTCCATCTGTCACTTGCATTCCAGTTTTTGTTATATAGAAAGAGTCTGACCCTTTAATCCAAAAGTTCTTTTTACATTGTGAATGCTGTGGGAAGGCAATTTCTCTGCACACAAGAGGCTATGTTTTGGATGTGACGTATGTTATTTGATCACTGAAAACGAACTGTAAATGCTCCTATATTCCTCTGCTGAACAAAATTAAACTTTAAAAAATCTAATAGTAACACACCCCTGCTTGGGACCCTAGCTATATGCATTTTATATGACCTTGCCATGCTTCAGTGAACATACTAATTCTATGTCTAGCACATGTTGATTTCCTATGAATTCTGGGTATTAAAGGAAACTTTGAACTATGTCTATTTTGCTTTTTATTCTGTTTCGATGTTCTTCTATAAATAGCTTGGACTGGCTCCCTGTGTCCCTGATTCCAAAGACAGGATCTGAGCCACTGGGGATGAGGGGTAGCAGTTGTTGGAAACATATCATACAGCACCTATTCTTTTTTCCCTGCAACATCATCCACTTATTCCCTTTCTTCTCTTCAGATTTTAATGAAGGTTAACAAGGAAGAATAAAGCAAATAACCCTTTCGTCACTACTAAAAATAGACTCTTTATGGAAATGCTTATATGTTGGGGGAGAGGCTATAAAATGGCACATGGTGGCAGCAGCTATACAGAAATAAGCCTTATATACAAACTGGAAAGGAATATGCAAAAGTGAAAGCAGTTGTGCTAAAATGGTGGCACTATACCAGCCTTTTGTCTGGTTTTCTGAAATAAGTAAAAAGAACAAACTGGAAACAGAAGGTATAATATGAATCTACTTGTGTAAAAAGACAGATGTATACATGTTATCAATATGCATGGAAAATTTCATTTAAAGAGTTCACACGAAATCTAACTGTGGCTCCTTTGGGGAGAAAGAAACTTAGAGGTTGAGACAAGAGGCAGAGGAAGATTTTTTAGCTTTCTATTCCTGCTAGAATTCTGTATGTCTTATCCTCCAAATTAAAAAACAGATGAAAATGAAAGACTTCAGATTGAAAGAAGCCATCCCAGCAAGCACCAAAAGTCTGGGTTACATCAAACAATCAGGAATCTAGCTGTTTCACAATTGTTCTAAGACCAGCCAGTTGACATGCTGGATTGTGTTTTAAGAACTAGCTATTAAAAAGGAGGTAGCTTTATGCTACTACAGTTGTTCCCAGCCTGAGGTTACTGCCAGGCATCTTAGCAGACACCTGTAGAGATGTGGGTGCAGCAAGGCTAGGTGTGCTTGCAGTGAGGTGGAACTGGGCCTCCAAAGGTTTAAAAAAGATTTAATGAGGAAGTTGGAGATACCATCTTTGGAGGTTTCTAACTAGATAGTATCTCCAACTTCCTCATTAAATCTTTTTTAAAAGGTGCCCCTATTGACATCAAGAACCATACTTCTTTTTCATAATTAAGATTTGCAAACAAGTCTATTAGCTCAGGTCATCTGGAAAACAGTAAATAAAAGGAATACTTCCTAGAATAGCACAAGACAGCCCCCTTAATTCTGATATTTCCATTCATAAGAGGACCACTTCTCTTTCATAAATGGATGAAAGGAGTACCACTGACATAGCTAATGTTGGTCCATTAATGACTCCTCACAGATGTCCAAGACCTAGTCCCTGGAACCTGTATGTTATTTTACATGGCAGAAAGGGACTTGGCAAATGCTTTTAAAGTTATGGACCTGACATGGACACATTATCCTGGATTATGTCGGTGGGCCCTTAAAGGAAAGAAGGCAGAAGAGGCAGTGAGGGAGACTTGGCTCAAGAAAACGTAGGAAAGGTGAGGCCAGTAGAAAGAATCTATGTGCTGGCCAGGTGCGGTGGCCTATAATCACGCCTGTAATCCCAGCACTCTGGGAGGCCGAGGCAGGCAGATCACGAGGTCAAGAGATTGAGCCCATCCTGGCCAAAATGGTGAAACCCCGTCTCTACTAAAAATACAAAAAAAAAAAAAAAAAAAAAAAAAAAAATTAGCTGGGTGTGGTGGCGCATGCCTGTAATCCCAGCTACTCAGGAGGCTACGGTAGGAGAATCACTTGAACCCAGGAGGCAGAGGTTGCAGTGAGCCGAGATCGCGCCATTGCACTCCAGCCTGGGCAACAACAGCAAAACTCCATCTCAAAAAAAAAAGAAAAAAAGAAAGAATCTATGTGCTGCTGCTGGCTCTGAAGATGGAAGGGACTAGAGAAAGAGAAGAGCGCAGTCCCTCTGACAGCCAGCAAGGAAACAGGGACCACAGTCCTATAGCTGCATGGAAATGAAGTCAGCCAACAACCCGCACAAGCCTGACGCAGGTTCTTCCTCAGATCTCCAGGTAAGAACCCCAACAGGCCCCGGCCAACACCCCGATTTTAGCTTGGTGATATCTGTGTTGGACTTCAGACCTACAGAAGAGATAATAAATTTGTGTTCTCTTAAGCTGGTAAATTTGTAGTTGTGATGGAAAACTAAGGTAGTATAAGATGGAAGAATGAAGAAGATAACATCTAATTCCTCTGGAGACATCAGAGATACACTGTACTAGCAATTTCTTAAGTATGAGGTAGGTAATCCTGGAAATTAGCTTGGGCAAGAGTTGCAAAGGGCCCTGTCTGGAAGGAGGCTTCCTGCACGCACCCAGCGCCACACCTCTGTCTCTCTTGTCAGCCTGGTGGGCCCAAGTCCCCTCTCACTGCAGGCTGCAGTACTGAGCTGTGTGCCAGAGTGGGTCGGTCCATTCTCTTTCTCACCAGGGTTTCTTTCATTCCTGGCTAGCTGGGAAGTGGTCAAGAGTATTCCATGCCATCTCAGCACAGAAGCCTTGTTTTCTTGGTCCTATATTTTAACCTTCCCCAACACTGAAATTCTTTCCTTGAGTGTGTCTTTGAAAACCACCAAATCGGACTGTGATAGAGAAAACAATGATTAGGGCTTCTGCTGTAGAGGCAAGTGATCAATTTATTTATTTAGGTGGGAAACACTAAATGACTTTAGGGGCTTTTTACAAAGACTCTTATCAATTAAAAGAAATTACCTGCAGAAGACTGAAGCTGGACCGCTTCCTTACACCACATCAACTCAGGATGGATTAAAGACTTAAATGCTAAACCCAAAACTATAAAAACCCTGGAAGACAACCTTGGCAATACCATCCTGGACATAGGAACAGGTAAAGATTTCATGACAAAGACACCAAAAGCAATGGCAACAAAAGCAAACATTGATAAGTGAGATCTAATTAAACTTAAGAGCTTCTCCACAGCAAAAGAAACTATGAACAGAGTAAACAGCCTACAGAATGGGAAAAAATATTTGCAAACTATGCATCTGACAAAGGTCTAATATCCAGCATCTATAAGGAACTTAAATTTACAAGAGAAAAACAACTCCCCCCACTTAAAAAGTGGGCAAAGGACATGAACAGATACTTCTCAAAAGAAGACGTGTGTGTGGCCAACAACCACATGTAGAATAGCTCAATATCACTGATCATTAGAGAAATACAAATCAAAATCACAATGAGATGCCGTCTCACACCAGTCAGAATGGCTATTATTAAAAAGTCAAAAACTATCAGATGCTGGCATGGTTGTAGAGAAAAGGGAACACTCATACCTTGTTGGTGGGAGTGTATATTAGTTCAACTATTGTGGAAAGCAGTACGGAGATTCCTCAAAGAGCTAAAAGCAGAACTACCATTTGACCCAGCAATCCCATTACTGGGTATATACCCAGAGGAATATACATCTTCCTACCATAAAGACATGCATGCAAATGTTCACTGCAGCACTATTCACAACAGCAAAGACACAAATCAACCTAAATGCCCATCAATGACAGATTGGATAAAGAAAATATGAGATATATACATACACCATGGAATACCATGCAGCCATAAAAAAGAATGAGATCATGTCTTTTGCAGGAACATGGATGGAGATGGAGGCCATTATCCTTAGCAAATTAACACAGGAACAGAAAACCAAATACTGCATGTTCTCACTTCTAAGTGGGAGCTAAATGATAGTATCTTATAAATACAAAGAAGGAAACAACAGACACTGGGTCTACTTGAGTGGGGAGGGTGGGAGGAGGGAGAGGAGCAGAAGAGATAACTATTGGGTACCAGGCTCAGTATCTGGATGACGAAATAATATGTACAATAAACCCCTGTGACACGTGTTTAACTATGTAACAAAACCTTCACATGTGCCCCCAAACCTAAAAGTTAAAAAATGCAAACAGTTAAAAAAAATTATCAAAGCTAATCAGATATCCTCCATTATTATCTCTAAACCTTAGTTCTACCTATAAATGAAACACTTTTTTCCAATAGTAAATATTTCTTTATATATACAAAAATATTTTACCAGGAGTATATAATCTCACAGATTAGACATTTCAATAATTTTTGTTTTGGACAGCACAGGGAAATATGTGAAAAGATTTATAGGGACAGTTTCTGAAAAATCAATACTTAATTGTACTACAGGAAAATTTTATTTATACACCAGCAATAATGTTTCTTTTATACAGAAACTAATAATACAATTACCTGGAAAGCAGTAGCAATTAATTTTTCTTTTTAAACTTCTTAATCAGAAACTTTAAGCAGCTTGTTCAGCTTTGATTTTCAGATTGCTAACAAGCATTCTGCCCTTCCTTTTTTTTTAAAAGATTCTCTTCTACAGTTACTTCAAAAACTAGAGGTTTAAAAAAGCATGTGTCTTGTGTTCAAATAAAAGATTTACCAAAACGAACTGGCGTGGGGGGAAAAGGAAGAATAAAAAATTGCCACAGCAAGGTTTTCACATCAATACTCACCATAGGCTCCAACAGAGCTCAACATAACACGGAGAAATTGCACTTGTTGCTGAATACTAGTGCTCATTCTTCTACAACAGAGTCCAACATATCACTTCTTTAAAAAAAAATCAGTGTTACTGAAGAGACAGGAGCCAGTCAGCAGTTCTTTTTAAAAGAGGATACAGAGACATAAGAAGTATTTTTATTGTATTTCAAATACAGATGTAGCTAGGCTATGCCTGAAATCTGGTTCTACCTGAAAAGATGGAGGCAGTTCTCATTTGGACCATGTTTACCTGGACAAGCTTCATGTCTTTAACGCAATGTTACTTACACTACTGTCCACCTCTCCTATTTAAGAATAAGATGAAAACCACATATTTTAACTGGTAATGACTTCTGGTTTAATGTCGGTAATTTACAGCTGATGAGTTTTTACATCAGATGAGTATACTTTTTTCCTGTTTAAGTCAGTTAATTAGGCTTCCTCCAAGCTCCCAGGCTACTTTGATAGGAGGAGAGCCAAATTTCATATATGACCTGTCATATTTATGTATGTTCCTTCTCCTGGCTTGCTGTTGGCTGAAGTACAATAAAGACATCTATTTCCAATTTTAAGACCTTTTTGGCTTCTGTGGTAGCAACACCACCTATTTCATAAGATTCAAAGACAGCTGCTTTACAAGCAGTAAATCACTCAATCTTCTGATTTTATTAGTGGCATTTACCTTAACTATAGATATGTTCATTCCATTTACATTGGACATTAGAAAACAGTAAGAGCCAGTAGGAGGGGAAAAAAAGAAAAAAGGAAGAGAACTATTCCTTCTGATCGACTTTTGTATGTGGAGATAAGTCAAATTTATCACACCACTGCATTATCAGCCAATGACTGAGAAGCAATTAGAAAGTAATAACTAAAGTGGATTCATATCTGGATTTTGAGATTCACAAACTAAGACCTCACTGTGAATGTTTCTTTCTATAAAGAAATAGATGCCTTTTTAAATTAATGGTATGGGTAAAACAATAGGGCTGCAGTGATTTCAGGTATAAGGATAAAGTAGGACAGTTTTCAGGGGCAAAGATCAGAGTCTTCTGGTGTAACCGAGTACTGGATTGCTTGCTTACATTTTGTTTGATTTGTGAGTGGTCTGGTTGGCAGCAAGGATTTGCTAAGGGTTTGGATTTAGTATGGGATTATAAGCTAAAAGGGACTTTCTGATTAGGACTAAGAGCAGAACAGACCTTCCTCCAGATGGAACTTTATCTTTGGGGCTATTTTAAAACTGGAAGAAGAATTCCTGAAAAGTATTCACCATTCACTACATTACTTCAGAAAGAGGTACACTTTAAAATAACTAAAAGACAACAGATAAAGTAGCCTAATAAGGATTTTTCAGTTCAGCATATAACAGTTACCACACCAGAGTTACAAATTACAAATTAGAATTTAAGGCGAAGACAAATATTAACTTAGCCTTACTTAACAAGCAGAATAGTAATGATAAAGGGAAATATAAATTTCATCGAAGATCTCACAGTCAGAAGTCAGAATTAGGATCTTGGCCAGTACCCTGTCTTTACTTTTATCACTAGAGAATATTTTTTAAAAAGTACTGCAGTGTATTGCCAAAGTGGTGTGAACCATGCTCACTTTAGAAATGAGATATCATCATTCTTTCACTGTTTAGTATATTAAGGACTCATGTTCGAATCTGTGCATTTTTCAAAAACCATTCCAAGAACACAGAAGGTAGCATGATGAATTATGGAAAATATTTTAAAAAGAATATAAATTGCAAAACGTTAGAACAAAAATGCAATTTAAAAATTACCTTACCTTAAAAAAATTATAGAACTGTCATCTTCCTCAGGTATACAATATATGCTTGCATAAAAACTGACAAGATGCTCAATTATTAGTCAAATGTATTCTTAAATTTTGTGAGTATTCATTTGTACTATATACAATAATCCCATTATTTAAAAGAACGAATTTCTCCCAAAAATTCCAAATATATTACAGATGTTATTACATGAATTCTCACAGCAAACCTCTTGAAATAAGACAAGGGCAGGTATCATAATCTCAGCCTGAATCATATTATAGATTCATTCAAAAGTTTAAATAAGAATTTCCAAAGGGGTTTCCATCCAGAACCCTGCCCTTTTTCCCTAAGAAAATTAAAATTATTATAATAATGACTACTTTCTGAGTTTCTCATATATTTTTCAGAAAGATTATCAGCTTCAAGGTGGAACCAGAGCCTTTTAAAACAATCTAAAAAAAGTTTCAGAATGTCAAAGAAATGGGAGTAATTAAAAATTTTAGAATGCTAGTTATAATTACATGAATGAATACATTCAGTTTTATATTCATACATTTTGGGAGAATTTTACATATTATACACATAGCTGTATATATATATATACACACATACATAATATATGGCAACTCAAACATTTAAAAAATGAACTGCTATCTATGTACATAAAACTTCAGGATTGCCTTTTTCATGTTTAGTTAAGGTTCATCACTACAAAATTATTGGCTCTCTAGCCTGTGATTTCTGGATAATGGAGTACTGTTTCAGAAGTTACAAAAGTAAAATATAAGTAGATTATTATTTTGAGCAATTTTCAAAATTGTTATCTTTAGTTTGCCAATTCAAAATAATTTTACCTAACTTTATGGCTATCCACCTTGAAAATCAACTCCAGTCACTGGGATCATGACACTTGTTATACATAAAAATAAGTACCATTTAATAATTTTTAAAGCAAGGATCATTTTTTATTGTCATTGGGATATTATGGTCAAAGCAGTTAGTATCTGGACATAATCTATAATGTCACACGGTTTTATTGCTAACTTGGGTTATTATCTAAATTTGCCTTAATAATCTATTTGTTGCTTTAAAGGAAACTTCTTAAAAACTACTATAAATTTACGGTATTCTAGAATCTAGGGTTTAGGCTACTACTGCTGTAGGCATACTGGGTTTCTCTTACAATTTCTATTTCAGAAAGCTATGTTCAGCAATTGTATAGTTAGAGTTAGCCAAAATAAAGTCCTGATGTATTTGACATGTGATATTACCAAATATCACACAGAAATGGAGACTGCATAATAAAGGCATGGCTGTAATGAAAGTGAAAATTCTACTTTGTAGGGCCATCACATTTATTCCACTAAGTTATGGTTAAATGACTTATCCAGGCACATCACCTCTATGGGTATTTGTACATTTGAAAATGAAAAAATATATATATAGTCTTAGGTTGTGTACAGTCATGCCCTGAGTGCTGAAATGTGGACACTGACCTATGCACAAGGAGCCCTCAGGCACATTAATGCGTTGGCACATCATGTTTCCCAAAAGCACATGCATGTGTGTGTCTATTTCAACCCTTAACAATTGCTCAACACCACTCTAAACCATTTTCTCTTCCATAAAGCAAATTATCGCAAATCTTCCCAAAAGAGAAGTTCACATTTCCTTCATCACAGCTATACTCTCATTACTTAGGAAGAACCCTGGGACCTCTGGGGCTTTTTGCCCCAGCAGAGCACTGCTCATTCCTGCAGATTAATATGGGACTTGGGTTTCAAGTTCAATGATTCTTCACTGAAATACAATGAACTTATCTAACTGTATTCTTGTTAGCACTGGCATCTAGACTGAAATGAACTAAACTGCATCATTTCATTTTATATTAGGAGAAATCTAATGTGCATTAATTAAGTAGTCAATCATGAATACCATTTATAATAGAAATAATTCCTTTAAGTATATTTTCTAAGTAATACATTTTATATCACATAAGGCTAATATACATGATGTAAAAGTCATCTATTGTACCAAGATGATTGAAATATCTTGCAGATAAACTTCTTGTGCTGCTATAATTATTCCAAAGCTGTTTAAAGAGGCCCCATGCTGCAGCATGAAAGTACATTAGAGAATACAGCACATTTCCTGAGTGGAGAACTGAAATTTCTCTTAAAATTTCAAGTGTGTGTTGAAACATTAAGTCATAGGGCATCACCTTGATACTGTGCTTTAATTCATGTTGCTTTGAGAAGCCAAGAATTTGGTGTAAATACACATAGTTTGAAAGTTTCCACTGTTATTAAAATAGTATAATCCATTTTGTCACCAATTCCCTGTCCTGGGACAAGAAACGTGAATTTGTGTTCTGGCCATAAAATCTAGAATCAAAAAAAGAAAAAAAAAAAAAAAAAAGAAAAACCTACAGATTTCCAACTTTAACAATATGACAACTTGGGTGTTTTGTTTTATTGTGAAAAAAATTTTAAACAATGTGTCAATACTGCCTATTGTCATACATTTTCTTTTCCCTCAAAGTCCTCCCAGCTGGCATTCCAAATGACAACTTTGGTGAGGGAAAAAACAAATTCAGCAGCCAGGTGTCTGGCACCTAGCACCAGACAAAGATGACCATCAATATTTAAACACCTAACCCTTTAAAGTGTGAATAATGTTTACATGAAAAGCTAGCAACAATACAGAAGGTGGTTACCTTAATTTAATAATGAGCTGCATCTCTGAATATGTTTTAGGAAGAATTTCTATTATCCAAGAATCCTAAAGGAAGACATTAACTGAGGTGAATGTGGGAATTTGTATAAGTCAATGCTTCTAAAGGAGAACTTCTTTCGGTAATCATTAAACAAAAAGTACACTTCTTGGCTAAGTGCGATGGCTCATGCTTGTAATCCCAGCACTCTGGGAGGCCAAGGTGGGTGGATCACTTGAGGTCAGGAGTTCGAGACCACCCTGGCCAACATGGTGAAACCCCATCTGTACTAAAACTACAAAAATTCGCCGGACATGGTGGCACACAACTGTAATCTCAGCTACTTGGGAGGCTGAGGCATGAGAATCGCATGAACCCGGGAGGCAGAGGTTGCAGCAGGCTGAGATCGCGCCACTGTACTCCAGCATGGGTGACAGAGAGAGACTCCATCTCAAAACAAACAAACAAAAAAACAAAGTACATTTTTTAACAGATATGTAAAAAATATACAAAACATTATTTAATATATATTATATAATACATAATATACATATTATATAATGTATATATTTTGTGTGTATGTATACAAAATAGCTGACAATTATTTCCCAATTTTTTAAGTTGTTCAATGGATTTGGTTCTCAACACAACAGACAGAACAGGTACCCTAAGGATCACACCACATTTCTAAAAGCACGTTGATTATTCACAAAAACCTCCAACTGCAAACTTAGAGGCATCTCTAAACATCACTAAAATTTGCAGAGGCATGATACATTTGCTGACCACATTCTAATAAAAACATTGTTTAAAGTAGTAGGTTCCTTTTGTCAGTTAAAATTTTACATGTGAAAATAAACTTTCTTCAAGTGTCATTTTGCTGTAAGGTTTTACAGGATAAGGCACTCTCTCAGTCTGCATGACCTTGCTTCCAGCCCCAGAGCTTACTGTGTACATGTTAAATTAGTTAGCATCATATCACTGCAACAAATAAAAAGAATAACCTCATAAGAGAGTGCAAGGTATTGCTCTTCAATTTTTCAGTAAAGACAGAAATGAAGAGACAAAACTAATATAGCTGTATAAATTAGAATGGATAGCCATACATCTCTGAAATAATGAAAATATGTAAACTGATCAGACTTTTGATGTCAGATTTAGATGGTAGTAGACTAGCTATAACACTGACATTAAAATTCTGCTTTTGTAAGAAATTTATAAGAAGGAAGGTCAATAACTATATTTTCTTCTATTAAGACTAACCCTTCACTATTTGAATACTGAACTAAATGACAGCTTTACAAAACTATTTCAAGTAATATTCATTATCACAGTGAAAATGTGAGACCAATGTTAGAGTGAATGATTTGAAAATTCCTTTGATGAAAAAGGCAAGGGTACTAAATCAAAACACATACAAAATGCTTCAACGCATTTCTTTATGTGATAGGAATAGAAAGATTATCCATACAAAGTTAGAAAAATTAAGATAAATTATATATTAGTACACCTTCCAACCACATTTTATATAAAAATTCAGAAGTGTACTATTATTTCAATCTACACCATAAAAATGCCTGGACTTGGCAGATAATCTTCTATCTGTGATGTATTTTCTCAGTAGAAGGTTTATTTGTTGCAGTCACTTTTTAAAAGTTTAATTTTCATTGTTAACCTTACTGAATCATCAGTAAACCCAGCTGATTGGGACCCACTGTGGTTCCATTCTCAGTTTCTCTATGGCAGTTTGTAGTTTTTCAAAGGCTTTGTCTAGATTGTCATTTATGATGATCAAATCAAAATAGTGGTTGTATGCTCTCTGAATCCGTGCACTTTCATCCACTGTTTTCTTCAAGTCAGAGTCCTGTTGAAGAGTTTTAAAAGGAAATGTTTGTATTACAATGCATATTTACTTGCTCAAACTCCAACTAGAAGTGAATATAATAAATAGGTTAGATATATTTCTGGTAATTCTGGTATTAATCTTCAAAATCTAATCCATATAGTGTTAAAGACAATACTGCCATCTGTTCATGTCTTATTCTTTCCAACAACACTCATGTTTACATTTATGAGTATTCTGCATCTTTTGCCTCACTGATATTAGGATAAAATTCCTAATTAAAAGACTGCTGACAATAATCTTGGAATGAATCTACAGTACCAAAAGAATTACTGCAGGTGACTGGTTTCCAGCTCCACTATATCATCCTTTTCGAAAGATTTTTATCTTATGGCCCATGTACAACATGGAACCCAATTTGCAGTGGCTGTTAAGCTCAAAGCCAAACTTGCTACCTCTCTCTAAGATAAGATCAGAGAATCTTAGAAGTGTTTTTTGAAGATTAACCTTACATGCTGCTCATCCTCCACCAAAACACATACTCACATACTTTTATTTATGTTTTTGTCCAGGCACTGTTTATATTTCATAAAGTAATTTTAGTCATTTTGGAATGATGTGGGGAGTACATAAGCAATGGGTTCTACATAAGTAAAGCTTTTCATAAGATGGTGTTTTGAATTTCACTATACCTCTACATATTCTACAAATATTTATTGAGTTCCTATTAAGGTGTCTACTATGTTTCAGAATCAGTGGGTATGACAATGAATAAGAGAGAGGATTCCTATCCTTTAGTGGAGGAGATAAAGTGGAAATAAACATAAAAAATTCCAAGTTGTGATAACTACCATGAAAGAAACAAAACAGGCACAAAGAATTTTAAGAGATCTACTTTAGATAAAGTGATTGGAAAAAGACTGAGTAGTAAATTACAGTTAAGCTGAGAACTAAATGAAAATAAGGAGGTCAGCATTCAGGCAGAGGAAACAGCAGGGCAAAACCCAGAGGAAGGAAACGACCCTGGCACGTTCAAGATACTGAAAGAAGACCAGAATGGGTGAAGGGTTGGGGAACAAGGTAAGTCATGGAGGACCCCTACGATATGGAAAGACCTCTGTGGGCCTTGAGTGAAAATGTGGCATGCCATGAGTGGAAGCAGGGAGACTGATGGCAGGAATCCAGGTTGGAGAGAAGGGTTGCCTAGGTTATGATGGTGACAGAGGAGATGAAAATGACACCAGACTGGACATTTATTTTGGTGATAAAATAATCAGGATTAGCTTTTTACATCATCCAGAATTTGAAAAGGGAGGAAAATGAATGAGTCAAAAATTGCTCTTAGGTTTCTAACTTAGGTAAATGGGTGGCTGTGGGAGATACAGAGTTGAGGGGTGGGGAGAGCATAATTCCTGGGGGAAACAAAGTGTGCTACTTTGTAATATGGTAAGCTTAAGATGTCTGTGAGACATCCAAGTGGAGATGTACAGCAGGTGACGGGTTATGCAAATCAGAACTCTGAGGTCTGGGCTAGCTGTATATAAATCATTAGCATAACAATGGCATGATGTAAATGATGCTGATGGAAGCACCCACCAATGTCATTTGTGTAGAAAGTGTAGAGAGAGAAGTGGATTCACTGCCAGGCCTGAAGGACCCTAATACTTACATTTCAGCTAATACTGAGATTTCTAAATGAGTCTGAAACAACTAAAATATCTTTGATCACAGATATGTAAACAGGCCACAATTCAACTTGAAAGCAATTCTTGCCTATTATAGCCATTAGCAATCTGATTTGCTAAAAAAACAAACAAACAAAAAAACACCTGTTAACAATAACGGAGTATGCCATACAGATGGAACAGGATAAAGATTCTCTCTCTGGCTGTAGAGTGGTCTCTAGGATATACTGGTATTGGAAAAATGCAGGCACATTTTGTACATAAGGTATGATTTATGTATAAAACGGGGGGGAGGAGGATACACAGGCACACTTGCTTATACTGGAAACTAATATGGTAAAATGGCTACCAATAATGGCAGCCTATGTGGGTGGGAGGAAACAAAGTGGAGAGGGCACAGAAAAGCTGGATTTGTTTTAAGATTTATGTTGAAGCAATGAAAATGTTGTATAGAATTATACAACAAAATTTAAATTCAAATTAAAAAAAGCCATTCTTAAAAATCAGAAGCAAAATAAAACAAATAAACCTGTGTTTCAAGTTGGTGGTTTAACCACACAGCAAGGAATTATTTCAGTGGCTTTAAAGAAGATAACATCTAGTGGGTTGTAAGTGGGAGGTGTACAATAAGAACACATGGACACATGGTGGGACTAACACACATTGGGGCCTGTCAGGGTGGGAGCACGGGGAAGAGAGAGCATCAGGAAGAATAGCTAATGGATGCTGGGCTTAATACCTAGATGATGGGTTGATGTGAGCAGCAAACCACCATGGCACACATTCACCTATGTAACAAACCTGCACATCCTGTACATGTATCCCGGAACTTAAAACAAAAGTTGAAGGAAAAAACAATCTAATGGGATACACCCTAAGAACAATAAAAGCCTGAAACTTAAAACTTTTCAATAATCACATTGTTAATACAGATATAACTCAGAAATTACATATGTGCATGTACTTAGTTTATATTTATATACATGTAAGTTAAGAAATGATGTTAACATCATCAGGAACCAAGGTTTTCAGGATAAGAGGAAAAAAAGGCAAATATAAAGCCAAAGAAGAATAATGTAAAATTTCATTTGAAGCTATCAAATGGAACTAATTATGTATGTTTTCTAAAAACAAAAAATTTATTTCCTACCTCTGGTTACTGAAAAGGTCTAAAAACAATGTCCAACTAAGTTTAATGTACACCCTTACTGACTGAATTATCTTTAAATGCTATCTCCCACTAAAAGAAACAAGGGCTTCTGGATGGCTGGTTCCAAGTCTGGGCCAGGAAATATAGAATAATCTGGAACATCTTGTCATATCAGAAAGCAAGGAATTATCAAACATTACTAGAATCATGTTAAAAAGACTCAGAAGCCAAGTTGAATAGGCTCCTACTGCTGAAGACGCAATTTAAACATTAAAAAAGAATAACTGACCTAAATACACAGAGAGGAGGTACTTCAAGTGACTTTAAAACATAGTGATCTCCCTGGCCAACATGGTGAAACCCCATCTCTACTAAAAATACAAAAGTTAGCTGGGTGTGGTGGCACGTGCCTATAGTCCCAGCTACTTGGGAGGCTGAGGCAGGAGAATCGCTTGAACCCGGGAGGCAGAGGTTGCAGTGAGCCAAGACTGCACCACTGCACTCCAGCCTGGCGACAGAAAAAAAAAACAAAAAAAACAAAAAAAACCCATAGTGATCTGACTGTACATACTTAGTGGGATATACTCTAAAGACAGAAAGAACTAGGTGGGCGGTTGGGGGGACTGTTCACAGTAATGATACTAGTGGTGGTTGTGTTGATATACTTATTCCCAGAATGTTGTGTTTGTACTGTAGAATAAAGCAAATGAGCAATTATTTGATATTCTAATTCTAACATTTCCAGTGTTATGAGAAGGGATATTCAGCATAAGAGAAAGGAATTAGACATATAAGATAAAAAAAAGTTAAATAAAAATCCTGTAATCTTGAATTTGATTGGAAAATATCAGAATAAATTCATGATATATTTTCCTTCAAATATACAAACAGAAAAGCATATATGCTAGCACTGTCCACATAAAAAGGTCTAGCAAGAAGCAGTGATCAACTCTGTGACAATGGGCACTGTTAGTATTATGGTCTTAAAACACCATTTACCCTAAAAGAAACCAAAGTATCTTGGAAAAACGGCTGATTCCTGGCCTAGAACAGAAAATGTACAAGATGAGCCTGAAACATTTGTTCTACCAGATAGCAAGGAAGCTATCCAAGACTATCAGTGTCCTGGAAAAAAAAAAGGTCTCAAGGGCCAACTAGAAGAAGCTCCTATTGGTCAATGATGGGACAATCTTAGCATCAATAAGAATAATCACTGCAACAGAATAAAGCACACCAGATAAGTTTGAACATACGTGCTCATGAAACTAAAAAAACAAATCCAATCTCAGCTGGTCACCTGTTACCTCTAGAGGCTCTTGGGGAATAAACTCAAAGCTGACCTACAAAGGACAGTATCAAAGATGTATCCTGCCTTTCCTGTATCAATCGTACCTCAGAATAATCAACTACTTGATGAGGAAAAGTTCTTTTTAAGAATTCTAGTTTATAAATGTAGAAGGAATGACAAATTTAGAATACTACCACTTTGCCATCCCTAAAAATATAATTTATCCAAGGCAAAGATCAATAAAGTTTGCTAAAACCAGTAGGTAAAGAGTTACTGAGGAACTTTATAGATCAGGCTAACAACTTCTGACCCCACTGATTAATCTTATGACAAAAAGCCTGACATATGCCTCATGATGTAATAAAACAAGTACCACCTATGAATTATTCTTGCAAAAACCAACCAACCAAAAACCTGAATAACCTGAATCTGCGTCTGACCAACCTCTAGATCGACCTATCAGTTTAAAAGAAATAGAAGGGATAGAGGAAAATGATACAATGGGGGCGGAATGGGTAAAATCCAGACTATGGAACATGCTGTAGGATAAGTGACTTATTTATTTATTTATTTATTTTTTTTAACAACTAAAGTACAATGTGAAAAGAGAGGGAAGGGAGGGTGGCAGTGAGAATATACAGATTAAAAGATACTAAAGGGATGTATGCTTCTAGCCAAGGTGGAATAACAGGCACCAGACTAACTCTCCCACCTAACAATTAATTTATGGACAAAATGTATGAAACAACACTTTTTAAGACACTATACATCAAGATATTAAAAACAGATCACAGAAAGACAGAAAACAAATGAAGTGAGTCTTATGATTACCCCAGCTTCCTGGCTTGAAAGAGTTTCTGGGCAGTAGGATGGGGAGAGTGAGCCCAGAGGAGCCTACAGGACTCTGAGTTGAGGACAGAGCTGAGTCCAGGGAGACCCAGGTGGCAAGAGTTTGCAAGATGGAATGCCGGAGGGGAAGAGCAGCACAGACAGACTTTGGAGATTTGTAGAAGGTCCCCTTCCAGCATTCAGCTGAAGTACCAACCTGCACATGGGTACAATGACCTGAAGCTGAGAAAGAACCACCAGAAAGGATTAGAGGTACCCAGGAATGGTAGCTATTCCCCCTGAGCCAGAACAGAAAACCCCATGACTCACAGGCCCTGTGGTAGGAGTACTAAATGGGTCTTGCCTTATTTGTGGGGAATAACTGGCCCTAAAATGAGAACTGCTTGGGTCTTACCTAACACATTTAAAAAGTGAGACCTGAAAAAAACAAACTATTTCAAAATAACTGCATCCTAGAACAAAGCTCACAACGTCTGGCATCCAAAGAAAGTTACCAGGATTGCAAAGAAGCAGGAACATATACCCATAATAAAGAGAAAAATCATTCAATCAAAACCAATCCAGAACCGACTCAAATGTTAGAATCTGCAAAGACATTAAACACTTAGTATGTTTCACACATTCAGAAAGAAGAGACATGGATCAACTTGAAAAAGAACAAAGAAAACTAATACTACCTGATTTCATGGCATATAATCAAGCACAGTGAGGGGAAAAGGTGAGAGTGGTAGGGGGAAGGTTGTGGGGAGCAGGTTACAAAGGAGCACAGGGAAATGTGTGGAGATGATGGACATGTTCATTATTTTGGTTGTAATGGCTTTCATGAGTACAAATATGTGGCCAAACTGATCAAGCTGTACATGTTAGGTAGGCACAGCTTATTATGTGTCAATTATACCTCAATTAAGCTGGCAAAAGATTTAGGTGACAACGAGTAAATTCAATGTGTTGATCTTGTTTGAATCCTGATTTGAACAAATCAACAGTAAAAAAACAACAACAACAAACAAACCTTGGAGAAACTCAAATACAGACTGCATGTAGATGATAGTAAGATACTGCTTATTAATTTTTGTTGTATTAATGGTATGTTTTAAATGTCTTTATCTCTTAGATATAAATACTGAAGTATTTATGGATGACATGGTATCAAAGATTTGCTTCAAAATAATTCAAGGTGAGGAGGAAGTGGGGAGGGGTCTAATTAAAACAAGAAATTGCCATGATTATTGAAGCTAGGCGATGGGCATAGGGACCCATTTTTTCCCTCTTTTGTATGTATTTTTGAATTTCCATTAAGTAAAAAAGGAGAGAGGAAAAAAAGAAAAAACATGTAATCGAAACTAAACATCAGAACACCCCACTTTACCAAACCACATAATATTTACCAAACCATATAATAAACATGCCTGTTAATGATCTTGGAGCCCAGTTACCCCACTAGTAAAATGAAGGCGTTCAATTAATACGCATATTTTAATATTGGTCCATTTCATTTTACAAAGGGGAACTAAACTTTTGATTTAAAATAAAGTGTACAAAGATTTTCAAGTAAAAGAATACTGTTCCAGATCCTAACTACATCTAATTAATTTTTATTCTGTAGCACCTTATATAGCATGTTTATTTCATAAGCATAATTAGCTAAGAGTTGGGCAGGCATGGTGGCTCACGCCTGTAGTTCTAGCACTTTGGGAGGCCGAGGTAGGCAGATTGCCTGAGGTCAGGAGTTCGAGACCAGTCTGGCCAACATGGTGAAACCCTGTCTCTACTAAAAATACAAAAATTAGCCAGGCCTGGTGGCACACGCCTGTAATCCCAGCTACTTGGGAGGCTGAGGCAGGAGAATCGCTTGAACCCAGGATGGGGAGGTTGCAATGAGCTGAGATCGCATCAATGCACTCCAGCCTGGGCGACAAAGCAAAACTCTGCCTCAAAAATAAATAAATAAAAATAAATTAGATAACAGTTAAACATGCTCAAAAGAAAAGGAAAGACTTTAGAAGGAAAATCGTATGGTTAGCTCACGGTCAGAAGCTTGGTAGTGATTCCTGCATCCACCACAGCCTTGTGCATGGCACGTAACGTCTCTAGCTCCGGAGCCGCAATAAATACCACATAGGGCATAAACTCTGATGTCCTCAATACCTTCAGTGCCTGTGTAAAAGAATAATTATAAGCCAATTTATACAACATTAGAACTAGAATTCTGCTACCCTTTAGTATAAATCAAAGGCTGTCTGCACTTGTTCTATGGATGAAAGCACATAACTTAATACCTATCCCTGTTCTGTCCTTCTCATTCCATATAGTACTTTCTTAAAACAGTGATCCATTTATTTTGTTTTGAACTCAGTCTGTTCCTCTTGAACAAATGAAAGTATAAAACAATGATTCAAAAATCATCAAGAGTGATGTAAACTCTTTTTTATGTTAATTGTAGAATTCTGTTAATACTGAAAAAGTAGAAATAACCTCAATGTTGATTAATTGGAGAGTGGTTAAATGAATATATATTCATACTATAAAGTACTATATAGCAATTACAAACAAAAAAAGCTCTACAGTAACTACCATAAAAAGATCTCCAAGAAATAGTATTATTTAATAAAACCCCTGAAGAATCTATATAGAATTTTTCCATTTATGTAAAAAGAAACAACAAAAACAGAAAACCCATTACCTTATATATATTTGTACTTAAGGCATAGTGAAATGACTAGAAAGAGACATAAGAAACTACTAACAATTTTTATCTCTGAGTAGGGAGGTGAGGTTGGGCTGAGTGTAGTGGAGTGGGAAGGGGTAGGTGAGAGAGAAATATAGAGTAAGAATAAAATGAATAGTGTAGAGGTGTGCATGTGTGTCAGGTAGGAGGGGGAGTGACTTTAATTTTTTATTCTTTATATTGCAGACTTGAGTTTTAAACTTAACATTTCTTAACACAAGCATTTATGCATTACTTGAACAGGTAAATAAATACATACTAAACTTCTACCGTAGATCTAATCACACAGTTTCTATTGCCACCCAAGCCTCTGTTGGCTAATTGTTCAGAGATTTATTTAACTAGCTATGTATACATAATAACATTCTCTATCACCCAAAGGTAATGGAGGGAAAGAGTCACCTTTCCACCCTGACAAAACAAACAACCCCAACCCAACATCCCCGATACACATGAAAAAAACTCCACAGAAAATAAAATATAAAACAGCTTTGGAATCCAAGCAGCTTACTTGTGGGTTGACATCCAGAATGCAAGTCCGTCCAGTTTGGACAACCTCAAGAATAGAATCAATTTTGGTTCCATAGAGATTTCCTTCATATTCCCCATGTTCCAAATACTTTCCAGCTTTAATATCTGCTTCCATCTCAGATCGTGACACAAACTTATATGCCTGGCCATCTTTTTCATCTTCCCTTGGTTTCCGTGAAGTAACTAAATAAAACAGTGTTGAGATTTTTGTACAAAGAAATTGTACGGCATAAAAAATAGACTAAAATACATAGGGTGGCTTAACATTTTTCCACTGGGTGCAGCAAACTGTAGGCTATGACCAAATCTGATCTGCTTCTTATTTTTGTAAATAAAGTTTTATTGGACCACAGCCATACTCATTTGTTTATGTATCATACATGGTTTCTTTCCCATTAAAATGGTGGTAGTAATTGTGATAGACTGTATGGACTGCAAAGCCTAAAACTTTACTATGTGGCCCTTTAATAGAAAAAGTTTCTTGATACCTTAAGAGGAATATTTTAAGAGGTAGTCCCCCAAATAAAATTTGTATCCAAAAATATGCTTCTTAAAATCACTTTGAAACTCAAAATGTATTTACCTAGCAGCAGAGCCTTCAATGAAGTTCTTAATTATGGTAAGTGTTAATAAGTTTGAGGCATGTTGTGAGTGAGTATCTTTTCAACTGACCAGCACTCTCCTCCTTAGGAATCTATTACATCTTTTCTTTCCACGTTAACACTTCCTAACTGCCCCAAAAGGTGAGCAAGCAAAGTTCACCTATTCTTAGTTGTAATACCAATTTTGTAAAGTGCAGTTTTACCCACAAATTACCTATCTTTTATCTTACCTCAAAACCAACCCTTTGTTTTAGCTTCCTGTTTATTGATATTCCCAAATGTTAATTGTTCTATTTTACACTTCAGTGGTAGAGCTAGCCGCCTCATTATTATTATGGTCTATTAACCTCCTCTCCTCTGACCCATTATTTCTGGGAAAATGAGATTGAATATCTCAAGTCAAAATTTAGAAGTAGGAGATCCTTTTGTCTGATATTTTACAGCTTTGAATACTTTCAGAGACATACAACCCTCTGCAAGTTGGTCTGTGCTAGGAACGGTTATTACCATTTTTTAAACTGTTGCAAATGTGTACTCTCTGACAACTTTGTTAACAACAGCTTTGAAGAAGAAAAGTAATTTTTGAGTGTGTTATTTCAAGCTTAGCCTTACTCTGGGCTTTGCTGGATCAGATATAAGAAGTATCCTGTTTCTATTAGCTAAGTAGTCGCAGAATAAATGATGGAATTATAACTACACCAAACTAAACTAAGAAAGTAATCCAAATAAAAAGATGACCGTGTTTTGACTATTTCTAATAAGCATAAGACATAGAAAACTTTTATAAGAACAAAATGAACTTCAAACTCATGCTCAAAAATAAGGGTCAAATGAGATCATTATGTATAATAGGACTCCTGTTTTCCCCTTGTTTTCTGGCTCAACCTTGCGAGTGGTCGTCTTAGACTACTGTGAAGAGTATTTATAAAGTATCTTTGAGAATCTTCAAGATGTTATGATGGCTTTTCATATTTAAAATTGTGTGATCTTTAAGGTTTCTGGAATTAGTCACCAAAGGTGTGTATAATAAAACTTCTAAGGCAACTTTTAACTCCCCAAATAAATGCGTAATAGGACTTGGTTCAACATTGTGAACATTAATTTTAAAAATTACTGTTTTTTCGGTGAAGTCCTACAGTGAAACCATATAGGGGAACGTGCTGCTTGAAATAAATATGTATATGTACATGTATTACCTCTACCTCCATGCTGAGGGAATCTTAATTCTTAGAGAAATGTTCTTTAGTTTACAAGTGAATTTTAACTACAATCCTATTCTCTACTAACACTCCAAAAAACAATCTACGTTGCCACATATTTAAACTGCTTTCCATTTCTAGAACAGAGAAATTAGAACATGAAGGTTTGACTACAACTGATTCCTTAGACTTCTATACTGAGCAACTACACAATGTGATTTTTTAGAAGTAATTTTTTATGATAGGCAAAATTCTTAATTTTAGCTGCTCTTCAAATAATGAAGAAACAATCAACAAAGTAATACTTCATTTGTTAACTAAGCTCAAGATGTCAAGATGTCAATGTTAAATTGAAAACAGGATGCATAACATAGCCCATTTCCCTAAAATAACAATGTTTTTCTATTTTATTTTAGGATCATTTTGTAATATATAAAGAAAGTTAAATCACCTTAATTTTATAAGAGAAAATTTTAGAAATTCAAAAATATATGGAAAATAAGCAATATACTCCCAAATAACCAATGGATCAAACAAGCAATCACAAGTGAAAGAAAATACTTTGAGAGGAGATGGTGCTGTTGAAGAGCACAGTTACAGACAGAGCTGACCAGGCTCTTCCAGAGTGCCAGTTGTCCAGCAGCATGTTCATTACCCTGAAGATGTATGATGGTTGAACTAAACCCATTCATTCTAAGAAAAGGTTCTGTGGAGGGCTTTAAGCCCTTGATAATTGTCTTAAAAGCTACTGATGGGAAAAAGATCAGCACTGTGGTGAGCACTGAAGAGCTGAATCATATGGCGAATTCAAACATATTAAGAGATAACATGGATGGGCTGAAGAATAGGGACAAAATGAGTAAGAGTAAGCAGCACAGTGAAGGGCACTACATTTCTTGCTTTCACCAACTAATGGATGAATTGCTATTTCTTCTTCGGTTTTTACTTTTGGTCACAAAGATGGGTTCCCGTTTTGCCATATTAACTGTACTCATGCAAGGTTTAGGGTCACTGTGGAGGGAAGAAGGGCTGGAACAGAACAGTTGTCTTAAGAAGCCAGTTTATTATTTTAGATCTGGCTAATTGGTCTGTGTTGCATAGTTGTATATTCGGGATTACAATTTTAAAGTCTCTGTAGCCATCTACAGAGACATGTATCATTGAACCTATTTATATATATATATAAAAAAAACACTCAAAACAAAAGTACTTTGAGATGAATGAAAACAAAAACACAGCATACCAAAAACTTTAAGACGCAACTAAGTGCTTAGAGGGAAATTTATAGCTGTGAATGCCTATGTTAAAAAAGATCTCAAATCAATAATCTAATTTTCTATCTAAAAAAACAGAAAGAGAGTAAAATAAACCCAAAGTACAAGTAGAAAGAAAATAATCAAGATTATAGCAAAAATTAGGAAGTAGAAAAAATACACAAAATCAGCAAAGGCAACATTTGGTTGTCCGAAAAGATCAACAAATTGACAAATCTTTACATAGACTAAGAATAAAAGAGGGAAGACTCAAATTTCTAAAATCAGAAATGAAAGAAAAAACATTACTAAGAACCCTGCAGAAATCCTGAAACTGATTAAAAAAAAAATCCAAGTTGACCTATAACAAGTAAAGAGACTGAATTAATAATCAAAACTTCCCACAAAGAAAAGCCCAGGGTCAAATGGCTTCATGGGTGAATTTCATCAAACAGTGAAAGAATTGTAATTAATCCTTCACATACTCTTCCCAAACAATGAAAGAGGGAAGAATACTTCACAACTCATTCTGTGTCCTGAATTACCATATCAAAGCTAGACAATGACATCGCAAGGAATGAGAACTATAGACCAATATCCCTTATAAATATAGATGCAAAAATCCTTACAAATTACAAGCAACTGAATCTAGAAGTATACAAAAAAAGACGGAACATCATAACCAAATGGAATTTACCACAAAAAGACAAGGTTGGTTCAATATATAAAAATCAATGAATGTAATACATCATATCAATAGAAGACAATAAAAAACAAAAATCATATGAACCACTAACAAAGAAAAAGCATTTGGCAAGATCTAGTACCCTTTCTTGGTAAAAAGCCAACGAAGTACGAACAGAAGGAACTTCTCCAATCTGATGAAAGGCATCTACGAAAAACCCACAGCTAAAACGGAAAGATTGAATGCTTTCTCCTTTCTCCTTAAGATCATGAACAAGACAAGGATGTTCACTTTTGCCACTTCTATTACACTATTACACATTATACTGCAGGTTCTAGTTGAGGCAAGTAGACAAGACAAAAACATAAACAGCACCCAGATTGGAAAGAAACAAGTAAAACGATCTCTATTTGCAGATGACATGATTTTGTATATAGAAAATCCTGAGGAATCCACACAAAAAAATCATAATTAGAATCAATGAGGTCAATAAGGCTAAAAGACAAAGCCAACACACAAAAATCAGTTTATTTCTATACACTAGCAAGGAGCAATCCAAAAAGGAAATTAAGAAAATACTTTTTGCTATAGAATAAAAAAGAAAAAAATACTCAGGAATAAATGTGACAAAAGCAGCATAACATTTGTAGAATGAAAACCATAAACAGCATTAAAATGAAGACCTAAATAAATGGAAAGACATCTATGCTCATAGACTGGAAGAATTAATACTGTTAAGATAGCACCTGTAATCCCAGAACTTTGGGAGGCTGAGGCGGGCAGATCACCTGAGGTCAGGAGTTCGAAACCAGCCTGGCCAACATGGTGAAAGCAAGTGTCTACTAAAAATACAAAAAAAATTAGCCAGGTAGGATGGTGGGTGCCTGTAATCCCAGCTACTGGGGAGGCTGAGGCAGGAGAATGGCTTGAATCCAGGAGGTGGAGGCTGCAGTGAGCCGAGATCATGCCATTGCACTCCAGCCTGGGCAACAGAGCAAGACTCCATCTCAACAAAACAAAACAAAACAAAACATATGGCAGTAGTCCTCAAGGCCAAGTTACTGGCATTTCTATATAAATTATAAGATAAGCTTCCAGTTTCTGCAGAAAAAGTAGCTAGAATTCAATATGATCCCTCTTAAAATTCTAGCTACCTTTTCTGCAGAAACTGGAAGTTTATTCTATAATTTATATAGAAATGTCAGGAACCCAGAAGAGCCAAAACAAGCTAAAAAAGAAAGAACAAGTTGGGAAGGTTCACAATTCCTGGTTTTGAAACTTAATACAAATATACAGTAATCGAGACAATGTGGGACTGGCATAAGGACAGACATCTAGGTTAATGGAACAGAACTGAGGGTTTATAAATAAATCTTCACATTTACAATCAATTGATTTTCAAAAAGGGTGGCAAGACAATTCACTGGAGGAAAGAACTATTCTTTTTGACAAATTGTGTTGTGACAACTGGATAAGTGCAAGCAAAAGAATAAAGTTGGAACCCCCTCCTCACATTTGACACAAAAATGAACACAAAATTGATCATATAATCTGCATGTAAGAGTCAGTAGTATAAACTCTTAAAATAAAATACAGGAGTAAAATTTTGTGGCCTTGGGTTAGGGAAAGCCTTGATATGTTACCATATTTGATATGATATGAAAAGCATGAGCAACAAAAGATATATAAAATTGGACTTCATCAAAATGAAAAACTTTTGTATATCAAAGGACACCATCAAAAACACGAGAAGTCAACAAAGAATGAAAGTATTAATATGTGCAAATCATATATCTAATAAGGAACCTGTACCCAGAATATAACATGACCTACAGTCAGAGACAAATGTGTATTATGTATTAGTCACTACAGTAAATCATTAACATCATCCAATTCCTTGATCTAATTCCATTCTCATCAAGCATACTTCTGACATGATGATTTAACTTTCTATGTAAATATGCAAACAGAAATGAATGCAAAGACCATAAAATGAGTGTTTGGTTCACTTAACGGTTGTACTTCTCATCAGTACTATTTTATTCTATACATCAGACTTTGTAACCTTAATGAATGCTGCCTGCAGTAAAAGATGAATCAGTCTTATGTGCTATCAAAAATCAGGTTTATGACCTTGCACGACTGAGAGCTACAAGCCAGGCCATGTAAGTTCACACAGCTGTTGCCACCACTGGGTATGTCCAAGGGTCAGAAGCTTTCCCCTTTTCTTTACACTAAAATGGTTGAAAAATCCAACTTTTTAGATAGACATCAGTACAAGAAAATCCTAAATGCCTATCTTGCCACAAGTCTTAAATGTAGGCATTTAATTCTAACATTTCTGAACTAAATAGTTTACAGAAGCACTTGCCACCAGACAGCAAGCCAACAGCACTGCAGCACTATTTCAAGACAGCTACAGAATTACTAAATTTTTCAATGTCTTTTACTTGTTCACTTTCACTGCCATAAAGAAAACTTATTTGGGAATAGCAATAACTAATGATAATAATCCCCCTTTCCTCCATATGCCCATATTCTTTCCTGCCAATTGCATAGCAACGAAAACACAGAAAACTTACATGGCACCGTAGTTCCAAATCTCGTGGGATTCAATACTATGAACCTGTTTTTCAAGCTTCTTCGGCCTACACCTTGAGCTCCTATCAATACTAATGTTTTTCTCTGGAAGGGAGGCATTTTGGCTACCTCCTCATATATCTGGATTTCATGACGATCAAATTCTAAATGAAAAAGGAAATGGGAAACAAAGTCAACCTTTATGTACATGAAAGAAATCTCTGCAATTCTGTCTAGTAATGGCTTAGCTGTCTTGATAGTTAAATATCACTTGACTTGTACCCACTGAGCATAGATTTGTTTTTACAAATTTGGTAAAGTACAATAAATAATAATTATTTTATTATTGTTTTTAAGACCGGGGCTCACTGTCACCCAGGGTAGAGCATAGTGGTGCAATCTTAGCTCACCGTACCCTTGAACTCCTGGACTCAAGGAAGTCTCCCAAGTAAATGAAACCACAGGCATGAGCCATCATACCCAGCTAATTTTTAATTTTTTTTGTAGAGATGGGATCTTGCTATGTTGCCCAGGCTGGTCTCAAACTGCTGGCCTCAAGTGATCCTTCTGCCTCAGTCTCCCAAAGTGCTGGGATTATAGGCATGAGCCACTGTGCCTGCCCTGCTGGCCTCAAGTGATCCTCCTGCCTCAGTCTCCCAAAGTGCTGGGATTATAGGCATGAGCCACTGTGCCTGCCCCAGTAAATTATTTTATATCTTGCTTTAAACATCTGGTTCCATCCATTTGCCCTTAAAAATTTGTCTAATCGGGCTGGGCATGGTGGCTCATGCCTGTAATCCCAGCACTTTCGCAGGCCGAGGTGGGCGAATCACGAGGTCAAGAGATCGAGACCATCCTGGCCAACATGGTGAAACCTCGTCTCTACTAAAAAAATACAAAAAATTAGCTAGGCGTGGTGGTGCGCGCCTGTAGTCCCAGCTACTCAGGAGGCTGAGGCAGGGGAATCACTTGAACCCAGGAAGCAGAGACTGCAGTAAGCCGAGATTGCGCCACTGCACTCCAGCCTGGTGACAGAGCGAGACACCATCTCGAAAAAAAAAAAAAAAAAAAAAATCTAATCAAGCTAGAAAAATTCTACGTTTTATCCTTATTTATCAGAGATTCTATCCACTGAAACTTACTATCAATTTGTCAGTAAAAATCCTTTCATATAAATAATCAAATTACAAACCAGTATATATAGAAAGCATGCAGCAAATACAGAGGACGGGGTAAACCTAGTGTGGTTGCTTAAGTAGGTTCTACGGAACGAGTGACCTTCCAATTATATAAATGAATAAATATTGTATGGCAAATCTACAATTATCAGTTTGATTAGAAAATTCAACATACTGACATTTACTGACAACATATATTTAAATATTAATATTTTGAAATTTACATATAAAATAAATTTTAGGTCCAACTGTTTCACTGGAAACATAATCCAAAATTATAATCTTAGTTGATGGGAGAATTACAAATTTTCTATTTTGCAAAAAAGCCTTATGGGCATATATTTTATGAATAATAGGGCCAAAGTGATGATTTGAAATATTATATTACCTGTTATTACTGTAACCCTCAATCTGTAGTAATAACACTCCTTCCTTAGCTTATTATCCTAATAGCAACTCTTTCTTTGCACAATTTCCCCACAGTAGATTAAACCAATATTAAGAGAAAACAAGCCTACTTCTTCCTTCTATATTATTTTCTTTTATGGTGTGCTATTTAGTTTATTACCAGCATAGAGGTAGCTCTGAAGTCAAGAAAGTACTTTTAAAACTGCCAACTCCTTTGATTAAGCCTCCAGAAATTTCTGATTCATAGAGCTGTTTTTTACTTCTGTCATCCTTTGCAACTGGGAAGAATAAATGTAGTAGTTTCCATTCTTTCCCTTCCTTCCTATTTATTTATTTTTAATAGCAAATGAGTAGCCATTCCAGGTCTGGGGTCTTATTTTACATTGTTTTTAAAAATCTTTTCAGCTTTACTGAGGTATAACTGACAAACAGGAATTGTATATAAAGTGTACAACTTGATGTTTTCATGAATGTGTACAATGTGAATGATTACCTCAATCAAGCTATTAAACATATCCATCACCTCACATAGTTACCATTTCTTTCTTTTTAAAAATATTTCTTTCTGTATGACTAAAAGATTTAAGACAGAATTCTATTAGATCAGACTAAGATTTATTTGGTCCAGTGCTATTTTTCTAAAAGTATCATGGTCAGTGTTATGGCAGGATACAGTTACCCTTAAACGTAACTCTTTTAACATCTTGACAAAGGCATTCTACCCTTTAGAAATGGCACACAAATTACTATTTCAAAATTCTCTGGACAAATAGTTTCAATTATGATACTGCTTCTTCATTAAGACAAACAAAAATCTTAACCAATTTGTTTTATGTTGTAAACTATACTCACAAAATAAAGCACATGGTAGTATACATAATGTGGGTTTTAAATAATTTATATTATATTGCACCATGTGCTCATATGTCAGCCCCTTGCAACTAGGTACTAATCTGAATTACATTCACTTAAAGCTGTATATCCAGAGTTTATGCCACACTAAATGACATATGGCTACTTCACTTGGACTTCTCAAAAAGTATTTAAAACCTACCTGCATTTCTGGTTGTGAGATACATCATCTTTTTCTTTTTTTTGCTACTTATAGTTCCACAAAAAGGTCCTGAAGGATGATAAAACAAATATAACTTAAGCAGTATGTCAGAATATGAAAAAATTGCTCTATAGTATTTTATAGGGGTGGGAGAATTATCTCCCCAATGTTGCATCCTAGGAAGCAAAAGAGGGTGGGGGTGAGTTAAGCCACTGAATTTTGATACTCTACCAGCAGGTGGCAGAACGGGATCAAAAAGATTACTTACGAGCGAGAGAAAGCAGAGGGAGGGATCATTCTAGACATATTTTAAATAAATGCATTTGCTTATTTAGACAAAAGAGACAAAGAAAGGTGGTCACAAAGGACTGCTTGTTACTTATTGTGTAGAGCTCATCACCTGAATTGTCCCAGTCTCTTCTAACAAATGCCTTTCTCTTCTCTTCCAGGAACTGGCTTGGAATGAGACCAGCGCTTCCTCCCTCTTTTACATGGCTAGCCTAGAATCAAATTAATGAATTGTACATCTCAGTGACCAAAATTTAAGACCATATTCTATTAAGTAAGACAAGCAGTGGTCAGTAAAAAAAGTCACATTTGCTCTTAAAAACAACCTTGAGATTTAAATCCATAGCATTGTTAGTTAAGATATTTAAACAATTCAGCACTGAGGAATCAATTGGCGCCTAAAATTCTTCATATCTGTCATCTGGTAGTGAAATGTGGGGACCAAAATACAAATTAAATTGCTAAAACTTCTTATTTATGATACTAAGTTAGAAAAGGAAAATGCTACTCTAAATAAGATGTATTAACAGGACATTTTATCTAGCACCCTTTAGTAAGACATTTACTGTCAACCTTAATCCTACTATGTTGGTATTTCAGGCCAAACCAAATGAAAAGGAGATACTATGTGGAATATAAAGTGTAAATTTTAATTTATGCTACCAGGAGTCTGAATATCCCAAGAGTTTATAAATTTAAACTAGGCGAAACTTCACCTAATGTAAAATAGCTAACTTTTAAAATAAACTCCAAAGAGAAATATTTTAAAATAGTGGCTGGAGAACTGGCTGTTAGTGGTTTATCTCACAAAGTTAGTATTTCTATCCTTACAACTAGCATAGAAAATCTAGTATAACTTTTAGCAATTAAAATCCTGAAAAACAGAATTAAAGTAACCGACCATCAAAATGCAGGGAGAAATTGAGAGAATGGTGACAGGTTAGAAGAGAAAACTAAGAGATTGTATTCATAGGAAAAAGAAAAAAGAAGGAAAACTGGAATAATTCAATAAAGGAAACAGCCACAGAGAGATTTTTTAAACGAGGGATCTAAAAAAAGTTCAGGGGAAACCTCTTGAAATCACGGATTCTGTTTAATTTACCCATTTCTTAGCTGTCTCAACACATAGTGCACTTATACATAATGTTTTAAGTTAAATTTAAGGACACATTAGTAAGATTGTTCTCATTCTGTGATATGTTTCTCCTTAGAAGTAGATCTATATTTTAGAGCTAATGTGAGTTACCAACATCTCAGTTAATTTTAGAATTTGGTGCTAAGTCCTGGATCCTTTCCTCTTACTCCTTGTTCTTTAGTAAAACTCTCATTTGCTTTGATAGTTTAAGGCATTTCAGACTTCCTGACTTGTCAGTTTCTCCAGTTCTGAATATTGTGGTTGTTAGCTAATATAAACAATTACAAAAATAGACTTATTACTGCTGCTAGGGGTTTCTGAAAGCTGCATTAGGAGAAGAAAAAAGAATACCATTAAACAGATCTTCTGAAAAAAGGAGGGAAAAATGCAGTGATAATACACATCTCTTTCCATATACACAGATTTTAATCCAAAACCAAACAAAACTGATAGAGTGAACCTCCATTTCCCAATATCTGAGAAGAGGGGAGCAAATAGACATTAAGAACTTAAGAAATTATGCTTTACTTGCTATGAACGAACACGAGGGAGAGGAGACAAGAGACACACTTATTTCACAGTAAAAGTCTCCTACTTAAAATAAACAAAACCCAAGTATCTTTTGAAAAGGGATGACCCAAGTGAGTTCTTCTTGGCCAATAGCATATTTTAATGCAATTACCCATGTGAAAAAAACCAATTGGTCTAATCCCTAAACCAATGGGTTAGTGCGACAGGCTAGTTAATTCTGTACTTATTAAGTTGCAAATTCCCTCCCAATTTGATCTTATGTCCACAAAATTAGTAGCCATGAAGCAGGAGCTGTTCATGTGGGAAAAATCATTGTAACAAATGCTAATATTCTTCCTGAATATTCAGATATTGATCAGATCTAAGATTAAAATTAGAAAAGTAGTTGAGGAACTTCTGAGAAGCATACTAACCTGCCACCAATTTGGATCTTCTCTATTTACAATCTGAAGAATTTCTCCTTTGGAAAACTTCAATCCTGCTTCTTTGCAAGGTATTAGGTTATCATTGTATGGATTATAATCAAAATGACACTTCACAAATACCTAAAACACACAGCACAATTAAAAATACTATAGTTGTATCACTTGCCACTGAATTTAAAAAATCCTTGTCAAACCACTCTAATTGTAACTGACAATGTATTTAGTACTTCAGATAATGAACTTGTCTCTCATAAATGGAAATCAAGTTATTAGAATATTAACAGATTTTGGTATCAGAAAGATAATAAAACTTCATCTCTACTTAAATATCTAACTTTAAATCAACAAGAGTTTGATAATCATTCTATTCCACCATTCTTCCACTTTCCTTCAATCTTTTCACTTGATTTTCCAACCAACACTGCATAATTTTTAATGCAAGTAAATGCTATGATCCAATTAACATCATGAAATAATATAGGTAGTTGATTTAAGGTATATATTTCAGATGTATTAGAACTCTGTGAAAAGGCCCTAAAACCAAAATTAAACAATCAAAGTTGATGTTGAAGTCAGATATGAAATATATTTGGTAGCCTTAAATACTTTTTTTGAATCATCTTGCTCTGATTTATATGCTCATCTTAAATTTAAATGATCAACATTAAATTCATTGTAAGACAAATACTGAAAAAGTCTCGAAACTATTTTCCATTTTAAATTCATTTGTGTATGCACATTTCTTTTACATTTGCATTATTAATAAAAGTATGTCAGTTAACACTGTTAGTTATGATCTCCAAAATTTGGACTATTTTGCTTATTTGCTTTAATTTAAATTCTAATTAAATTATGCATTTTTGGCATTTGATGGAAGGTTCAGACCAATTGCTTTCTTTCTTTCTTTCTTTTTTTTTCAGATGGAGTCTCACTCTTTCACCCAGGCTGGAGTGCAATGGCATGATCTCTGCTCACTGCAACCTCCGCCTCCCAGGTTCAAGTGATTCTCCTGCCTCAGCCTCCTAAACAGCTGAAATTACAGGCGTGTGCCACCATGCCTGGCTAATTTTTGTATTTTTGGTAGAGATCGGGTTTCACCATGTTGGCCAGGCTGGTCTCGAACTCCTGATCTCAAGTGATCTGCCCGCCTCGGCCTCCCAAAGTATGGGGATTACAGGCAAAGCTACTGCGCCCAGCCCAACTGCTTTCTTAAAACAGACTTGTTTTATACATATTTATAGAAATTCAAATGTTATCTTCTAAAGAATTGCCTTAGCATTAATCAGCATGTAAACTTTAATAAGCAAGAAAGCACACAATTAGTCAAAATAACAATGTTCTTTTTCTATTTGTTTATCATACTTCTGTAACCAACAAAATTCAAATAACACAAGTAGACATATTATATTATTAGTGTGGTAAAAGTATTGTGATCGATGCATACAAAATAATTTTAAAATAACTAAATCTGGGAACATGTAATAAAATCTTAGTTATTTATAATTAGATGATCTTCATAGAAAGCATTCAGAACATTTTCAACTACTCTAGAAAAGCTAAATATTAATCCTTAAATCAGTAGGTCAATAATTTTTTTCCTTATATATAATTTTAGATCTAAAAAGCAAGCATACAAACATTAAGATTGCTAAAGTGTGACAATTGGCTAACTTGATAATGTCATGCAGCTCCATGTTTTGACAACGGGAAAAAAACCAAAATAATTAAATTTAATCAAAGGAAATTTAGTTGGTGGATAAGACAGAAAAATGAAGTACCAGAGAATGTTCTGGAATGACAGCATACCTGATGGATGTGTGCTGGATGCCTCTCCATATTGATGCAACTCTAAAAATAATTTGTAATTGCATAAATAAAGCCAGACTTTTAATTTATAATAAATTAAGAAAACATAAACAAACTACTAGACCATTTTATTACTTCACTCATTTGGTAAGGCAACTACCTCCCTAATTAATTGTCCACAAAGTATAATACCTGCAAGTTATAAATGATAGAACAAAAAGTTAAAGGTATTTGAGATCAGGCAGAGAAAAGGATTGGTATGCAAAGTTATAAAAATACCTGCATACTCCTTACTTCTCAAGAAATATGCAGTGATTGAAGAATAGCAAGAGAATCCTGTCATCTAACCATGAATGTGATTACCATTCTTATGTGTGGAACAGAATATATTTTGTAACCATAAAGCTCAGACTTTACAAGATAGTCCAAATTTCAAATATTCATTCCTCCAACATCTGTCAAATTGTTATGGAAATGCCATTATCTGTGGAATACAAACCACATCTCTCAAAGGTAAAAGATTTATAGAACAATTTCTATTTTTTTCATTTATTAAAGTAGTTTTAGAACATGACTGTTATGGTAAAAAACTCAGATTAACCTGATTTTACTTTGAACTTTGAAAATTTGTCCGAAAAATCAATTAACCCAACCTTTGATCTAAGTGTTTTGTAATGACTCTAAAACCACTAAAGACATGACTAGATTTAGCATAATTATATTTTATTAAATGCAATTTAAAGTGTCGCACTTACAGGCTATGGATGTTAACTGTTCATTCATCATTAACTAAACACCACCTACTTAAATATTTCTATTTCATATTTTTATTACTAAAAAGAACTGAATGACCAAAACAATTTAAAGTACAAAGAAAAGGAAGTACAAATGGCTTTTAAGCATAGGAGACGTTCAACAACCTCACTCAGAGTAGAAATACAAATTAAAACTATAACATTTTTTTCCTATCAGATTAGCAGAAATCCTTGTATTTTATAACATTCTATAAAAGAATGGTGGGTTAATAGGCATTTTCATTTTCCTAATAGGCTTGTGGAAGAATGGTTCAACCTCTTGGGAGGACAATTTGGCAATGGCTATCAAGATTACAAACGCATAAACCCTCTGACCTAGTAATTCATGTCTGGGAATGTATTCAACAGCTATGTTATGCAGATACATCCAAAATGACTTATGCACAAGACTACATCATTTCCAACAGCAAAAGATTGGAAGCAACCTAATTGTTTAACAAAAAGGAACTGGTTAAACAAATGATGGTACGTCTACATGATGCGGCACTATATATAGTCGCTAAAAAAGTGTGTGTGTGTGTTTGTCAATAGGAAGTGTATGCACCAATAAGGAAATATCCTCAAGATAGATGGTTAAGTGAAAAAAATAAGGTTCAGAATAGCATGTATACAATGCAACCTTTCTATGAAAAAGGAGGTGAAAGGTGAAAAAGGATATGTAATTTTTATTTACTTCCATATGAATGAAGAAATTCTGGAAAGATAAACAGCACAGTTTGTTACTGGTGGGGGGATGAGGACTAGGTTGGTAGTGGGAAGGATTCAGAGGGAGATCTCAACAGAATACATATTTACATTTTTTGATTTTCAAACCATGGGAATGATTCACCTATATAAAAATTAAAATTTTAAGGTAATAAAGATAAATGACTCCCATTTGGATTCAGATGAAGTAACAAGGACCCTCCAACTTGAAACAACCAAAAACTATGTTGACAAAATATTTGAAACAATGTCTTTCAAGATGTCCGAAATCAGGCAATGAAGACAGTGATCCTAAAAGATGGAAGAAACAAGATGAGCTGCACAATTGCCCCAGCTAACTGCACAGAGAGTTTCCAGGCTGCAAATCAGGAAGGGAGAAAGGTGAAGCCTGATGGTCTCTAAGTTGAGGAGATGAACTGGGAGACCTGGGAGATCAAGGTGGTTACAGTGCATGGAATACACTATCAGTGAAGAAAGGCTGCATAGAGAGAGAATTGTGAGGGACTCCCTCTGTTTTCAACTGAGTACTTAATCAATGCATGTGTATGAGGAAGCTACCTGCATCCTCTCTGTGTAGCTCTTTCCTCAGTGATGGTAAAGAATCATTTGAAAGCATTACAGAGAACAATATATGGAAGTTGTATACAGTCAAGAATAGTTTCTGTTCTCACCAGGCCAAGTGGAAAAACCTTCATAATTCACAGGAGGTGAGGTACAATACTCAGAAGGGTTATGAGCTAAACTACATCCTGCAATCATACCTAATAAACCTTAAAAAGCAAGATTTAAAAGAATCATCTGTATCCTAGAACAAAGGTTAAGACTGGTTATTAAAAAGAATGGTTATTAAAAAATAACAGATGTTGGCAAAGTTGCAGAGAAAAGGGAACTGCTAGTGGAAATGTAAATTAGTTCAGCCACTGTGGAAAGCACTTTGGAGATTTCTCAAAGAACTTAAAACAGAACTATCATTTGACCCAGCAATCCCATTACTGGGTACATACCCAAAGGAATATATATCATTCTACCATAAAGACACATGTACACATATGTTCATCACAGCACTTTTCACAACAGCAAAGATATGAAATCAACCTAGGCGCCCAATAATGGTGGACTGGATAAAGAAAATTTGGTACGTATACATCATGGAATACTATGCAGCCATAAAAAGAACAAAATGTCCTTTGAGCAACATGGACATAGCTGGAGGCCATTATCTTAAGCCAATTAATGCAGGAACAGAAAACCAGATTATTGCATGTTCTCACTTGTAAGTGGGTGCTAAACATTGAGTACATATCGACACAAAGAAGAGGAACAACAGACCCTGGGGCTTACTGGAAGGCAGAGGACAAGAGGAGGGTGAGGACTGAAAAACTACCTATCAGGTATCATGCTCACTACCTGGGTGACAAAATCATTTGTGCACTACACTCCAGAAACATGCAATTTATCCATGTAACAGACCTGTACACATACCCCTTGAACCTAAAATTTGGAAGGGCCGGGTGCAGTGGCTCACACCTGTAATCCCAGCACTTTGGGAGGCTCAGGAAGACGGATCATGAGGTCAAAAGATCGAGACCATCCTGGCCAACGTGATGAAACCCCGTCTCTACTAAAAATAAAAAAATTAGCTCGGCCTGGTGGCACGTGCCTGTAGTCCCAGCTACTTGGGAGGCTGAGGCAGGAGAATCGCTTGAACCCGGGAGGTGGGGGTTGCAGTGAGCCGAGATCGCGCCACTGCACTCCAGCCTGGCAACAGAGTGAGACTCTGTCTCCAAAAAAAAAAAAAAAAGTTGGAAGAAAAAAAAAGAATATTCTAATACAAAAATATCCAGCACCCAACAAGGTAAAATTCATGATGCCTGGCAGCCAATCAAAAATGGCCAAGCATGCAAAGAGGGAGGAAATAACCTATATAACAAGGAGAAAAATCAATGAAGAGTGACCCGAAATGTCAAATGTGCTAGAATTAGTAGACAAGGACATTACAGTAATTGGTTCAACTTTACATATTATATTCATGGTTCAAGAAACTATAGGAAGGATTAAGTCTATTAAACACATGCAGATATAAAAGAGACCCAATCTGAACTTCTAGAAATGAAAGCCAAAATATCTGAGATGAAAAATACCCACTAGGTGTGATTAATAGCAGATTAGACATTGCAAAAGAAAAGATTAGTAAACTTCAAGACAAAACAATAGAAAATACCCAACATGAAAAATACAGAGAAAAAAGGCTGAAATAAATAAACTAATCAGTGACCCATGGGACAACTTCAAGGGGCCTAATATACATGTAACTAAAGTCACCAAAGGACAGGAGAAACAGAAAAATAGAAAAAATGTCTGAAGAAATTATTGTCAAAGTTTTTCTAAATTTGATGAAAGAAATAGTCTTTTCAACAAACCAAGCTTGAAAAATTGAATATTCATATGCAAAATATAAACTTTGATCCTTTCCTCACATCCTATATAAAAATTAACACACAGTACATGTATCATAGACTCAGATGTACAGCATAGACAGCACTGTAAAACTTGTAGAAAAAAAATTGGAGAAAATCTTCATGACCTTAGGTTATACAAGGATTTCTTAAAGCCACAAAAGGATGACTCAAAGAAAAAAAATCATAAATTGGATTTCATCAAAATTCAGAATTTCTGCTCTTTGAACGACACTGTTAAGAATGAAAAGACAAGATAGAGACTGGAAGAAAGCCTTGGCAAATCCCAATTCTGATGAAGCACTTGTATAATGAACACATAAAGAATACTCAAAACTAAGAAAAACAATTCAACAAAAAATGGACAAAAGATTTGAAGACACTTCACCAAAGTGCACATAAGTATGGCAAATAAACACATAAAAACATGTTCAATATTATTAGTTATTAGGAAAATGCAAATTAAAATCACAATGAGATACCACTACACACTATTAGAATGGCTAAAATTTTAAAGACTGACCATACCACATGTTGCCCAAAATGCAGAGTAATTGGAACTTTCATATAATGTTGGTGGAAATTTAAGTTGGTATACTAACTTTTGAAAACGGTTTAGTCATTTCTTCAAAAGTTCAACATATACCTACCATATGACTCAATCCTTCAACCCCTGGTATATACTCAAGAGACTTACATGTAAATGTCCACAGCAGCTTTATTTGTAAAAGCCCCAAACTGGTAACAAAAAAATGTTCATCAGCCAGGTAATGGATAAACAAACTGTGGTACAGCCATGCAATGGAATATCACTTGTCAATAAAAAGAAATGAACTATCAATATACATAACATGAATGAATCCCCAAACAACTATGCTGAGTGAGGGAAGCTAAACAAATGAATCAAACAAAATCCAAAAAAGAATACATGTATTCCATTTATATAAAAATACAGAAAATGCAAAATAATTTAAAATGACAAAAAGCAGAGCAGTAGCTGCCTGGAGTCAGGGGTGGTAGAGAGAAAGGGAGCAGGAGGGAAGGATGAGAAGTGGACACAAAGAAGCTGGGAGGCCGGGAGCAATGGCTTATGCCGGTAATCCTAGCACTTTAGGAGGCTGAGGCGGACAGATCGCTTGAGCACAGGAGTTCAAGACAGCCTGGACAATGTAGCGAAACCCTGTCTCTACAAAAAAAAAGAAAAAACGCAAATATTAGCTGGGTGTGGTGGTGCATGCCTGTGGTCCCAGCTACTCAGAAGGCTGAGGTAGAAGGATTATCTGAGCCCTGGGAGGCTAAGGCTGCAGTGAGCTGTGATCATGTCACCGCACTCCAGCCTGGGTGATGGAGTGAGGCCCTGTCTCAAAAAAAAAAAAAAAAAGAGAAAGAAATGGACACAAATAAATTTCTGGGAGTGTTCATCATCTCAATTGTGTTGACTTCATGGGTATATTATGTAGGTCAACATGTATCAAATTGTACACTTTATGTTATTTATATAAACTTTATCTCGGATATTTTTAAAAGTAAAGATAAAAACAGTAAAAGTATTGAGAAAATATTGCACAGGAATACACTATGCTTATGCAAATGACAATAATTAGTGGGAGAAAAATTAAATCGATGAAATGGCTAGAAAAACAGCGCCACCTTGACCCTGATGTTAAATAAGAAGATGGCTAGTAATTCATTTGGGAATGTGTTGGCTAAACATGGTGCAAATGTTGCTTATTGAACCTACCTCTTAAACCATAGTTCCAGGCCCATCTGAATCTGCACTTCAGAGTGAGTGACAAGATGGTGAACAAAGTGATTATCATTGCTAAGAGATTTTCCACGACACTAGCTGAGATGATCAAGGAAGGATGCTCTTTTTCTAAAAATTTTCAGTGTACGAACTTGGTCTACTTGGTTAAATACAGATGTACACACACATTTTTGAGAACAGCAAGATAACAAGAAGATATGTTTGGTTAAAAAAGTTTTGAAGGGCAATCCACGTTCCTTTCTGATAAATACCTGAGGGCCACAAATTGAAGCCTCAGTCAAACAAAAAATTTTATTTTAAAAATCATATAAAAATCAGCCAGGCATGGTGGCACACACCTGTAGTCCCAGCTTCTTGGGAGGCTGAGGCAGGAAAATTACTTGAACCTGGGCAGTGGAGGCTGCAGTGAGCCAAGATCATGCCACTGCACTCCAACCTGGGTGACAGAGCTAGACTCTGTCTCAAAAAAAAAAAAAAAAAAATCTACTAACTACTAACCTAGGCCAAAATTATACTAATCATAATTCTTAAGTTTATATCACTGGTTCGTGCAAGGACTGCTTTTGTTGATTTAACTAATTTTAATAATATAATAGACAGCTATGCACTTGCCACCTAAAACTAACATTAAAATCCTACTTGATTTTCCTGCCCTCATTCCATCCCATCCCATCATTCAGTTTCCCCAACCAAGGCACACTTCACCCTGAATCCTGGGTTCACAAACTCCTTGCTTTTCATGTTGATTATAGTTCTACTGCATCTATATGTACTCTTTAAAATTATATATTTAGTTATTTTAAATTTAAAAAAATAGTATCATGCTATATGCATGTAATCTTTTGGAGTCTATATGCTTATTAACATGTTTCCAGCTGTACATACATAAGAGTTGCTCTAGGGAATTACTGCAGCTTGATATATGTGAATATTTAACTAAGAGACATTATTAAACTTTTCTCCCCAATGTGTTTTTACCAATACACACTGCCACCAGCAATGTAGAAAAGATGCTGTTGATTCACAGCTATAATTTTTACCAACTTAATTGTATATCACATTATGATTTTTAATATATCTTTATATGTTTACTGAACATATGTCCCCTTTTACTTGATTTTTCTATGTAGAGTGAAACACAATTTCAAACAGTATCCCTAGAATAACCAGTTTCCCCCATTCATTGAATCATCTCCTTTCCACATTGAGAAACATTATCTCTGTCACATATCAAAGTAATATGTATGTGTAGGTCTCTTTCTGAGCTCTCTAAAAGTCCATTGACCATGCTGTCTCTTCCTATGCCAACATCACAATATCTTAATTCCTACATATTAATAATCAGACCCCATTCCTGCTTTTCTGATTCAAAAGTGTCTTGGCTATTCATCTTATCAAATTCCATGGAAAACCCTGTTTTGACTGGAATTCCATTAAATCTACAAGTCAATGCGTGAAAAATCAACATCTTCACAATATTGTCTTCCTGTCCATGACATGATATACCTGCTTATTTAGATCCTCTTCATAATTCCTTTGTGTAGAGGTCTTGAATTTTTTTGGTTAATTTATTCCTAGACATAAATGTGACATTCTCTGACTCTACTATAGATGATGTCATAGTTACATTTCTAGATGTTTGCTGATGACATACAGAAATGCAATTGAGTTTTGTGTCTTAATCTTATTTTCAGGTACCTTGGTAAACTCTATTATTTCTAATAAGTTGTAGTTTTGAGGGGTTTCTATGCAAAAACATGATCATATTTGTAAATAAGTTTTATTGCCTTTCCAAATGTTTTGCTTCTATAATTTATTTTTGTCATACTGTACTTATGGATCCTTCAAGAAAATATTAAATAGAAGTGGTGCTAGTGAGCATCCTTCTCTAGTTTCTTTTTTTTTTTTTTTTTTTTTAACTAGGCAAAGGCTTTATCTTTGTTTTAAACTATTTTCTGGCTAATTAATTGCCAATAAATAACTGTATACAATCAATAATCAAAAAGTAGCAGTGTCCAAGGGCCTTGGAATTTAAAATATCATAGACTTACATTTTATCATATATAAAACAAAAATTTTAAAAGCAGTTAAAATTCTTGAAATTTTATTATTTTTTAGAAGCTGAATCAATTCAGTTTGCCTCATTGTTGGAAGCTTCATCAAAATTCTGAACAAGATCACCACTTCCCCAATAGTAAGTGGTACTTTTCCATCCAGCTTCTACCAGTTTCCTTAAGCTTGTTGACACCAAGCTGGTTTAAGACACTGGGCGGCATTTCTGTTAGCTGCTTTGTCTCAGCATGGCTGGTAATGGTCAAAGTGTTTGCTGCTAGAGATGTCTGAACATTGGGATTGTTAATGTAGATCACCATTCCTTGGTTTGCAAACACACCTCTTTAATATCAGAGATATTGCTTATTCCTACTTTCTTTCAGGAAAACTGAAGATTTTTTTATCATCTGTTGTAACAGATAATGTTTGCTGTATCATCTGAGGGCAGTTCCTTTTTACCAGTGCACAATTGTGCTTGAAATCTGGCAAGTTTTTCATGGTTTGTGAGGGCTTTTTCATTTTATAATGAAAATGAAAGTGGAATTTTGTGAGTGGAAATTAAACTTCGTGGGGTATTGGGGTTGGCACTAGAGGTCTCAGGCAGACCAGCTGCAAGGCCAGTTTCTGACTTTAAAGGGAAAGCTTCTAACATTAGTTAACTCCGAATAATGTTTGTTCTAGTTTTTTTTTTTTTGGTAAGAAAATTAAGGCTTTTCCCTTCTGTTCCTAATTTACTAACCATTTTTTTAAAATCATTGAATTTTATCAAATTCTCCATTGAGGTTATTCTCTTTTCATCTGTTAATGTGCTTAGTTACATATGGATTTTCTAATATGAAACTCTCCTAGCATACCTGGGATAATAAATCTAACTTGGATATGTTGTATCATCTTTGTTATATACACAATCAAATCTGATTTGCTAATATTTTGTTGAGAATTTTTAATGTATATCCTTGAGTGAAATAGTCCTGTAATATATTTTCTTATATTGTTTCTAGTTGTCCAGGTCATGTTGGTTCCAAAGAATAAAGAGAGAATTCTTATCAGCTGGCCTTAATAAACAAATGGAATTATGAATAGCCTCTGGGAATCTAAGCTATAAGAAAGTTGAAGAACTTCAGAATTGGCTACTTTAACTCACTCTGGCCCTCAAAATTTAAAACATAGATACTTATGTCCCATAGCAGATTCTGGACTTTTACCAAGTACCTGAAACGATTCTGATAAAGATCATCTACTGACTATGCTTTTGAAACACATTACCGTGGTAGGGAAGAGTTCTTGGCTTTCATTTGCTCTTGCAGCAATCCAGAGCTGAGACTAGCTCCACAGCACTACATGGTGGAGATTTTAGTGAAAGAGTTGAAGAGGCAAAATGCCCTTGCTTCCCTATAGCATCTTAGTAGGATGCCCATGGTTTGCAGATGCCCTGGTTTACGCCTATTATTCCAGCATATGAGTAATGTTCCCCTTTTCATTAAAAAAAAAAAAAAAAAGTCTCAATTTGGATGTTCTTTTGGAAGCCTTCACGTTATAGTTTCTTTTCTTCTTTATGGGAGGACAGGCCTCAGGCTACTTTGGGCTTATAAGACTCCTCCTCTCCTACTTGAATTAATTCCCCCAAATCTAAATGCTAAGTGAAAAGCAGAGTTTGAGAGGGTATGGAATGGGGAAAACTTATGTTTAAACAAGGCTAAATGTCCTTGCATTTCATGGTATTCAGTTAGTTCACCAGATGCAAAATCTATGTAGGAATTTGGGCCAAAGCCCTAGTTATTATTATTAATATTATAAAATGTTATTTTGCCTGTAAAAGTCTATTATAGCCATGGTGAGCTAGAAGAATTCTGGAGTTTAGACCACAGAAGGAAAATAAGATCTTCCTACTACAACTAACACATAATAATAAATAAAATACGTAAATCCTAGATTTTACTCTTCCAGCGTACGCAGGTCCAAGATAAGGCCTCAGTCTGTCACAAATCGAAATTTGCCAACTGAGGAATAAAGGTAGCCTGAGAGGTACTAGTGATATGAAATGTCTAAGTACTAATATCATTTATTTTTCACAATTCTTTTCCTTGAGGACCACAAAACTACCTTCATTTCATCCAAAGTTAATTACAAGCCTATCTATTTTCGTAAGTTCAATTTACATGCTAATATTCATGACTAAATAATCTATCCTTACCTTTGAAAGAACAGTTTAAAATAGACATTCACTGAAATGTTATTTCAAATAACTGTATGGAAATGTAAGAACTAGACTTTTAAACTCTCATTTTAACAATATGAAATAAGATACGCTGGCAGTATCTTATGTAAGAAAACTTCTAATTTCATTCATACATCAAACAATAAATTTCTGGAATAAACCTGAACATTACAGGTATCTACTTCTACATTACTTAGGCCTGAAAACCCTCTCTGTGGTTCCAACACTCCTATCATAATTTTCAATTCTTCCTCCGCAATTACTTTCTTTTTCTTTCTTTACGGTTCCATTTTACCACTACTGCATCATCACCACAACAAGTGCAGCCACTTCTTGAGCACTCACTATGTGCCAGGTGTTGCTGTGAGAGCATTACATGAATTAACTCGTTTAATCCTCATAACAATCTTTTGAGAAAACAAATTTTATCCCTAACTATATAGATGAGAAAAATGAAGCACAGAGAAGGTAAGCTGATAACTGGCAGCACTGGTATTTGAACCTAAGTGGTCATCTTAACCATTCATTAGAGCTGTTGTTCACAAATCACCTCACACCTTCAAAAATCTGCCACCTGGTTACATAATCTCATCTCTCTTCTTTTTGAATTCACTTAACATACTGAGTCTAGACAATCTCTGTAACTAAAACATTTTCCCGTTCATTTATCTAGTTTACCTAAATTTAGTTTTAAAATACAGATCAAATGTGTGCAAACCAGGGGTCCAAGATTTTATACCCATCCTCTTTTCTGGCCTCATCAGTCATTTCACCCATCACACAAACACTAAGCTGGAGGTGATCTGGACTGCATTTTTATCCTCTCCCAGGGCCTAATACAATGCCTGAACGTAATAGCTGTCAGAAATGTTTGCTAGATTAATAATTCAAAGACTTTATGGTTCTTCTGATACCTAGCTGTAGGTTACTATTATGCCAGGGTTCCCGGTGTTTATGAAGAAATCTACTATTTCCTTTACAATAGTAAAATAGCACTGTTTAAAAATTCAAAAATTCACCCATGACAAAATAAGCCATTTCGGAACACTCAAATCAATTTTTTCTCTTTTCTTTAGCAAGATAGTAGCAACTGATAGTTATTTTCAACATCGTGATTAAAAACATGAAAGTATTTTTAATACTACCAAAAATTTTATTACTAACCTGTTGAGGAGTAATGGTATCTCTATAACTTGGTAAGATTTTTAGGGTGACACTTCCACTAATATTTTTCAGTAATTCCTGTAATTCCTTCGGATTATTTCCAACCTCATGGCCATTGACTTCTTTAATTATATCTCCCACATGAAGTAGACCTTGTCGATCTATCATTCCCCCATGGAGGATTCGGGCAATTACCAGATCATTATTTTCAACCCTAAATGTCACACCCTATGAAAAATAAGAAAGAGATTTCTCATTTATTAGGGAGAAATGCTTAAATATTCATGAGCATATGTAAGAAAATAATTCTAAAACTAGGTAAAATGAATCATTCTTACTTTTCCCATGTTCTCTCCTGTCTCAATATTTCACTCCCATTAAACTGTGTACTAGTATAGTTTATTACACTAGTGGATAGGATGTATCTTACAGGCTAAATGGAAACTCGAGAGAGCAGGAAAAGGTATTTGTGCATTCTGATGGACTTATTCCTCGCTTTTCCTTTTTTGCACTCACTGTTCTTATAGTCAAGATCCAGAAGTAATAATTTTACCAAGGAATAGTAAACTTCACTACTTAGAGAGTCCTAGTATGGCTTCAATTTTTAATAACAACTTCTTTTTATATTTTGATACTGTCAGTATTTCTTCAAAGGGTAGTTCATGTCTTCAAAGGGTAGGAAGAAACCTAGTAGTCATCTTCTGAAATTTTTTGCTACCCCTTGCCATATTTCTACTTCTAGCTCAGTTTAACTTTTCATTTTAGTTTAATTTTGCAGGCTAAACCAAGGTGAGAAAGCATCAGCTGTGTCTTTATACACAGGCCAAATAAGAATACAGTTTTCATAACATTATGAAAAGGAAAAAAAAATGAAACAGAGTAGTGACTGAACCAAAAATTACGTCATATTTCAGATTTAATAGGGCACTGATTTATCTATACTCACCAATGGTTCCCCAGCTCTTTTGTGAATACCAAGAATACGAATGGCATCTACTGGTAATAACTGATTATTGATAGAAGAATTATTCATTTCTGGGCTTGATGGAGGTGAATCATAACACTTTGATGCCACAATATCATGGGCCTCCAACAGTGACTATAAGGAGTCAAAATAGCCTGTGGTTATTTACGATATGTTGATGAAATATGTTACTAAAAGTACTTTGTTAGTTCATTATTCCAATGGAGTACTAAAAATTTCCAAGGCACATGGTATTAAATTCCCAAATATCAGGTTGATCAAATAAATATATAATTTTTAAGAGATATAAAAATATATAGTTTTATTATCATCAAACAATATCATATTCCTTCTTTGAGATATGAAGAGATTGACAGAGTTTAGTGATGCTTTTTAAAAACTGGCAAGTTCACTGGAAACAGAACCTAGGTTTCCAGTCTGGTGCAATGAAGGTACTGGATTTTATTGCCACCAATGTCATCATATCATTCAATATTTACCATCAATCCTATTTACTAAAATATTTACTAAAAATTCAAATTCAAATGACATTTTTACCTAACATTGCTATGTTAGTAATATGATATACTTTTTATATGTATAAAATGTCTGTTAAAAGATGTCCAGTAGAAAATGGATAAATATTAGCATCTTATATCAGTGACAAAAAATTTTATATTACCAATAAAGGTTTTAGTTTATAAAAGGAACATTTTTTGAGGAAAAAAACAAGTCAGTAATAGTCCTGAACATAATGTATTTTTTTACCTCCTATATTTACTATGTATGTGCTATCAGCACGGGTGGTTTTGATCTAGCTTTCTAGGAATTGCTTTTGTTTTTTTTTTGAGACAGAGTCTCACTCTGTCGCCTAGGCTGGAGTGCAGTGGTGTGATCTCGGCTCACTGCAACCCCCACTTCCCAGGTTCAAGTGATTCTCTTGCCTCAGCCTCCCAAGTAGCTGGGACTACAGGTGCGTGCCACCATGCCCAGCTAATTTTTTGTATTTTTAGTAGAGACAGGGTTTCACCGTGTTAGCCAGGATGGTCTCGATCTCCTGACCTCGTGATCTACCCACCTCGGCTTCCCAAGGAATTTCTTAATTAATACTAAAATGTTAATTTTTTTCATTTCTTATCCTAAAAGAATAATTTTTAGGGGAGGCACGGCGGCTCATGCCTGTAATCCCAGCAGTTTGGGAGGCTGAGGCAGGTGGATCATGTGAGGTCAGGAGTTCAAGACCAGCCTGGCCAACATGGCAAAACTCTGTCTCTACTAAAAACACAAAAAATTAGCTGGGCGTGGTGGTACGTGCGTGTAATCCCAGCTACTTGGGAGGCTGAGGCAGGAGAACTGCTTGAACCCGGAAGGCAGAGGTTGCAGTGAGCTGAGATTGCACCATTGTACTCCAGCCTGGGCAACAAGAGTGAAACTCTGTCTCAAAAAAAAAAAAAAAAAAAAGAATAATTTTTACTGCAACTGTGCATATTCAACATAAAGCTAAGTTAAACATTCTTGAGGGGCTGGATAGAATTCAAGTTCAAAATTAATAAATCAAAATAGAAAGAAGCCGATATTAACAGGTTCGGGAAAAAAGCAATCAGGATAATTGGTAATTTCTGGTCATTTCATAAAACAATTTGTGAAACACTGGAGAAAAAAATTCAATAAAACAACTCACAAATCCATATGTAAGGATTCTTCCTATAAATGCTGGAAGTTGCTAACCTGCGCTGCTTAGTTTTCCACCCTATATCCTCCTTTGGCAGTTTTATTTACTCCTGTGACTTGAGCCACTACTTACGCATTGACAACTCTTAAATTTCTATCCCTAGTTCAGAACTCTCATGTGCTTCAGATTTTTATAGTAAAAATTTGCCCACAACTCGTCAAAGTCATGGCAATTTGAAAATCAAAAGTAGGGACTGTAAAGGATTAAAACATTGAATAAAAAATCCATAGATCCACAATGCTATTTAAAAAAATACACTGAAAAAACTCATTTGTTACCACTTGAAACTGCAATTTTAAACTGCTCTTCACTTTGAAACTTAGTAAAAGGAAGGATCAAGTACATTCCTGCCTCTTCAGTAGGAAATGCACTAAGCAGCCCAGTTGATGAGAAGCTCTACATTATGGAAGAATACTAGCTAATAATGTAGAACAGAAAAACGTCATTTTGCAACCTCTAATGAAAATGCTGATTTACAACCCAAAAGCTAGAATAAGATGAGAAATAACAAAAATTAGAGCTGAGCTGAAGAAAACTGAGATACAAAAAACCTTTCAAAAGATCAATGAGGCTGGGCATGATGGCTCACGCCTGTAATCCCAGCACTTTGGGAGGCTGAGGTGGGCAGATCACCTGAGGTCAGGAGTTCAAGACCAGCCTGGCCAACACAGTGAAACACTGTCTCTACTAAAAATACAAAAATTAGCTGGGTGTCATGGCACACGACTGTAGTCCCAGCTACTTGGGAGGCTGAGGCAGGAGAATTGCTTGAACCTGGGAGGTGGAGGTTGCAGAGAACCGAGATCGTGCCACTGCACTCCAGCCTGGGCAACACAGTGACTCCATCTCAAAAAAAAAAAAAAATTAATTAAGTTAAATTAAAACAACAAAAATCAACGAATCCAGGAGTTGGTTTTTTGAAAAAATTAATAAAATAGACAAGCCACTAGCTAGACTAATAAAGAAGAAAAGAGAGGAGAGCCAAATAAACACAATTAGAAATGATGAAGGGAATGTTACTACTGAACCCACAGAAATAAAAACAACCATGAGAAACTACTATGAACACTTCCATGCACACAAACCAGAAAACCTAGAAGAGAGATAAACTCCTAGACATATACAACCTTCGAAGACTGAGCCAGAAATAAATTGATTCCCTGAATAGACCAATAACAACCTCCGAAATTGAATCAGTAATAAATAGTCTATCAACCAAAAAAAGCCTGGGACCTGATGGATTCACAGCTGAATGCTATCAGATGTACAAATAAGAGATGGTACCATTCCTACAGAAAAGCTATTCCAAAAAACTGAGGAGGAACTCCTCCCCAACTAATTCTATGAGGCCAGCCTCATCTTTATATCAAAACCTGGCAGAAACACAACAAAAAAAGAAAACTTTATGCCAATATCCTTGACAAACATTAATGCCAAAATCCTCAACAAAATACCTGCAAACCAAATCAATCAGCACATCAAAAAGCTAATCCACCATGATCAAGTAGGCTTCATCCCCAGGATGCAAGGTCTGTTCAACATTTGCAAATCAATAAATGTGATTCATCACATAAACAGAACTAAAGACAAAAACTACATAATTACCTCAATAGAGCAGAAAAGGCTTCCAATAAAATTCAACAACCCTTCATGTTAAAAATTATCAATTAACTAGGTATTAAAGGAACATACCTCAAAATAATAAAAGCCATCTATGACAAACCCACAGCCAACATTATACTCAATGGGCAAAAGCTGGAAGCATCCCCTTGAAAACCAGCACAAGACAAAGATGCCTTCTCTCACCACTTCTATTCAACATAGTATTAGAAGTCCCAGCCAGAGCAATCAGGCAAGAGAAACAAATAAAGGGCATCCAGATAGGATGAGAGGAAGACAAACTATTTCTGTTTGCAGACGACATAATTCTGTATATAGAAAACCCCATAGTCTCAGCCCAAAAGCTCCTCCAGCTGATAACTTCAGCAAAGGATACAAAGTCCTTTGTATCCTTTGGAAGGATACAAATTTTGCAGGATACAAATTTTGCAGGATACAAAATCAATGTACAAAAATCACTAGCATTCATATACACCAACAACAGCCAAAGGAAGAGCCAAATCAGAAAGGCAATCCCATTCACAACTGCCACAAAAAGAATAAATTACCTAGGAACATAGCTAACCAGGGAGGTGAAAGATTTCTACAATGAGAATTACAAAACACTGCTCAAAGAAATCAGAGAAGACACAAACAAATGGAGAAATATCCCGTGCTCATGGATAGGAAGAACCAATATTATTAAAATGGTTACACTGCCCAAAGCAATTTACAGAGTCAACGCTATTCCTATCAAACTACCAATGACATTCTTCACAGAACTAGAAAAAAATATTTTAAAATTCATATGGAACCAAAAAAGGGCCCGAATAGCCAAGGCAATCTTAAGCAAAAAGAACAAAGCTGGGGGCATCACATTACCCAACTTCAAACTATACTACAAGGCTACAGTAACCAAAACAGCATGATACTGGTACAAAAACAGGCACATAGACCAGTGGAACAGAACAGAGAGCTTAGAAATAAGGCTACACATCTACGACTATCTGATCTTTGACAAAGCTGACAAAAACAAACAATGGGGAAAAGACTTCCTATTCAATAAATGGTGCTGGGATAACCAGCTAGCCATATGCAGAAGATTGAAGCTCAGCCCCTTCTTTATACAGTACACAAAAATCAACTCGAGATGGATTAAAGACTTAAATGTAAAAACCCCAGAAGACAACCTGGGCAATACCATCCTGGCCATAGGAATGGGCAAAGATTTCACAACAAAGACATCAAAAGCAATCACAACAAAAGCCAATATTGACAAATGAGATCTAATTAAACTGAAGAGCTTCTGCACAGCAAAAGAAACTATCAACAGAGTAAAGAGCCTACAGAATGGGAGAAAACATTTGCAAACGATGCATCTGACAAATGTCTAGTATCCAGCATCTATAAGGACCTTAAACAAATTCACAAGTTCTTTGCCCATTTAAGTGGGCAAAGAACATGAACAGACACTTCACAAAAGAAGACATACATGTGGCCAACAAGCATATGAAAAAAAGCTCAATATCACTGATCGTTAGAGAAATGCAAATCAAAACCACAACGAGATACCATCTCACACCAGTCAGAATGGCTATTATTAAAAGGTCAAAAAATACCAGATGCTGGTAAGGTTGCAGAGAAAAGGGAACACTCATACTTTCTTGGTGGGAATGTATATTAGCTCAACCACTGTAGAAAGCAGTATGGAGATTCATCAAAGAGCTAAAAGCAGAACTACCATTTGACCCAGCAATCCCATTACTGGGTATATACCCAGAGGAATATAAATCTTCCTACCATAAAGACATGCATGCAAATGTTCATTGCAGCACTATTCACAACAGCAAAGACACGAATCAACCTAAATGCCCGTCAATGATAGACTGGATAAAGAAAATGTGACATACATACATATATATATATATATATATATATATATATACACACACACACACACATACATACACACACACACACACCATGGAATACCAAAAAACCTTTCAAAAGATCAATGAGGCAGGGCAGCCATAAAAATGAGATCATGTCTTTTGTGGCAACATGGATGGAGCTGGAGGCTATTATCCTTAGTAAACTAACACAGGAACAGAAAACCAAATACTGCATGTTCTCACTTGTAAGTGGGAGCTAAATGGTAAGAACTTATGAATACCAAGAAGGGAAAAACGGAGACTGGGGTCTGCCTGAGTGGGGAGGGTGGGAGAAGGGAGAGAAACAGACAAGATAACTATTGGGTACTTGACTTAATATCCGCATGGTAAAATAATAGGTACAACAAACCCCCATTACATGTGTTTATCTATGTAACAAACCTTTACATGTACCCCTAATCCTAAAACAAAAGTAAAAAAAAAAAGAAAATACTGATTTAGGCAAGGATTATTAACTTGTGTTCATCAGTAGGTACATGGTTGATAGAGAACAGAATTTGTATAATGTTAAGATAAAAACACAATTGATTACTTCCCAGTAATCAAAGAAAGGATTAGGCCATCACCACCTTTAATCAAAGGACCAATCTCAGCCCTGTGGTGGGCCAAAAGGTATTACACGTCTTCTAATGTGGTTTAATTCATGTTGCATCGTATCACTTAAGATGCATTCTAGCTCCAAATAATCAACTTGAATCATCAACTTTTTAGATAGAACTTCTGTTTATAGGAAATAGAAGAAATAACATCAACACCACAGGGAAGTAACTAAACAAATCCGGGGAGTGGAACATTCTGCAGGACAATAGCCTGGTCTTTTCAATAGGTCAATGTCATAATCAAGGGGAAAAGGTATGGTGCAACCAGCTGCCACACATGGACCTAAACTGGACACTTACATGTACAAACCACCTGTAAATAATATTGTGGTATCAAATGGAGAAGTCTGAATATGGTGTGTGTATTATATGAGATGGAAGTTCACTGAAACAGAAAATTAGAAATCAATAACTAAAAAAAAAAGTTAAAAGTTTGTGCAAAATCTCAAATTAGTAAAAAAAAATTATATATGTACATTTGTGCATAGAAAAATATGGATGAATATGCACTAAGACAGTACAGTAGTGATCTGGGTAGAAGAAAAGCAATGTCTTCATTTTTGTATTTTTATTTGCTGGTATTCTAAAATTTTTATATGCTACACTTCATATAATGTATGTGCTTATATATTTATTAAATTATAAATATTTACTAATAATACGTAGCATTCCTGAAAACCTAGATGCTTCCAATGTATCACAAACCTAAGGTGGCCAGTTTCCTTAACATAAGTATGTCCAAAACATTTTCTTCTAGTGTTCCTTACCTCATTGAACAGCCATCGTTTAAGTCACAAATTGTGTTATCAACTTCCCACATCTCTCTTCTACAACTGTCATATGCAACCAATCACTATATCCCGTTGATTTTATTCATTAAAACTTGAAAGTCTTTTTTTTTTTAAGTGCACAATTCAATTTTTTTTTAAAATTTATTATTATTATACTTTAGGTTTTAGGGTACATGTGCGCAATGTGCAGGTTAGTTACATATGTATACATGTGCCATGCTGGTGCACTGCACCCACTAACTCGTCATCTAGCATTAGGTATATCTCCCAATGCCATCCCTCCCCCCTCCCCCCACCCCACAACAGTCCCCAGAGTGTGATGATCCCCTTCCTGTGTCCATGTGTTCTCATTGTTCAATTCCCACCTATGAGTGAGAATATGCGGTGTTTGGTTTTTTGTTCTTGCGATAGTTTACTGAGAATGATGATTTCCAATTGAAAGTCTTTAAATTTCTTACTATCTATACGTACTGCCATCATAATTTCTTGCCTTGGAACTTAACCATCTCGTTTCACAAACCTGACCTTTCCCTGGTTAATACCCAACCCATCCTCCTTTCCTATTCATCTCCCCCTCCACACCTAAAGTTTCCCATTGTCCTTACGATAAAGTCCAAATAACTCAGTATGCCTTTATAAGGACTCAATCAACTGGGACCTGCACAGGAGACGTCTCTGAGATATGTGTCCATATTTCTTTTGTACCTAAGATACTAATTTATGTCGGAACGATCTCACTATAAACCTTCATATTTTGCAGTATCATTGTTGAAGAGTCACATAAAATTTTTGGCTGAGAAAGAGCAAAAGGCTGTTACCATCTGATTTTCAGTGCTAAGATTTGCAGGGGGAAAGCAGGTGACATTTACTTTATTCTATCCCAGCACCATTCTTTTAACACTAAAATGCAGTGGCCCAGTCATAAATCAAGTTACCATATACGGCTGGATGTATTTATCGGGGATTTCCATTCTTTTCAATGAGTTAATTTTTCTAACACCTTCCCCAATACCACATTGTCTTAATTATTATACATTTACAAAAAATCTTTCCTGCCTTTTCTCTTCTGAAATGCATTCTTCTTTGTAAAACTGATGAACTCTTTATTGGTATAGGCCATTGCTAAAATCATACTTATTTCTGTACCTGTGGAGATTATGTTATACAATAGTTTCTATACTTTCACAGCTCTCTATGTTCCATGGTCACTGACTGCACAACAATCTTGAGAAGCAATACTAAAAGGTATTGACTAAGAAACAGAATGGGAGTGAGGAAGAAAAAAATCCATTATCATAGTGAGGAAAATGGCTCCAGCATGTGGTCTGATGGTGAATTAAGGTTGTTTTCTTTAATGGCACAAAGAAAAATCCATTGTGATGTATTTCTGTAACAGTGTACATTTATGTAGCATTATAGTTACATATGTCTGTTTGTATATCCTCAGCATATGAGGACATTAAAATACCAAGGTTGGAAATTACATACTTACCTATTATAGCCCTAAATAATCTTTGAAGAAAACATCACCTTAAACTGGAAAGTAAAGGAGAATACTTTGGGAATACAGGGAACTTGAACGTTGAGTGATAGGGAAAGTTACCTGGAAGTGAGGCTCTTTGAGTATACCAACCAGTTCTGCCACATTTTCATCCACATTTATTAGAGGAGTGATGTCTTCAAGAATTTCATTGACTAATTCCAAGTTATTGTCACTGACAGCTTCTAGTTTGGAATCTTCTAGCCTCTCATGAGCCTGAAAAAATAACAGTATATTAAAGTAGTAATACTTATTTGTTTTGCACCAGACCATGGTTTATTTCTTTTTCGTAAAGTTTTAAAATATATTACTTGGAGGTTTAATTCATGTAAACCAAATTTAATATTTCAACCAGAGGCAATATATAGATTTTACAGTAAGTATATCATCCAATATAATAAATCTTGGCCTCTAGTTCTATCCTGAAAGTCATGAAAAACTCATTTTTATAACTAAACCATGAAAAAACTGGACAAGTCAGCTGACTATTTACAAAACCTATTACAGTCCCTTACCACCAAGAGAATTTCCTAATGACTTCCTAGGGTCAAAGCTCAAACTCTAGATGTTATTGCTACATTTTATTAAAATAAATGAATAAGCATAATAAAAACAAGGAATAGGAATGTAATAATTATGTTAATATTTTTTAAAATGATAAAAGTAATTTTGGAAACCCCAGAATCTGGAAGCTCCTATCTTCCAATGTTGCAAATCAGTGGAAAAAAAAGTCAATTTAGAGCAAGTGGCCCTTAAACTGGATTTTAAAAGACTATATAATTTAATCAGGGAAATGATCATCTCCTGTCTTTATAAGTAGTTTTTTTCTTAATCTTACAATCTTTTCCACAGAAAATAGACCATCAACCACACTGTCACAGAAAGTAAGTAATTCTTTTTTTTTTTTTTTTTTTTTGAGATGGAGTCTCGCACTGTTGCCCAGGCTGGAGTGCAGTGGCGCGACCTCAGCTCACTGCAAGCTCCGCCTCCCAGGTTCACGCCATTCTCCTGCCTCAGCCTCCCAAGTAGCTGGGACTACAGGTACCCGCCACCAAGCCTGGCTAATTTTTTGTATTTTTAGTAGAGACAGGGTTTCACCATGTTAGCCAGGATGGTCTCGATCTCCTGACCTCGTGATCCGCCCGCCTTGGCCCCCCAAAGTGCTGGGATTACAGGCATGAGCCACCGTGCCCGGCCAAAAATAAGTAATTCTAATCCTTTCATAGTAGGAGTAAAGCCGAGTGTTAAGTTCAAACTGAGAATGAACACTGAGCAGGCTCCAACTTTTAAGCATTCCTTGCTTTTCTGATAAATGGTTGCTGTATAATTTTGAAGACGGGAAAAGCGTAATTATTAAAATTTAATTCATAAACAAAACCATGTAAGATGGCAAATCTTATATTTTAAGATCCATTTCAAGGATTGCTAAAGAAAAATCCACATTTCAAGTGGTAACAGTATCAACTAAACTTTTTCAGATACCTAAACTATAATACTTTAGATGTTATTTTTACCATATAGAGTGGATCCTTCAGAGTCCAAATAAAACATTCTAATTTTTAAAAGACAATTTTTCTTGCTTAAATCTATTTTTTCTAGGTAATTCACAGGAGTAAAATAAGTTCTTAAGTGGAAAAGAAAGCTACATATTAAGCAAGATTTTAAAGAAAGACCTTAAAAGAAGAAATTCTAAAAGTCATATGAAATACCGAGAAAGAAGAAAAAACTCTTACTAAACAAAAAGAAAAATATCAAAAGACCAAAAGTAATTGAAATAGAGGAAGAAGTTTTATGAGATTTAGATTAAAAAAATTAAACTACGGTGGTTCATGTCTGTAATCCCAGCACTTCGGGAGGCCAAGATGGGCGGATCACTTGAGCTCAAGAGTTCGAGACCAGCCTGCCCAACATGGTGAAACCCCATCTCTACTAAGAATACAAAAATTAGGCAGGCGTGGTAGTGGACGCCTGTAATCCCAGCTACCCAGGAGGCTGAGGCAGGAGAATTGCTTGAAGCCAGGAGACGGAGGTTGCAGTGAGCCGAGATCATGCCGCTGCACTCCAGCTTGGGTGACAGAGACTCTGTCTCAAAAAAAAAAAAAAAAAAAAATTAGACTAGAAAATGCCACAAAAAATGAAAACGGGTAAATTTGTAATTTTCTGAACATATAATACAAGCCAGATAAGGATGAGAAGATGAGGACACTCAATATTTATCATAAAAAGACTATCACCATTGGAAAAAAAAAACAGAAAATAATCTACAGAATTAGTTAACTCTTATGAAATAAGCTAGAATTGCCAATTGTTTAGATAGAAATATTTGCTGGAATAAACAGCCACTACCTGATTTAGCATCTTTAACCTTGTAATACTCCAATTCTTTTAACGTAGTATAAAAAGAAAGCTTCGAAGAAAAAAAAAGGAGGGAAAGGACCTTAACATCTATTGAAGGGCTTTTTTTTCTGCGTTGGATACTATATTCTAAGTAGTGTGTGTGTGCGTGTGTGTATTCAGCAAAGGTAGGTATATTATACTCACACTATGGACGAAGAAACTGATGAAAAAAAGGTGAAGTGATTTGCGTGAGTTCACATTACTGGTGAATGGCAGAGTCAGGTAGTCTAATACCAAGACTTGAAATCTTATCTACTAAAGTTTACTTTACTTCATCTTTATATAGAGAGCCACTCTAACATTAAATTGCAGTTAATTATTCAATCCAATAAATGATGCATTATTCTCATTCACTTAAATGTATGACATACATCTCAGTCAGTCTAATTTAGTTGTTGCTGATTAGCATGGCTCTTCCAGTCTAGATGTGTTAATTCCATTACACCGTATCTACCCTCATAGTTATTTTATACTTCTATGGTTCAGAATACCACTTGTCCCTTAGACTTTCACTCCTTTGCTCTAAGTAAGAGCTATAAAGACCATTTATTTCTTCAGGAAAATGTTATATGATCAGCAACAGTACTTTAGACAACAGTAGTCCTTGCTTTAATTCAGGACTTTAGGAGAAGTAAAGGAACAGAAATGATCAATGACTTGAAAACTCCATTCCTTAGTATGTGTATTAACCTAATGCTTCCAGATTGGGTGAGGAGAAGTAGGAATGTGGAAAGACTAATGGCAAGGGGTTGGGGGTCGGGGGAGAGTCATGTGAGAAGGCAGAATCATGTTAGAAAAAGAATCCAAAAACATCTGAAGATTTTTTCATATCAGCCTCACAGTTTGGTTCTATGGAAGAAGAGAATCTCACTAGAAAATACAGAAATTGAAGGGAGAAAAAAGGTTTTTTAGAAACTGCAGCTATAAATATATTAACATGGAAAATCAACATACTTGGGTTCAACTGGGATCAATTTTACTTTTTCTAAGAAAGCAAATGCAGGTCCACATTTATTAATATATAGCTTTTTAAGCTCTGAGATGTTGTCAAAAACTTGGAACCTCTAATTCACTTTAACGTCAGATTTTTTTTATTAGCTTTCAAGAGGCAAGTACCAACTTAAATTTAACTAATCAAACTAAAAAAGACAAAACACGCACAAAAAATTAACCAGAGGAGCAAGTGAGCCATATAATATTTAAATAAATAAATCTTGTTTCCTTTTTTTAACTTAAAGAGCACTATTGCAACACTAGCATAACTCAATAAAAAATATATATCACTTGCCACAAGTGGTTGGAAGAACATTCTATGACTAGCATTGAGTATTTGCAGCTGATACAAATATGGCCTAGCCTTCTTAAATATCCAGTTCTGAGAATTTTATTCACCACTGCACCTTTGAGAAATGAACTTAAGAGAAGAAAATGTTCTTTCAGAACTTCTGGGTATTTCACTCAAGGACAATCCAACCATGCTTGCAAACAAAAGTTGTGGGCTATATCTAAAGTGACAAATACTATTTTCTAATAACAATCATATTATTATTAGGTGTAGAAACCTGGTCTTTCTAAAACACAAGGGCCATATCATAAATTTTGTTTCTATCTTTTGAGAAAAGAGCTATGTATGTAGTAGTTACTTATTATTTCTTGAAAAAGCTAAGTAAATGGGAAATAAGTTTGGCTGTGATCAAGCACCACCCTCTTCTTTTATTCTAGAGACCTAAAACTCAAGATCAACATAGGTCCACTAATACTCAAAAATAAAAAAGAATTTTTGAGCAGAAAGTAGAAATGAGACACAGAGAATGGAGAACTCAATTTCTATTTTGTTTCTGCATACATTATATCAAAAAGGATGAGCTTTGCTCTGAAAAAAAAAAAAAAAAAAGATGAGTAAGTATAAGTAAATCAGAATGGAATTCTCTAGTGAGTAAACAACATATCAGAAATCGCCTAGTTAACCAAAATACAAATTCTGAGATTAGATAAGTTACATATCAAGGTACTCAGGAAACTTCTAAATAGCACTGCTGAGCTTCTCTTAGATATATCTATAGAATTAGGAGAACCACACAGATGTCAAAAAGCTAGAAAAGGGAATCTGTTAAATTTTTAAAAGAAAAAAGAACATTTTAAAAGCTTGGCTTTAATAGTATTCAGAGGAAATACAAAATAACCTTTTTATAACCTTTGAGTGGGAAAGATCTTTCTAACTATAACACAAAATCTGAAAGATACATACATTATTTCAAAAAAGGCCCAATAAAATTAACTTAATGAACGTTTTAAATTTCTCATCAAAAATCGACAAAGTCAAAATACAAATGACAAACTAGGGTCAAAACACAAATCATATTCAAGACAGAAAGCTAATTTCCCTACTTACGAAGGACTTCTACAAATCAATAAGAAAAAGATCAACAACTCATTAAGAGAACTGGGTGAAGAGTTTGAGCAAAAAATTCACAGAAAGAAAAATTCAGGAACCTGTCTTTAAAAATTTAATTTTATATTTCTAATTGACACGTATTTTACATATTTATGGTGTACAATGTGATGTTTCTATGCATGTATATACATAGTATAATGATCAAATGGGGTAATTACCATATCCATTATTTTAAATATTTATTTCTTTGGGATGCCAACATTCAAAATCTTCTCTTCTAGCTATCTTGAAATATGTATTACATAGTTATTTGCAATAGTCACCTACTGTGTATCAAGTATCTCTTAAACATATGAAAAGACACACAACTTCACTCATAAGAGAAGCACAAACTAAAACTATAATGAAATACCTTTTCTCTTTATCAGATTGGCAGAGATAAAAATTCTGATAACACATCATGCTAATGAGAATATGGGAGAAGACAGGCACTTTGACATATTTTTCCTAGTGGGAACATACACTGGTAAGCAAATTCACCATATCCACCAAAATTACAGTGATACTTTTTTTTTTTTTTTTTTTTTGAGATGGAGTTTTGCTCTTGTTGCCCAGGCTGGAGTGCAATGATGCGATCTCGGCTCACTGCAACCTCCGCCTCCCGGGTTCAAGCGATTCTCCTGTCTCAGCCTCCTGAGTAGCTGGGATTACAGGCATGTGCCACCATGCCTGGCTAATTTTTGTATTTTTAGTAGAGACAGGGTTTCTCCATGTTAGTCAGGCTGGATTCGAACTCTTGACCTCAGGTGATCCGCCCGCCTCAGCCTCCCAAAGTGCTAGGATTATATGCATGAGCCACCGCGCCCGGCCTTACAGTGATTCTTTTCAGATCTATCCTAAAAAGGTGTGTGTGTGTGTGTGTGTGTGTGTGTGTACAAAATAACATGTAGCAAGATTACACATTACAGCATAACTTGTAAGAAAAAGGCCATCTAAATATCAGCAGGCTGACTCAAAAAACCTGACATATCCATACAATAAAATATTATGTCACATTTAGAAAGAATAAAGTTGTGACACAGGTACTGATATAAAATCTTATGCAAAAAATCAAGGTTTATAGGATAGCAGTATAAACCCACAACTTCCATTATATTTACTAGTGAAAGATTAGATACTTCCCCTTAAGAGCAGAAACAAGACAAAGATGTCCACTCTCATCACTTCTATTTAACATTTGTACTGGAGGTTATAGCCAGGAAAATCAGGCAACAAAAATAAAAAAGCCATTCAGGTTAAAAAGAAATAAAACTGTCTATATTCAGATGACATGACCTTGTATTTAGAAAATCCTAAGGAGTTCACTAAAAGACTATTCGAATAAAAAAATAAGTTCAGCAAGGTTGCAAGATATATAAGCTCAATGTACAAAAATCAATTATATTTCTATATACTAGCAACGAAAAATCTGAAAATGAAATTTAAAAAACAAATCCATTCATAACAGCAACAAAAAGAATAAAATACCTAGGAGTATAACTAACAAAATAAGTGCAAAACTTATACTCTGAAAATTATAAAACATTGTTGAAAGAAATTAAAGATTTAAATAAATGTTTATGGATTAGAAGACATCACTGTTAAGATGGCAATACTCCCCAGAATGAACTACGGATTCAATGCAATGCCTATTGGAATCCTAAGTGACATGTTTATACAAATTGACAAACTGATTCTAAAATTCTTATAGAGTTGCAAAGGGATCCAGAACAGTGAAAACAATCCTGAAAAAGAACAAACTGGGAGTACTTACATTTCCTGATTTCAAAAAGTACTACACAAGAGTTATCAAAACATGATGCTGCCACAAGGAAAGACCTACAGATCAATGGAATAGAATTGAAAGTAAAAAAATAAAACCACATGTCAGCGGCCAACTGTTGCATGTTAAGACAAAGGTGCCCAAAACCACTCAATGGGGAAAAAAATATTCCTTTCAACAAATGGTGCTGAAACACCATTTGAAAGCCCAACAAATGGACTAGAGAAGCACAGGTAAAAGACAGAAGTTGATGCCTAACATAATATCATATACAAAAAACTAACTTAAAATGGATCCAACACCTAAATGTAAGAGCTAAAACTATAAAGCTCTTCGGAAACACAGGGGTAAATCTTCATGACCATGGATTTAGCAAAAGATTCTTACATATGAGACCAAAATCACAAGGCAACAAAGACAAAAAGACAACTTGGACTTCATCAAATTAAAAGCTTCTGTGCTTCGGCTGGGCATGGTGGCTCATGACTGTAATCCCAGCACTTTGGGAGGCCGAGGCGGACGGATCATGAAGTCAGGAGATCGAGATCATCCTGGCTAACAAGGTGAAACCCCGTCTCTACTAAAAATACAAAAAAGCAGCCGGGTGTGATGGCAGGCGCCTGTAGTCCCAGCTATTCGGGAGGCTGAGGCAGGAGAATGGCATGAACCCGGAAGGCAGAGCTTGCAGTGGGCCGAGATCGTGCCACTGCACTCCAGCCTGGGCGACAGAGCAAGACTCCATCTCAAAAAAATAAAAATAAAAAACAAAAAACAAAAACTTCTGTGCTTCAAAAGGCACTAAGAAGAAAGTAAAAAGAGAATCTATATAATGGGGGAAATATTTGCAAATGATATATCTGATAAAAGACTTGTACCCAGAATACATAAAAGACTCTTACAACTTCATAATAAAAATAAATATGACTCAATTTAAACATGGGCAAAGAATCTAAACAGATGTTTCTCCAAAAAATATGTACAAATGGTCAATAAGCACATGAAAAGATGCTCAATATCATTAGTCTCCAGGGAAACACAAATCAAAACCACAATAAAATACCACTTCACACCCACTAGGACAGTTAAGAACCAAAAAATCAAATAATAACAAGTGCTGAAGATGATACAGAGATATTAGAACTCTTGTACACTACTGGTGGGAATAAAAAATGGTACGGCTACTATGGGTAACAGTCTGGCAGTTCCTCAATGAAACACAGTTACCTAGTTATATACCCAGGAGAAATAAAAACTATGTCTACATAAAAGTATGTCCAAGAATGTTTATGGCAGCATTATTCATAATATAGGTTGAGTATCCCTAACCCAAAAATCTAAAATCCAAAATGCTACAAAATCTGAAACTGAGAATTTTCCTAAATTAATGATGGACACCAAACCACAGATCCACGAGACTCATAGAACACTGTGCAGGATAAAAACCCCGAATTCTAAGTCTAGGTATATTATATTCAAACTGCAGAAAATAAAAAACAAAATACTGAAAGATCGGGGTTGGGGGGGGAACCTTACCCGCAGAGGAGCAAGCATAAGAATTATATTGAACTCTTCAGGAAACATGCAAGCAGAGAATAGAGTGAAATCTTTAAAATGTTGAAAGAAAAAAAAAAAAACAAACAACTCCACCAACCTGGAATTAGCTATCCTGTAAAGTTACCATAAAAAAATTTAAAAAAAAAAAGGACTTTTTCAACAAAAATTGAGAATATTTGTTACTAGTACACCTGTCTTGCAAGAAATGTTAAAAGACATTCATCAGAAAGAACAAAAATGATGTAAGTGCAAAACTTGGGTCGATATAAAGAAGAGTGCTAGAGAAAAAAAAAAGGTAAAATAAAATCTTTTATTTTTCTTATTCCTAATTGATTTAATAGATAATAGTTTTATTCACAACAATGTATTTGATTATTATAGCTTATGAATAAATGAAATGAATGGCAGCAATATTATATGGGACAGGAGGGAGAAACTGGAAACAGTGTTATTTATAAAGTAGTTGCACTGTAAGTGGTATGGTATTATTTGAAAGTACATTAGATTGCAAACGTATACTGCAAAATCAAGGAGAACTGTTAAAAAGTTTTTTTTTTAAAGTCTAATTAACATGCTAAGAGAGGAGAAAAAGTTGAAATTACATACAACATTTAGTTAAAGCAGAGAAAACAGAAAATGAGTGAGAGACACAAGGAAAAAAGGAAGGCAGGCAGGCAAGCAGGCAACAAATACAGAACAGTAACAGTATGAAAGACATTAATCAAATTATATCAATAAATATGTAAACATCAATGGTCTAAAGCACTTAAAAGAGACTGTTGGCTGGATGCGGTGGCTCACACCTGTAATCCCAGCATTTTGGGAGGCTGAGGTGGGCGGATCACAAGGTCAGGAGATTGAGACCACCCTGGCCAACGTGGTGAAACCAGTCACTACTGAAAATACAAAAATAAGCTGGGCATGCCTGTAATCCGAGCTACTTGGGAGGCTGAGGCAGGAGAATTGCTTGAACCAGGGAATCGGAGGTTGCAGTGAGCCAAGATGGCACCACTGCACTCCAGCCTGGCAACAGAGCGAGAGTCTGTCTAAAAATAAAAAAAACAAAGAGACTGTCAGAGTAAATTAAAAAAGATCGAATTATACGTTGTTTACCAGAAACTTACTTTAAATACAAAGATACAGAGAGATTAAAACTAAAGGTATGGAGAAAGGTGTATCATGCTAACATTAACTAAAGAAAACTTAAGTAACTATATTAATTTCAGACAGGGTAGACTTCAGATCAAGAAAAATTATTGGGAACAAAGAGAGGCATTACATAATGGTAAGAGTTAATTCTCTGAGACGATATAACAATCTTAGTGAACATGTGTTTAACAAAAGAGCATTAAAATATGGGAGGTAAAATCTGACAGAACTGCAAAAAGAGATAGGTTAATCTACTATTATAGTTGAAGGTTTCAACAGTCTACTAGCTGTACAGGCATAGCTCAGAGATACTGCAGGTTTTGTTCAAGATAACCACAAGAAAGCAAATACTGCAACAAAGTAAGTCACACAAATTTTTTTGTTTCCCTATGTATATAAAAGTTATGTTTACATGACAAGGTGATCTATTAAGCGTGCAACTGCAGTATGTCTAAAAGACAATATACATGTCTTAATTTAAAAATACTTTAAAGGTTAAAATGCTAATGATCAGAGCCTTCAGAGAGCCAAAATCTTTTTGCCTGTGTAAGGTCTTGCCTTGATGCTGATGGCTGCTGACTGATCAAGGTAGTGGTTGCTGAAGGCTTGGGTGGCTGTGGCAATTTCTTAAAATAAGACAATAATAAGGTTTGCCACATTGATGGACTCTCCTTTCATGAAATATTTCTCCATAGCATGCAATATTGTTTGAGAGCATTTTATCCAAGCAAAACTTTCAAAATTGGAGTCAATTCTTTCAAACTGCTGCTGCTTTATCACCTAAACTTTATGTAATATTTGTAATCCTTCGTTGTCATTTCAACAATTTTCACAGCATCTTCACCAGGAATAGATTCCATCTGAAGAAACCACTTTCTTTGCTCCTCCACAAGAAGCAACTCCTTATCTGTTCAAGTTTTATCATGACATTGCAGCAATATAGTCACATCTTCAGGTTCCACTTCTAATTCTTGTTTTCTTATTTCCAACACATCTAAAGTGACTTCCTCCACTGAAGTCTTGAACCCCTCAAAGTCATCCACGAGAGTTGGACTCAACTTCTCCCAAACTCATGTAAATGTTGATATTCTGACCTTCTCCCATGCATCACAAATGTTCTTAATGGCATCTAGAATAGTAAACCCTTTCTGGAAGGTTTGCAATTTACTTTATCCAGATCCATTAGAGGAATCGAAATCTATGGCAGCTGTAGTCCTATGAAATGTATTTAACTAAGACTTGAAAGTCAAAATTACCCCTTAATCCATGAGTAGAACAGATGTTGTGTCTGCAGGAATGAAAACAACATTCCTCTCTTTGTACATTTCTGTCCGAGCTCTTGGGTGACCAAGTGTGTTGTCAATAACCAGTAGTATTTTGAAAGAAATCTTTTTTTCTGAGCAGTAAATCCCAACAGTGGGGTTAAAATATGCACCACACCATGCCGTAAACAGATGTGCTGTCAGCTAGGTTTTGTTTTTCCAGTTAGAGGGCACAGGCAGAGTAGAATTCGCATAATTCTTAAGGGCTCTAGGATCTTCAGAATGGTAAATGAGCACTGGCTTCCACTTAAAAGTCATCAGCTTCATAAGCTCCGAACCAAAGAGTCAGCCTGTCCTTTGAAGGCAGGTATTGACTTCTCTCCAGCTGTGAAAGCTCTAGATGTTCTTCCAAAACAAGGCTGCTTTGTCTGCATTGAAAATCTGTTGTTAAGTGTAGCCACTGGAATCAATGATCTCAGCTAGATCTTCTGGATAACTTGTTGCAGCTTCTTCTTCTTAATTATTACTATACTTTAAGTTCTGGGATAATGTACAGAACGTGCATGTTTGTTACATAGGTACAAATGTGCCATGGTGGTTTGCTGCACCCATCAACCTATCATCTACATTAGGTATTTCTCCTAATGCTATCCCCCCTCCCCTTGCCTCCCAACGCCCCAACAGGGATTGGTGTGTGATGTTCCCCTCCCTGTGTCCATATGTTCTTCATTGTTCAAATCTCACCCACTCATAAGTGAGAACATGCGGTGTTTGGTTTTCTGCTCCTGTGTTATTTTGCTGAAAATGATGGTTTACAGCTCTATCAATGTCCCTGCAAAGGACGTGAATTCATCATTTTTTATGGTCGCATACTATTCCATGGTGTATATGTGCCACATTTTCTTTATCCAGTCTATAATTGATGGGCATTTGGGTTGGTTCCAAGTCTTTGCTATTGTGAATAGTGCTGCAATAAACATACATGTGCATGTGTCTTTATAGTAGAATGATTTATACTCCTTTGGGTATATACCCAGTAATGGGATTGCTGGGTCAAATGGTATTTCTAGTTCTAGATCCTTGAGGAATCGCCACACTGTCTTCCACAATGCTTGAATTAATTTACACTCCCAGCAACAGTGTAAAAGTATTTCTATTTCTCCACATCCTCTTCAGTATCTGTTGTTTCCAGACTTTTTAATGATCACCATTCTAACTGGTGTGAGAAGGTATCTCATTGTGGTTTTGATTTGCATTTCTCTAATGACCAGTGATGATGAGCATTTTTTCATGTGTCTGTTGGCTGCATAAATGTCTTCTTTTGAGAAATGTCTGTTCATATCCTTTGCCCACTTTTTGATGGGGTTTTTTTTTCTTGTAAATCTGTTTAAGTTCCTTGTAGATTCTGGATATTAGCCCTTTGTCAGACGGATAGCTTGCAAAATTTTTCTCCCATTCTGTAGGCTGCCTGTTCACTCTGATGATAGTTTCTTTTGTTTTGCAGAAGCTCTTTAGTTAGATCCCATTTGTCAATTTTGGCTTTTGCTGCAACTGCATTTGGTGTTTTAATCATGAAGTCTGTGCCCATGCCTATGCCCTGAATGGTACTGCCTAGGTTTTCTTCTAGGGTTTTTATGGTCTTAGGTCTTAACGTTTAAGTCTTTAATCTATCTTGACTTAATTTTTGTAATAAGGTGTAAGGAAGGGGTACAGTTTCAGTTTTCTGCATATGGCTAGCTAGTTTCCCCAATATCATTTATTAAATAGCAAATCCTTTCCCCATTGCTTGTTTTTGTCTGGTTTGTCAAAGACCAGATGGTTGTAGATGTGTGGTGTCATTTCTGAGGCCTCTGTCCTGTTCCATTGATCTATATATTTGTTTTGGTACCAGTACCATGCTGTTTTAGTTACTGTAGCCTTGTAGTATAGTTTGAAGTCAGGTAGCGTGATGCCTCCAGCTTTGTTCTTTTGGCTTAGGATTGTCTAGGCTATACGGGCTCTCTTTCGGTTCCATATGAAATTTAAAGTAGTTTTTTCTAACTCCGTGAAGAAAGTCAATGGTAGCTTGATGGGAATAGCATTGAGACTATAAATTACTTTGGGCAGTATTGCCATTTTCATGATATTGATTCTTCCTATCCAGGAGCATGGAACGTTTTTCCATTTGTTTGTGTCCTCTCTTATTTCCTTGAGCAGTGGTTTGTAGTTTTCCTTGAAGAGGTCCTTCACATCCCTTGTAAGTTGTATTCCTAGGTATTTTATTCTCTTTGTAGCAATTGTGAATGGAAGTTTACTCATGATTTGGCTCTCTTTTTGTCTATTATTGGTGTATAGGAATGCTTGTGATTTTTGCACACTGATTTTGTATCCTGAGACTTTGCTGAAGTTGCTTATCAGCTTCAGGAGTTTTTGGGCTGAAACAATGGGGTTTTCTAAATATGTCATCTGCAAAAAGAGATAATTTGACTTCCTCTCTTCCTATTTGAATACCCTTTATTTCCTTCTCTTGGGCCAGAACTTCCAATACTACATTGAATAAGAGTGGTGAGACAGTGCATCCTTGTCTTGTGCCAGTTTTCAAAGGGAATACTTCTAGCTTTTGACCATTCAGTATGATATTGGCTGTTCGTCTGTCATAAATAGCTCTTATTTTGAGATATGTTCCATCAATACCTAGTTTATTGAGTGTTTTTAGCATGAAGGGGGGCTGAATTTTGTCAAAGGCCTTTTCTGCATCTATTAAGATAACCATGTGATTTTCATCATTGGTTCTGCTTATGTGATGGATTATGTTATGCATTTGTGCATGCTGAACCTGCCTTGCATCCCAGGGATGAAGCCAACTTGATTGTGGTGGATAAGCTTTTTAATGTGCTGCTGGATTCGGTTTGCCAGTATTTTATTGAGGATTTTTGCATCAATGTTCATCAGGGATATTGGCCTGAAATTTTCTTTTTTGTTGTGTCTCTGCCAGGTTTTGTTATCAGGATGATGCTGGCCTCATAAAATGAGTTAGGGAGCAGTCTCTCTTTTTCTGTTGTTTGGAATAGTTTCAGAAGGAATGGTACCAGCTCCTGTTTGTAGCTCTGGTAGAATTTGGCTGTGAATCTGTCTGGTCCTGGGCTTTTTTTGGTTGGCAGGCTATTATTACTGTCTATTTCAGAACTTGTTATTGGTCTATTCAGGGATTTGACTTCTTCCTGGTTTACTCTTGTGAGGGTGTTATGTGTCCAGGAATTACTTATCCATTTCTTTTAGATTTTCTAGTTTATTTGCAGAGAGGTGTTTATAGTATTTTCTGATGGTAGTTTGTATTTCTGTGGGATCAGTGATGGTATCCCCTTTATCATTTGTTATTGTATCTATTTGATTCTTCCCTCTTTTCTTCTTTATTAGTCTGGCTAGCGGTCTATTTTGCTAATTTGATTCTTCCCTCTTTTCTTCTTTATTAGTCTGGCTAGTGGTCTATTTTGCTAATCTTTTCAAAAAAACCAGCTCCTGGATTCAATGATTGTTTTTTGAAGGGTTTTTCGTGTCTCTGTCTCCTTCAGTTCTGCTCTGATCTTAGTTATTTCTTGTCTTCTGCTAGCTTTTGAATTTAATTGCTCTTGCTTCTCTAGTTCTTTTAATTGTGATGTTAGGGTGTTGATTTTAGATCTTTCCTGCTTTCTCCTGTGGGCATTTAGTGCTATAAATTTCCCCCTAAACACTGCTTTAGCTGTGTCCCAGAGATTCTGGTACATTGTGTCTTTGTTCTCATTGGTTTCAAAGAACTTATTTATTTTTGCCTTAATTTCGTTATTTACCCAGTAGTCATATAAGAGTAGGTTGTTCAGTTTCCATGTAGTTGTATGGTTTTGAGTTTCTTAATCCTGAGTTCTAATTTGATTGCACTGTGGTCTGAGAGATTCTTTGTTATGATTTCCGTTCTTTTGCATTTGCTGAGGACTGACTTCCAATTATGTGGTCCATTTTGGAATAAGTGCTATGAGGTGCTGAGAGGAATGTATATTCTGTTGATTTGGGGTGGAGAGTTCTGCAGATGTCTATTAGGTACACTTGGTCCAAAGCTGAGTTCAAGTCCTGAATATCCTTGTTAATTTTCTGTCTTGTTGAGCTGTCTAATATTGACGGTGGGGTGTTAAAATCTCCCACTATTATTGTGTGGGAGTCTAAGTCTCTGTAGGTCTCTAAGAACTTGCTTTATGAATCTGGGAGCTCCTACATTGGGTACATATATATTTAGGAAAGTTAGCTCTTCTTGTTGCATTGATCCCTTTACCATTATGTAATGCCCTTCTTTGTCTTTTTTGATCTTTGTTGGTTTAACGTCTGTTTTATCAGAGATTAGGATTGCAATCCTTTTTTTTTTTTGCTTTACATTTGTATGGTAAATCTTCCTCCATCCATTTATTTTGAGCCTATGTGTGTCATTGCACATGAGATGTGTCTCCTGAATACAGCAGACTGGTGGGTCTTGATTCTTTATCCAATTTGCTGGTCTATGTCTTTTAATTGGGGCATTTAGCCATTTACATCTAAGGTTAATATTGTTATGTGTGAATCTGATCCCATCATTATAATGCTAGCTAGTTATTTTGCCAATTAGTTGATTATTAAAAAGGCAGTATCTGCAAAGGGGAATAAAGTGAAATGCAAAAGTATAGGGTTTACCTATATTTCTTCTTCCCTCTCTCCTTTCTTTCTGGAATACAAACTACATATATATTAGATATTTTGAGTATGTTTCACATATTCTATTATCTTTTTTTCATTCTTTCTTCTCTATTAGTTTGTGCTTGAATATTTTCTAATAACCTATCTTTAAATTCACTTATTCCCTCTTCTGTTGTGTCTAGTCTTCTATCAGTGAACTAATTTCAGATACTGTATTTTTGATCCTAAAATGTTCATTTGATTATTATTCTGATTTTCTAAAAATATTTTACATTTTTTTCCCTTTTCTTCTATTAAAAGTACATTAATAAGTTATTTTCAAATCCTTGTATATAAATGCTAATAAAAGAACCATTTATGGGACTGCCTCTGTTGTTTTTCTCATGGTTAGTGGCCAGATATTTCTGCCTCTCTGCATATCTAGCAATGTGTGCCTCTTTTTTCCTTCTATTTGTTATACTGAGAGTGCTAAGCTGCTGTGACTTCCTATTTCTTTCTTAGAAGCGGAATTCCTCCCCTATTCCTGGGATTTTTTTTAACCTATATTATAGGAATATTGAACTACCATAGTTTTTCCTTATTAAGAATATGCCTGAATGTTGCATATTATTGGATAATTCTTTGCTTTATTTTTATCATCAAAAGAGTATAGTAGCACCAGCACCTTACCTGCTCAAAAGTCATCCAACCATTGCAACTGTTAATAATAATGAACAAGATAATCCTCTGAAAGGCCAACATCAATGGTACAAAACCAGTAAATTTTTACTCACACCAGTTTTTAAGAATAAGCATACACAAACATACACATACCCCATCACCCGGTGTTGGAGTAGGTAGAACACAGAATTTGATGATAGAACACATAGCCTAAACCTCATCTGTCTTTTGCTAGCAGAGAGACCTTAGATACAACACTTATTTACTGAGTCTTACTTTTCAATTCAAAAGTTGTTGAAAGATAAAAGAGTATATTTTAAATTCATAAAGTTGTTGTGAAGACAAAACAGTGTATTTTAAAGACCTTTGCAAATTATAAGCATGTTGTAAGTGCCTTATTATATAGTTTTAAAATCTATAGATCAAAAGCTATAAATTAAATAAACATGGAGATAACGGTGTAACAGATACATGGACGATAACTGACAATCAACAGAAAAACATCAAGAAAAGAGTAAAAAACCATTTTAAAAGTACAATAAGAACCCAGGTAAACTATTTAACAGAAACTTAAACAGTTCCTACTAATTTCAACAGACCCTGGAGCTATTACTTTAAAACAGTAGGAATTAATGTTTATGACAAGTTTGAATCTGAAACAAGACCCCGTATATTATTATTAAAATATAAAAATATCTAGTGAACATTGGAAAGGCTATAGTAAAAAATGACTAAAATAAAAATTCCAGTTGGATGATCTGCAAGTGGATTCGTTTCTACTTAAGGGCCTTTATACCATGTGATTTTAGCATGAGTAAACATGTAAATAAAATGAAGAATCTGTATCATTGGCCGGGCCTGGTGGCTTATGCCTGTAATCCCAGGAGGCCAAGGTGGGTGGATCATGTGAGGTCAGGAGTTCGAGACCAGCCTGCACCAACATGGTGAAAGCCCTCCTCTACTAAAAATACAAAAATTAGCCAGGGGTGGTGGCACACACCTGTAGTCCCAGCTACTCAGGAGGCTGAGGCAGGAGAATCACTTGAACCCAGCAGGCAGAGGTTGCAGTGAGCTGAGATCGTGCCAGTGCACTCCAGCCTGGGCGACAAAGTGAGACTTCCTCTCAAAAAAAAAAAAAAAAAAAAAAAAAGAATCTGCATCATTAATTCACTCTCACTAGTAGAAAACCTCGTAAAAGGTATTTTTCAGAGGTCTTGGAAGAAAACAAGTAACAGACTTTGGCTAAGAAAAAATCACAGAAGAGACTGAAATCAACATTCTCATAGAGCAAAAACCAAAAGGAACAAGATGGCTCTATGAAGAAAAGATCAAAGAAGGCATGTGGCATAGATTCTTGAAAGCAAGAGTCATTTTGGGGAACTCTAAAGAATGGTATAACAGGTTTGTAAAATAGGTAATACATTAAGCTTTAGCATATAATAATTATTTAATAAAAATGGTTGTAAAGTATACTTATCAATGAGTTAAAGAGATTACTCCAGAGTTGACTAGGGAAACAGACTTAAAATGCCAGGCTTATGCAACAAATAACAAAATTTCAAAAAAGCACTAGATAAAGGAAGTCAAGAACTTACATGAAAAGTAGGTACACAGTCTAATGCAAAAGAAGAAAATTAGTACTTTGCCATTGTTGAAAATGGAAATAGGATCAGGATCTTTTTCACAGGCCCTGTTAAAACACAACTATGCAGGTATGATTTCTCTAAATCTTAAAGGCATTATGCCAAAACTAAGAGTCATTTCATCCTGTATTTAAAGTCAGAGTAGAAAAGAGAAAAATGGTCTAATTTTTGCATATGTTAAGATTTCATTATGTGCTAAATGTTTTTATTTGCTAACTAAACCTAATGTATATCAACCAAATTCTAAAACAGTAATATCTGAAAATATCTCTATAAAAACTATGTCCAAAATAATTCAGTAATCTTATGAATAAATCTATATACCTTAGCAAGTGATTTTACAATAGGATTCTCCATAATTCCCTTGAGGAAAATTAGGTCTATTTCTTCTGCTCCAGTAGATGAGGGCAGCTCCGTAAGGTTTTCCAAGACTTGCTGCATTGCTGCTGAGATAAAAGCAACATAAAAAAACAAAACAAAACAAAACAAAAAAAAAAAACTTAAATTTCAAGCCGTTATGGAGTAAGATTATTTTAATAATGCAAATAGACATTAAGAATACTCTTTTGAAAACTAACATTTTAAAAAATGAAATTGTTAAACAGTATGAGTTTCAAATTGACTTCCCAGGAATTAATAGCAGGATAGATTTTTATATGTAATTTGGACTTTTATCAGACTACCTTATACATACTTACAACCTTGCACTTGCTTTATGTTTTTCAAATTTAAAAACATTACTCAAGAAAAAAAACAGAAAATTCAAATAGACTTATAAGAAGGAAAAACTCTAATTTAGGAATCAGAAACTTCCCACAAGCTCAGAACCGGCCTTCACTGCTGAATTCTACCAAACAATTAAAAAAAGAATTAAAACCAATACTTCACAAACTCCTTCAAAAAAAAAAAAGAGAAGAGAAGGAAACACCTTCCAACTCATTCTATGAGACCAATTACCCTGATACTAAACCCAACAACATCACACACACAAATTACCGCCAATCTCTCCTAGAAATACAAATGCAAAAATCTTAAACAAAATACTGAATCCAGTGACATATACAAACAATTGTACATAATGGCCAAGTTCACTTCATCCCAGGAATGAACAAGTGGTTCAACAGATAAAAACTTAATCAACAGACTCTATTAATAAAACAAAGAACAAAACCAAATGATACTTCAGACAAAGAAAATCATTAGACAAAACCCAAAACTCTTTCATAATAAAAACATTCACCAAACTACAAATAGAAGGGAAATTCTTTTCTCTGATAAAAGGCTTCTATGAAAAACCCACAGCTAATATCATAGTTAATGGTGCTTTTACTCCTAATAAGGAATAAAATAAGGCTGTACACTTTTGGCATTTTTATTCAACTTTGTATTGGAGGTTCTAGACAGGGCTGTTAAGCAAAAAAAAAAAAAAAAAGAAAAGAAAAGAAAAGAAAAAGAAAAAAAGGCATCCAGACTGGAAAGCAATAAGTAAAACAATTTATATTTGCAGATCATATGATTCTGTATATGGAAAATCCTAATATACAAAAATTTATCATTAATATGTGAGTTCACCAAGGTTTCAGTATACAAGATTAATACAAAACAACCAATATGTTGTTACACATAGTGTATTTCTATACACTAGTGACAAACAACCCAAAAATGAAATTAAGAAAACCATTCCTTTTATAGTAGCAGCAAAAACAATAAAATACTGAGAAATAGATGTAACAGTAGTAGCACAAAATTTGTACGATGAAACTATAGAACATCATTGAAAGAATGAAAGAAGACCTAAATAAAGGGAATGACATCCCATGTTCATGGATCAGAGGACTTATTATTAAAATGGCAACAATTCCCAAATTAACCTACAGGTTTAATACACTCCCTATCAAAATCTGAACTGCCTTTTCTTTTTTTGTAGAAATTGACAAGCTCATTCCATTCATATGGAAACTCAAAAAAACCAGAGTAGCCAAAAGAGTCTTCAAAAAGAATAACAAAGTTGGAGACCTCACACTTCTCAATTTCAAAACTTACTAAAAAGCTACAGTAATCAAGACTGTATGGAACTAGCATATAGACATACATACAACTAAACAAGAGGCTAGAAACAAATCCATACATTTATGGTCAATTGATTCTGACAATGTGCCAAGACAATTCAATAAAGAAAAAAATAGTCTTTTCAACAACTGGTGCTGGGACAACATATGTACATGTAAGAGAGTGACGCTAGACCCCTCCCCTCATTCAATATTATAATCTTAATTTTATTAGTTTTATCTCTTTTTGATGTTTCATAGAATAAATCAACAGTAAATACAGAAGTCGTTTTTAATATTAACTTTTGTTTTTATTAAAGTAAAATATAAACACTGTTAAAAGTCAGATTGTAGTACTAAGTGGCTTATAAAATACAGTTTTCTGTTCCATGCTGCTTACCCTTCTCCTAACTTATCCTACTTCCAGAAGTAGTTACTAGGAATTTAATTGTTTCTTCTAATCAGATCTGTTCGTAGTTTCTCTTCTTTCTGGATAATATGCTAATATTGCTACTTTGTGATTGACCCATTTTGGACATTATCTATTTTCTGTTAGAATACTAGAGGTTTCAGCTTGTACCTTCCCTATCTTCAGACTCTCAATTTTTAAAAATAAAATCAATAGTGTTTTTCATATGGAACTCTTAAGTTTTTTCCAAATGTTCCAACAAGCTTCTCACATTTTTACCAGTATTTTTCTAAATATTCAAATATTTTTCTAATACTCTATCAGACCTATTTCCTGTCTTCTATCCATGATCTCCCTTACAAAGCATTCTCTTGTATGTTAACTTGGACAGGTTCATCTATGGGGGTTTCATGGATGACTGACAATTTTTGAAGGTAAAGAAGCAAACGAGGACAATGTGCCCTTGACAAAGGAGAAGGAAGACAAGTATTGGATTAAGATGAAGAAAGATGACATAAGAAATAAAGACTATAAACTACAGCTACTTAGTAATTTTGCTTAAGGTCAACAAGTTACCTTTAAGTGGGCAGGGAACAATAGAATCAATTTTTAAAAGTACTTTTGTCCTGTGGCTATAAATGTGGTTAGCAGTACTTCTCATTATTTATTTTTCTTTCTTTTGACATTGTACGTTTGTTTTTATTTTTAGCTTTTATTATGGAAAACTTCAAACATATATGAAGAAAACAGAACAACATAATAAACCACACAATGATCAGCTCCAACAATTAGCAACTCATGGTCAATCTTGTTTCACACTCCTATATACTTTCTACCTTATATAACTTTGAAGCAAATTCCAGAAATCCTATTTCAATGTATATGTCTCAAAGGTCAGCACTCCTTTTAAACAACATAACCAAAATACTGTCAGCAATAGCATCAAATTAGCAATACCTAGCAAATTAACAGTAATTCCTTAATGTTATCAAATGTTTAGTCAGTGTTCATAACTCCAGTTGTACTGAAGATTTTTAAAAAATGTACCTTCTGTATTGATTCTTGAAGTGCTTTTTTTTTTTAATTGGTGTTTAAGTCAGTAGAAAAGTGATAGAAATTGTGAAATAGATCTTTGGTTATTTTAAAGATCTTCATAAGTTGTTACTGATTCTTAATCATATGGAATGTAATCTAGAAATGGATAAACTTGACAACATCCCTTGTCCTGGGAAAGAAATCTCAAATATTATAATGCTGTCAATCATTCTTAAATTAGTTTGTATATTTGGTGGATTTATAGTCAAAATACAATACATAGTTCTTTTTAACTATATTATCCTAAAAGCATATGAAACGATAAAGAAAAACCATGTGACAAAATTGTAACAAATAATGAGATGGGCCTAATCCCAACTTAGTAAAAGTGATTCTGCAGAGTCTCTCACCAAAATTATGAACAATGGAATCTGAGCTGGCACCTTCTTACAGAAATCTCTCCTGCTGTTTCTCTGCTTAAAATGGAAATAGCTGTCCTTTGTTACCAAATCCCTTTCTTCTCCAAACTTCAAATAATGTACTTTCATTATTTTTTTAAAGTAGCAAAATGATTTAGTCCTATAAAATATTAAAACATAAATCTATAATAATTATTCAGATATCGATAAACACAAGACAACTCTAGTATATGTAAAAACTTAATATATAAAATAAGAGGCTCTCTGGAATGGGAGCCTTACAAAGTTAAGATAGGAGCCAGAAAAACAGGGAAATTTTTCCCATTTACTTAGAGATTTCAGGAAGAAAGGAGAGTCTAAACTCAAAAGGTAAGTTACCTACAAGTTCCACTCCTTCTCAATAATCACTAGAGGAGATAAACATTTTAATCAGACCCTAGATTCAATAACACATAAATGGGATTCTTTTTTCTTTTTTTTTTTTTTTGAGACGGAGTCTCGCTCTGTTGCCCAGGCTGGAGTGCAGTGATGGGATCTTGGCTCACTGCAAGCTCCGCCTCCCAGGTTCACGCCATTCTCCTGCCTCAGCCTCCCAAGTAGCTGGGACTACAGGAACCCACCACCACGGCCAGCTAATTTTTTGTATTTTTTAGTAGAGAGAGGGTTTCACCGTGTTAGCCAGGATGGTCTCCATCTCCTGACCTCCTGATCCGCCCACCTCGGCCTCCCAAAGTGCTGGGATTACAGGCGTGAGCTACCGCGCCCAGCCATAAATGGGATTCTTACATGGGTTAGAGAAAAATTAATAGATTTAATCTAGACTCTTCAGTTACAGATATGAATAAACCATGAATCACCAATCACTTATGAAAACTAGCAGCACGCATTAGACTAACCAAATTCAACAAACAAAAGCATGAGCCTCCAGAGAAATAGAATTACTACCAAATAGAGAGGAAAACAAAAACAAAGATTAAATTGTGATACACAGAAAGATCAAGCTGAAGAATACTCCCATTAAAAAAGGGCAAAGAGCAGGAAAGTATGAGTAAACTATTATGGATCACGAAAGACCAAAATTAACAAGGTAATTAAATCCAGAAATGAATTAATAAAAGGAAAAGCAAAAGTCATCCAATCAAAAGAGACAGATTCAATCAGTAAGTCAATAAATAGCTGGCTTTTTCAAGTGACCAATTAAATAGACAAATACTTGGCTAGTCTAATCAAAAAAAGACAGGACACGAAGAGTGATGTCAGTAAGATGGCTGACTATAAGTGTCTGGCGCACATTCCTCTGCTTCAAGAAAGGACCATGGCAATAAATAAACAGCTAAGATTTGACTGGAGTGTTGAAGGGAGAGTGCTGAAGTACAGCAGGGAAGTGGAGAGGTACCTGTGATGACTGGGAGCCCACAAGGCTAGCGTGGAGGCATCCTGCCTCTGCCATCCCATCCCCCCAACCTGGAATGGCCCAGAGTCAGAAGGGACTTCTCCTTGTGGGGGCGGGGGCTTGGTAGGGGAGGAAGGTAATCAGAGGAACCTCAGCAGCCTCCACTCCCACTGCAAACACATGCAGTCCTTACTACAGGAGAATCCACAGTCCTTGCAAGCCCCGAGCGCAGTTTGGGGAGCTGCTGTGAATTCACACAGCTGTATTCCCCCAGACTGGGAGCACAAGATCTGCACTTACTCCCTGTGAGCCAAGCTGCTGCAGCATGTCACCCATCATCTTGAGACCAGAACCATTTCTGAAGTACACCCTGCACTTTTCCAGCCTAGGAGTTGTTTTCATTCCACTAAGTCCACACAGGTGTCTGAATGCCACAACCCCAGCTGCACAGAGCCTGAGCCCAGGATCTGCTGTGACTCTGGTCCTGCAGAGCAAGGAAACCAATCCCTGCTGCCAGCACTTCTGGCCAAACAGTCTGGTGGACACACCCAGGGAGAACCCACCCTTGAGCCAGTCACACCACTGTATGCCCTCCCCTGAGCAGCAGAGGTCTCTGAGCAACGAGCAGCTGACATGTCTCCATGGTGGCCGGGTAGTTGCACACCCATGTCCTGAGCCTGAGAAACAGCCTGGCAGGCTAGCCTCTGGTGAAGATGTCCTTGGACTGGCTCCACATTGGCACCTACACCCTAAGATACTCCAGGAGGCCTGAACTCAACAAACATGCCCACAGACTGGCTGAGCAGTTGTACACCCAGCCCAGAACCTAAAAAACAGACTAGTAGGTTCTCCTCTGGCAGACATGCCCCCAGACTGGCCAAGTGGTTGCACACCACCCCTCAGAACTTGAGAAATAGCCCAGTGGCCCCAACCCAGGCATTGTGTCTCCAAGCCAGCCAAGCAGGCATGTGCCCATGCCACCAGCCAGAGTAACAGCCCCATGGCCATAATCCCAGCAAGCCGGACACCAAGTTCGTTGCCTCATCACAGCGTTCACTCAGGCACCCCCAACCTGAGAAACAGCCCAGTGAGCCCACCCCTGGCAAAGCTGCACCATCGCCGCCACAAACTCTTGCAGCTTAGGCCACTGAAACACTTACAAACATCACTAAAATTGATTACTGCTGAAGAATCTGCAAAGAGACTACACAACTGGGTCTACCTAAAAACAAAGTGAATGCACCCCACGCAACCAATACTCTTAAGTTTTTTCAACAACTCCATAAAACTGGAAAAGGCAACTTTTCTACCATATGTGTAGAAATAAATCAATGTGGAGCTACATCGAACATGAAAATACAAAGAAACGTGACACTTCTAAAGGAATACAGTAATTCTCCAATAACAGATCCCAATTATTAGGAAATATACAAAATATCACAAAAAGAATTCAAAATAAGAATCTTAAGGAAACAGTGAGATACAAAACAATATAGATACATGATTCAACAAAATTAGGAAAAATGATTCATTATTTGAATGAGAAATTCAAAAAGAGAGAGATATTAGAAAACAGAAATCTTAGAGCTGAAGAATTCAATGAACGAAATTAAAAGAAAATACAATGAAGAGCTTCAACAAAGGACTAGACCAGGCAGAAGAAAGAATTGCTGAACTTAGGACAGGTCTTTTGAAATAACTAAGGCAGACAAAAAAAGAATAAAGAATACCATTAAGTGAACAAATATTCACATTATGAGAGTTCCAGAAGAAGAAGAGAAGGGAAACATCATAGGAAATATTTAATGAGCTAGTTGTAAAAAACTTCCCAAGTCTTGGGAGATAATGGACATTCAGATACAGGAAGCACAAAAGTCCTCGAACTGATAAAATCCAAACAGTCCTCTCTGGGGCATATTATACTCAAACTGTCAAAAGTCAAAGACAAAGAGTTCTAAAAACAGCAAAAGAAAAGCATCAAGTCATAGACGAAGAAATCAAAACATCACTACAGAGAACCATCAAGTCATAGACGAAGAAATCAAAACATCACTACAGAGAACCATTCATCCACAAAAATAAACAATAAGAGAATGTAAGAAACAAGGGATATTTTTTAAAGAGAAAAGAAAACAACAAAATGACAGGAGTAAGTCCTCACATATCAACAACACCCTTGGCTGTAAACGGATTGGATTCCCCAATTAAAAAGTATAAACTGGATGAACGGATTTAAAAAACAGGAGTCAACTACATGTTGCCTACGAGAAACTCACTTCAACTGTGAAGACACACAGAGGGAAAGCAAAGAGATGAAAAAAGATATTCCATGTAAATGAAAACCAAAAGCTACACTTATTTCATTTCAGATAAAACAGACTTTAAAAGTTTTTTCAGTTATTATAAATATAATGGCTTTCTTGATCTTTAATGTGTATTGTTTGTATATAGAAATACTACTGATTTTTGTGTATTTATTTTCTATTCTAAAACCTTACTGAATTTATCATTTCTAAGAGTTTTTTTGGTAGAGCCTTTTAGGCTTTTCTTTATTGTAAGATCATGCCATATGTAAACAGTAACAATTTGACTTCTCCCTTTCCAATTTGGATGCCTTTTCTTTCTCCTTTCTGTCATTCTTGCTGGAATTTCCAGTACTGTGTTGAATAAGACTGGTGAGAGTGGATGCTCTTGTCTTGTTCAGTCCTTAGAGGAAAAGCTGAAAGCTTTTCCTGTGGTGATTAGCTGTGGTTATTTTCCTGTGGTTATTATTTTCCGGTGGTTATTTTCCTGTGGTTATTAGCTGTGGGTTTGCCATACATGGCCATTATTTTGTTAAGGTACATTTCTTCTCTACCTAATTTATTGAGTTTTTATCAGGAAGGAATGTTGAATTTTACGAAATGCTTTTTCTGCATCTATTGAGATGATTATGTGGTTTTTATTTTTCATTCTGTTCATGTGTCACATTTATTGATTTGTGTATATTGAACCATCGTTGCATCCCTGTAATCCCACTTGATAATGCTGTATGATCTTTTTGATGTGTTGTTGGATTTGGTTTGATAATATTGTTGAGGATTTTTGCATTTATGTTCAGTAGGGATATTGGTCTGTAGTTTTCTTTTTGTGTGATGTCCTTGTCTGGTTTTGGTATCAGGGTTATTCTGGCCTTGTAGAATGAGTTTAGAAGAATTCCCTCTCCTCCATTTTTGGAATAGTTTGAGAAGATAATTTAGTGGTGAAGCCATCCAGTCCTGGACTTTCCTTTGTTGGGAGACTTTTTTTTTTTTATTACTGATTCAGTCGTATTATACATTGTTGGTCTGTTCAGGTTTTCTATTTCATCTGGACTCAATCTTGGTAGGTTTTATATGTCCAGGAATTTATTATCTATTTTCTCTAGATTTTCAAATGTATTGGCATATAGTTGTTCATAATAGTCTTCAATGATCCTTGTGTTTCTGTAATATCAGTTGTGACATGTTTTGTTTCTGATTTTATTTGGATTTGCTCTTTTGTTCTTGTTAATTTTATCTTTTCAAAAAACCAACTTCTTTTGTTGACTTTGTATTATTTTAGTCTTTACTTTCTGCTCTGATTCTTATTATTTTCTTCCTTTTACTACCTTTGAGTTTGGTTTGTTCTTGTTTTTCTAGTTCCTTCAGATGCATTATTAGGTTATTTGAAATCTTTCTCCTTTTTTGATGCAGGCATTTACTGCTATAAACTAGTCTCCTACTACTGCTTTTGCTGTATCTCACAGGTTGATATATTGTGTTTCTATTTTTATTTGTTTCAAGGAATTTTTTAATTTCCTTTTAAATTTATTCATTCATTGGTCATTCAGGATCATGTGGTTGAAATTCCATGTTTTCGTACAGTTTTATGTTTCTCTTGTTATTGGTTTCTAGTTTTATTTCATTGTGGTCAGATAAGATTTTTGATTTTTAAAAATTTTTGTGACTTGTATGCCCTAGCATATGGTCATAAATGTGGTTAGCAGTACTTCTCATTACTTATTTTTCTTTCCTTTGACATTGTACATTTGCCTTTATTTTTCCTAGAAAATGTTTCATGTGCTGATGAAAAAAATGTGTATTCTGCAGCTGTCAGGTGAAATGTTCTGTAAATGTCTGTTAGGTCTATTTGGCCTATGGTGCAGTTTAAATCTGATATCTCGTTATTTTCTGACTAGGTGATCTGTCCAATGCTGAGAATGGGATGCTGAGGTTTCCAACTATTATTGTATCAGGGTCTATCCTTTTAGATGTAATAATATTTCCTTTTATATCTGGTGCTCCAGGGTTGTGTGCATTTACAACTGTTTTAGCCTGTTGCTTAATTTACCCTTTTACTACAATGTCCTTATTTGTCTCTCTTCAAATAAGAAATAAAGGGCATCCAAACTGGAAGTCAAATTGTTACTGTTTACATATGACATGATCTTACAATAAAGAAAAGCCTAAAAGACTCTACCAAAAAAACTCTTGGAACTGATAAATTTAGTCAGGTTTCAGAACACAAGCACACAAAAATCAGTAGTATATCTATAGACAAACAATACACATTAAAAATCAAGAAAGCCATTATATTTATAATAACTGAAAAAAAACCCTAAGAATAAATTTAACCAAGGATGTGGAGAAAAAGGAACTCTTTTACACTATTGGTGGAAATGTAAACTAGTACAGCCACAATGGAGGGCAGTAGGGAGATTCCTTAAAATCTACAAATAGAACTACCACATGATCCAGCAACGCCACTACTGGGAATTTATTCAAAGTACAGGAAATCAGTGTATTAATGAGATATTTGTACCGCCCCCATGTTTACTGCAGCACTATTCTTAATAGTCATCATACAGAATCAATCAAAGTGTCCAATAACAGATAAATGAATAAAGCAAATGTGGTATATATACATAATGGAATACTATTCAGCCATAAAAAGGAATAAAATCCTGTCATGTGCAGCAACCTGGATGGAACTGGAGGATATTAAGTGAAATAAATCAGGAACAGAAAGTTAAACATCACATGTTCTCACTCTTATGTGGAAGCTAAAAAAGTTGATCTTACAGAAGTAGAAAGTAGAACAGAGGTTACTAGAGGCAGGGAAGAATAGGGGGAAAGAAGGGGTAGAAAGAGATGTGATAAAGGACACAAAATTACAGCTAGATATGAGGAATAAGTTCTAGTGTTTTATAGCACCATAAGGTGACTATAGTTGACAATAGTATACATTTTCAAATGGCTGAAGAGAGGATATTCGAATGCTCCCAACACAAATAAATGAAAAATGTTTGAGACAGTGGATATGCTAATTATCCTGATCTGATCACTAAACATTGTATGTACTGAAACATCACTAAGTACCCCATAAATATGTACAATTATTAATGTGTCAATTAATAAAAAAAGGCAAGACACAAATAACATTAGAAATGAGATGAGAAAATAACTGTAGGTATAGACATTTTTAAATCTCTTTTAAGAATACAATGAACAACTTTATTTTAAAAATCTAGTCAAGTAGATGATTTTCTAAGAAAATGTCAATTATCAAAGAAAGAAGTAAAAAATGAAATAGATCAAATAGAAGAAATTGAAAGGTTTCCAAGGGTCCTCTCTTTAAAAAAAGGCATGAGATCTGGAGAGATTTAAGAATAAAGTCTATCAAACCTTTAAGATGGACATAATTCATTTTTAAAACAAAACAGAAAAGACTGAAAGCTTTCCAATTTCTACATAGACTTCAAAACTCAGTTAAAAAATGATAATGTAATTTAATATAATATCATAGAATAAGGAAAAAACCCAAACTCATCTCAATGCTTAAGATATATCAGATAGAATTCAAATCCCAATTCTGATGGAAAAAACCTTACCTTAGCAAAAATAGAAGGAAATAAGAGTCATTTTATACCAGGTTCTATAGGAAGCATCACATTTAATGGAGAAATGTCAGAAGCTTTACTATTAAAGTCAGGGACTAGACAACAATGCCCACTACGATGACTACTTTTCAAACTTGTAGTTTAAGTTTTAAGTAATATAGTAAGACACAGCATTTTAAGAAATGTAGATGATATAAGTGCATTCTCAAGAATTGCAGAAAGGTCTGAAGAAATCAGTGAAAAAATTAGTAAAGTTATTTATGAGTTTGGCTGACTATAAGTAAGGGCAACACAGAAAAATCAACAGTTTCCCTAAATAATAGTAATAACTAAATAAGACTAAAATGTTCAGACAGATATGAAAATTATTAAAATTAGGCTGAGACATTTAAAATAAATTGATTAAATGGAGAAGCCATGTTCTGAGGTAAGAAGATTCAATAATGTAAAAATGCCAATTCTCTCCAAATTATTCTTTAAAAAAAATGAATAAATCCTAATAGAAATCCCAAAAGAATTTTGGGTAAATTTATCTTAAAATTTACCTGAAAAAGAAAGTATGTAAAACTAGCCAACATGATTTTTTAGGAAAGCATAAATGTCAAGGAGGTACCTGCTATCAACCGTAAAACACTGTATATTCAAATAGTGCAGTATTTTCATAGGAACAGACAAATCTTCAGAGTAGTTAAATGAAACAATATACAATAAAGGTAACATTTCAAATCAGTGGGCTAGGGTTCAGTAAAATATGTTAGATTGACTACCTGAATTTATATTCTTTTTCTTCACCATCTCTATTAAAACAGCAGTAAAGTATTAAGGCAAAAAACCACATAAACAAAGGGAATAGCTAAAGAGAAACACTGGACAAAAATATTCAGAAGTATTTCAAAGCTTAAAAGTGGTAGGAGTAGAAACAGACACAGCAAAGCAGCAGTAAATTCTACCTTGTAAATATTTCTAGAATCTAGAATCTATCAATTTCTTTCCATCACCCCCTAATGAGTCCTTGCCATTATCATATCGTACCTAGACTACCCCAACAGCCTGGCATCTACATATAACTTATGAGGAATTAAAATGTGATTTTATGGCTTATAAGCATTTTAACATATTGCTAGATTCAATTTGCACCACTCCCACAGCTTTAGACATACCAGTATTACCCCAGCCCTGATGCAAAACCCTCCCTGCACTTACCACCACCTATACACAACCAACTTTGCATACCTAATTCACACTCATTCTTTAAGGGCAAAATATCAATGTCCCTAACTGCCCTAATTAGGATAACTTCTCTAAGACATACTTTCATAGTACTCTATACTTCATAATTCTGATAAACCTATATAATTAAATTTTTTGGTATTTAATGCACAACTTTCTTTCTAAACTCTAAGTCTTATGAGTGCAGAAATCATCTTTGCATCCCCAACAACTAGGCCACATCTGGGACATCATTACTTCTTGGTGGCATAGTTTCACAGTCACAAAAATGTTACATTTTTCTGTTACCAAAATCAAGAATAGTTTTAAATGTACACATTACTATTTATAAATAAAATTGTGTAATACTTGGAAGCAGCAAAAGGTGATATTGTTTATAGAGTAGTACTCTTAAAGCTATCAACTTCCCGTGAATTGCATAACAAGGCATAAAGATAGAAGTGGCATCTTTAGTCTACTAAAATGGCAAGCTTTTACGGTAATACTTCCTGCCTATAAATGTATTTCTAGCTGTCTACAATACAGTTCATTATGTAAAGGAAATGTAATAAAAGTGGTATTTATTTGCTTATATTCTGTCCCAGAAGTTTTCTGTAACAATTGTTTTACAAAAGCATTTCTACCCAGGTTTAGAACTGTAAGTAAATGAGCTATTCTTAACATACTAGGCTGTGCCTATTTTAATATTAAAAATCCTTTTGTAACTACATTAGGTGTTAGGTTCACATCCATTTAATTCAACAAACTGAATTTCCATTGAAAATATGACAGCTAAATTAAGCATTCATAAGATGTTAAAAATTACTTCTGCTCTTATATTTTACAGATAAAATAATTATTTCACCAGATCCATGTTGCATAACTTACAGTATCCATGAAATGAAAAACAAAATCTCATTCTATGCATTATTTTTAAGTATTTTCTTAAAGGAAGCACTTAAAAGTCATCTGCACTATTTCTAATGTTTTTGCAATACAGCAGCAACATTCTTTTGTAAAGTACATTTCCAAGAGATGATAAAGAAAAAAGAACTGATTGAAATTTCATTTTCTTAAGATTAAATTTTGATGCAACTATTTTCACATACTGATTTGACCATAACCAGAGTTCACTTAAAACATTAAATCAATAAAAATAATTTTCTATAAAATGACAATATGCTGTCCATACCTTCCCTCTCAAACTACTATCTTGAAACTGTAATTTAGTAATATTTCATTGAATCAAAGAAGAAAAGTAGGATTTTGCACACAGCTAATTCCATAACTTCCATTTCTGCAGTTGTAATTAGTGTGGCAATCAGCATCCAAAAACAAATACACATACACACACATATGATATATGTGTATACATACACATATATATATACACATGTGTATATATACATACATATATACACACATATATACACATATATATATCTCATATGTGTGTGTTCAGAGAGAGAGAGAGAGAGATACACATACATTAGCAAGTAAACACTAAGAGCTAAAAGTAGAATTCCTAGATCAAAGGATACATGATTTTTCAATTGTCAGATACTGTCACACTGTCCTTTAAACAGGTTGTAGCAATGACATTTTCATTAAGAGGGCTTCATTTCATTATATGTTAAAATAATAATAATGAATTGCTTCATGAAACACTCCAGTATAAATGCTGAGGACATGTGTGGCAAAAGGAGTGATTAAAATAGAGTAAAAACTAAATTCTGAATTCTAATCTCATTTTCCCCAATGTAGTATTTTTTAAAAATCTAACCACACATCTATCTTCTTACCTGAAAAATACAAATGACATTGATACAACTCATAAGGTTATACAGGTTGAACATCTCTAATCCAAAAATCTGAAATGCTCTAAACTCCAAAATTTCTTGCGCACCAACATGACACAAGTGGAAAATTCCATACCTGACCTCACGTGACAGGTCATAGTCAAAACTTTGTTTCATGCACAAAATTAAAAGCACTATATAAAAGTACTTTCATGCTATGTACACAAAGCGTACATGAAGCATAAATGAATTTTATGTCTAGACTTGGGTCCTCTCCCCAGACGACTTATTATGTATTTGCAAATATTCCAAAATCCAGAAAAATCCCAAATCTGAAACACTTTTGGTTCCAAGCATTTCAGATTAGGGATACTCAACCTGTATAATAAAAGTAAATAGGCCAGGAGCAGTGGCTCATTCCTATAATCCCAGAACTTTGGGAGGCTAAGGCAGGAGGATTGCTTAAGCCCAAATTCAAGACCAGTCTGGGCAACACAGCAAGACCCCATCTCAAAAAACAAAACAAAACAAAAAAAACCTAATTAAATGGCTACTTTACTAAAAACATAAATGCTATTCTATCTATATTCTGCAACTCATCAACCATCTCTTTGTGAGTAAACTAATTTTTCAAAGTGTCAATGAAAAAACTAATCTCAACAACAAATGCTAGAATATGAAAAGCCAGAGCTCAAAATATAAAGATAGTACTTAAATTCACTTTGACACAGTATCTCAAGGCCTTCTCCTATCACCTATAAAATCATTCTGTTCTTAAAAGAACTGTGGAAGATAAATTATTTCCATTTATTGCCACAGTGTCTCGGAGTCTGTTTCCTTTTTACAATCTATGAAGGTTGTAATTAGGGTAGAGTATTTCTAGCAGAAAATACTTGATTCGTAAGATGATGATTTAAAGAATTAAGAGTAATTGTTAATAAGTTTCATTCATAGTAATTCTTAACTGTAGGCATTAAAGAAATCTTGTAACTTGAAATGCACCTGTTAAAGTTATTAAAAGATATTATTGAATGTGACACATACTGAAATGGCTTACTACTAGGAAAGAAATCCATGATAAAAAGCACAAACTAACATATAAGGCATGGGATTTTAAAAGATGAAATGTTCCATATAAGGAGATCACCTTTGGGTTGACAAATCCATGACTTGAGAAATGATGCCAAGCATGTTTCACCTTATAAAATCTTTTATATAAGGGTGCTTAATTTTATTTGGTCAAATGGTTTTCTTTAATCCCTGTGAATTTGTATAGAAACTTCTAGGACTCCTCATGATGTTGACTTTCCATATACATAGCTGATAGCTTGGGCAATCCATTTGTTAAATTATTGTTTTATTACACAGGTATACATAAATAAATTAATTTTGTAAAAAATTTCAGGTATTACTGGATAGAGACAAGACCCTTTTTAACTTGGCCAGCTTTCCATCTCTGCTCTTTCCCTAGGGGTAATGCCTGTTATACTTTGTTTTTATGTCTTTATAGACCTATTCTTATATATTTACATATTTGTACCTGTAGAAAATATGAAGCATTATGTATGCTTCATTTCTATACTTATATAAATATCTAAAACATAATGTTTTAGATTATTATATAAAATTACTTATATATTTATATAAGTAATATCTTACTATATCAGTGATATATGAAACTTGCTTATTTTCCCACAGAAAAATGTATTTTGGAGAACATTTCATGTTAGTACATATGAAACCATCTTATTCTTTTAGCTGTTGCAGATTCATAGGATGAGTGTAGTTTATTTAGCTTCTGAGGAACATGGCAGTTGTTTCTATTTTTCCCATGTCTTCAAGAAATGCTGCAGTGAACATCCTAACGAATTTCATCATTAGAAACAATATTGCCCATATCACAATGATTTCTTTCACTTGATAACAAAGTTGTGACTATGAAAGTTTAGTAATATTAAAACGTTGAAAATCTTTTACTACAAACATTACTCAAATTCTGATAATATTGGCATGAAGAGATTGGCAGTTCCCCTCTGCAAAAAAGCAAATATAAAACTGGACATCATCATCAAAGACAGTCTTTTAAGGGTGCTGAAAATTGCCCAAAGGCCGTTAAAAAAATGAGGCACATTTATTCTGGCAAAACTGCTAGAGCTTGAGGTAAGAACAGTGTGACTCTGGCCTTCTTGCCTGGGGCTGTCCCCATGTACCCCCCCAGGGCCCCAGCTCAGCTGGTGATAACCGAAGCTTTATCAGTGCTATGGCCTAGGCGTTTGTGTCCCTTCCAAATTCATATGCTAAAACCCTAATTCCCAGTGGGATGGTATTTGGAGGTGGAGTCTTTGGGGAGGTGATTAGGGTTAGACTAGGTCATGAGGGTGGAGCCCCCATCTTGGCAGGAATGCCCTTATCAGAAGCTGAAAGGACCAGAGCTCACTGTCTCTGCCAAGTTAGGGTATAGTGTGCTTATTTCATCTTACTGAAATTCTTTTTAAGTTTTATTTTCTACCAAAATGTAGTAAAACTTTGAGATGGTTTGGGGCCACTATTACTTCAAATATTTTTTTCTGTCTCCCTCTTTCCTTTCTGTCTGAAACTCCCATTACATGTATGTTGGAATGTTTGACATTGTCCCACACGTCTCCAAGGCTTTGTTCCCTATTCTTACAAATCTCTTTTCTTTCTCTTGTTGGAATACTTTTTATTGATCTTCACATTTTCTCTGCCATCTTAAATCTGTTGAGCCTATCCAATGAAATTTTCATTTCAAATACTGTGCTTTTCAAATCTAAAATCTCTACTTGGTTCTTTCTGAGTTTGCTTCTTTACTAAGGTTCTCTATTTATTGTGTCCTGTTAGCATCTTGTTCACATATTTTTCTTTTTTCTTTTCTTTTTTTTTTTTTTCTTTTCTTGAACGAAACAGGGTCTTTACTGCCCAGGCTAGACTGATGTGGCTATTCACAGGTGTGATCATAGCCTTGAACTACTGGGCTCAAGTAATCCTCCCGTCTCAGCCTCCTGTGTAGCTGGGACTACAGGCACATGTCACAATGCCCAGACTATATTTTCCTTTAATTCTTTCAATATATTTTAAATAGCCAATTTGAAGTCTTCATTAAATCCAACACTGAGTCCAGTCAGAGTCCGTTTTATTGACTATTTTTCCTGATGATGACTCACATTTTCCCGGTATTTCTTTTCTTTGCCATGTCTAGCAATTTGGGGTTGAATATGGAACCCTTAACAGTAACTCTAGATTTATTATTTTTTTTCAGAGTTTGAGTTTTTAAATAATTGGTCTAGACTTAAACTGCAGAATCGGTTTCCCTCCAAGGTATGCTGTCAGGATATCTGTTTAATATTTTAATTCTTATTTTTACATTTTAGTCTGACTTTCTTGGGGTTGTCTGTAAAGCTTAATGATGGACCAATATTGTGCTCCAACAGCAATTTGAGCCAATGTTGTGGCCAAATCAGCAAAGGCTGTGTTCAAAAACCTCAAGCTTTGAAGACTTCACTCTCAGTGAGTTGAGCTGTGATGGACTGGGAAATGCATTCAAAGTTGCAGCCAGTTGTCAAGTCCCCATCAGCTTTCACTTTTTTCCAGGCTCTCTTGGGTCTCTATGCAGAGAGCTCATCTTGGCCCTTCCATGGCTCTCTCATTTCTAGGATTTCCCTATTACATTTCTGCTGTTCCACAATGTCAAATTAGCACAGTAGCAGGTTTTCTCTATTTGTTTCCAACCAAATCCACTTTTCACCAGCAAAGTCACAGGTTTAGTTTGTGTGTCTTCTCTTTCTTTCCTAGCCTGAATCAAGACACTCCACAACTTTTGGGCAGCAAAGCTGCTGGTTTTCTCAGCTAGTCCTAAGCTCACTGTCTCAGTTAATTCAGGCTGCTATGACAAAAATATAGCCTGGGTAGCTTAAATGACAGAAATTTATTTCTCACAGGTCTGAAGGCGGGGAAGTCCAAGATCAAGGTGCTGGCTCACTTCCTGGTTTACAGAGGGATGCCTTCTTACCGTATTAGTCTGTTCTCATGCTGCTATGACCCAAGACTAGGTAATTTATGAAGAAAAGAGGTTTAATTGACTCACAGTTCCACATGGCTCCTCAGCTTCAGGAAACTTACAATCATGGTGGAAGGCACCTCTTCACAGGGCAGCAGGAGAGAGAATGAGTGCCAGCAAGGAAAATACCAGATGCTTATATAACCATCAGATCTTGTGAGAACTCACTTACTATCAAGAGAACAGGAAACCACCCTCATGATTCAAATACCTCCCACCAGGTCCCTCCGATGACATGTGGGGATTATGGGATTACAATTCAAGATGAGATGTGGGTGGGGACAGAAAGCCAAACCATATCACCCACCTTCCTCCACTACACAGAACTGAAAACTAGGGGCTTATTTTCTGGAGAGAGTAAGATAAGAGGTACCTCTCGACCAAAGACAATGAAATAATATGGAAGACAGGATTATTAAATGCTGATACAAACCCCTCTACCTGATTCTCCCTCCTGACTATCTGAAGCCTTCAGCTTGGTCTTTACCTTCCAGGCAGATATGAAGTCTTCTTCATATTCTACAGAATATGACCAGTCAACAAGAAAGACACACACATGAAGATCAGGTATTACCCCCAAATAACCCAGCTACAAACCAGCTACAGTGACATTCAACATGAAATCAGAGCATCAGGTTTTTAGTCCCCCACTCTCAATGAGCTAAGAATCTTAGGATACTGGATAGCTGAGAAAAGCCTAGTAAATGAAAGAGATTAAAATAAACAAATAGGTAAAAACTACTCAGGTTGAAAAAAGCAACAGTTATAAAAATTATCAAAGAAAAAGAAGAATATCATACTCATGAAACTAGAATAAGATAGTTACAGAGGAAACAAAAGAGCTCTTAGAAAATAAAAATGCAAAAGCAGAAAGAAAAAATTCAATGGAAATCATGGAAGGTAAATGTGAGGAAATACCACAAAAAGTAGAAAAGCACAGGAGTAGAAAAATAGAAGAAAATTAGAGAACCTGATTAGAGGGCATCTAAACCAGATGGGTTTTGGAAAGAAAGGAGAGACAAAATGGAGGGGATAAAAACAATACTGAAAATATTTAACATTTTCCAGAAATGAAAGATATAAGTTGCTGGAGTACACTGAGCACCCAGCAAAACAGATGAAAACAGACTCGTATTAAGATATTTTGTTGTGAAATATCAGAATACTGAGAAAAAAGAAAAAAATCACATGTCAAGAATCAGGAATGATTCTGAACGGCTCAATGATGACATCTAAAGATAGCAGATGATGCAATGATGCCTTTAAAAACATTTCCCTCAGGAATTCTTTATCCTGCCAAACCATCAATCAAGTGTGAGGATAGTTAAAAATAATTTTCAGACTTGCTCATAAGGTTTCACAAAATTAACCTACCACAAACACTTTTCCTCAGAAAGATAAAGAACAAAAACAAAAAAAAGACATGCTGCTCTCTAAGAATGAAACAAGCAAAACATAAAGAGGGAGACAGAGAATACAGGATCTAGAAGGCCCAACTCAGGAAAAAGGCAAAGATAACTTCTGAGAAGATCGGTGACACGTGTACACCAGCTATAGAAAATAATGAGTCCGTATTCAGCTTATATGGCTCCAGGAGTGACATCTTCAAGAAAATGAAGTTGACAAATCTGAATGAACACACTGAAAGTTGATTTTGAAAACAAGCACAGATTTGGGGGTTGAATTATAGCCAAGTAGTATGTACAAAAAAATGAAGCAAATAAATTAAGTCTGAGAAAATGAAAATACAGGAATAGAGAATAGCAACTACAATTTACTAATGGATCTGCTAACAAATACTAATCAAAATTACTAATTTAATTAGGGTGAAAGAACTGAGGGATTGGAAGAGTATATGATATGTATACGTGGTGAAGGAAAATGTAAAGAGCTAAATCCTCATCCTCCATAATGGTTAAAACCAAAAAAATAAGAATCAGCAACATAAGCACACCATTTACTGACACGATACCAAAAGAATCAGCTAAAAATGTTCGATGTAGTAGCCTCCTGGGAGGAAGAAACAGAAATAGAGTTGGGGAGCACCTCTAGTCTTTCATCCATATGTGCATTAATAGTTCTAATAAAAAATAAAAACCTAAAAAAAAAGAATGTATCTATCATGTGTAAATAGTTACCAGTTTGCATGCTGAAAAATCAAATAATTATAACCACTTTTCTAGAGTTAAAAACAGGCAAGATTTTTTTGCTTGAGGACAGAAACCTGGAGAAGACAAAGTCATCCTTAGATGACATGGTTTGTTAAATTCTTTTTTATATATACTATGACATGAAATATATTTCAGTAAAACATTCAACTAAAACGTAAGATGTAAAAACTATAATTTAAAAACCTATAAAAAATAGTTAAATGGCTATTCTTTACATTTATAAATGTAACGATTTAACTTATACAAAATGAACTGCTTCTACTTACTGCCATGTTTATCTAGTGTCACCATAAATTTTCCTTAACTGGCATACTACCAATTCCATTCTCATAAGAAACTGGGGCTCAAAAATTATTGATTGACCTATAATCAAACATAATTCACATTTGAATATTATATGTTATACTTAAAATAACAGATCTTTTTTCTTCTTTGTCCTTGACTCAGGGGGAAATGACATGGATCTTGATATATAAGATATTTTATAAGCTACTAGAATTACCTCATCAATTTGGATACAGTCATGTGCCACATAACATTATTTCAGTCGACCAAAGACCACATATACAATAGTGGTTCCAAAAGATTATAATGCAGCTGAAAAATTCTCTCAAGAAAATGTACAGTGAAGGGTTTAGCAGAAGTTTTTGCAGACTTCAACAAGCTCCTTAAAAAGTTTGAAAACATGAACCCCAACAATGAAAGGTTTTCATTACTAGAGAGGAATGTTCATAGATCTGCTTACAAGCAAATCTATGATGAAAAAAAGAAACAAACCCAAGGAAACCACCATGAACAGATTTCTGAAAAGAGTGACACCCCCGCAAGAAGATCCTCAGGCAGGTTCTTCAGGAGATTCCAGAAGAAGGCACTGTTATCATAGGAAATGATAGCTCCATGGGTGTTACTGCCCCCTGAAGACTTTCCAGTCGGACAGGATGTGAAGGTAGAAGACACTGATATTGGTGATCCTGACCCTGTGTAGGCCAAGGTTAATGTGTTTGCGTCTTAGTTTTTAACAAAAAAGATTAATAGGTTAAAAAAATTAATAGAAAAAAGCTTACAGGGCTGGGTGCAGTGGCTCACGCCTGTAATCCCAGCACTTTGGGAGGCTGAGGCAGGTGGACCACTTGAGGTCAGGAGTTCAAGACCAGCCTGGCCAACATGATGAAACCTCGACTCTACTAAAAATACAAAAAACAGCCAGGTGTGGTGGTGCGCACCTGTAATCCCAGCTACTTGGGAGGCTGGGACGGAAGAATCACTGGAACCCAGGAGGCAGAAGTTGTAGTGAGCCCAGATCACACCACTCCACTCCAGCCTGGGTGACAGAGCAAGACTCCATCTCAAAAAAAAAAAAAAAAAGCTTATAAAGATATTAAAAAAGAAAATATTTTTGTACAGCTGTACAATGCATTTGTATTTTAAGCTAAGTGTTATTACAAAAGAATTGGAGTTTGTAAAGTAAAAAAGTTATAGTAAGATAAGGTTAATTTAATACTGAAGAAAAAATTTTAAAAAATAAATTACTTACAGTCTACAGTAGTGTACAATAATGTCCTAGGCCTTCACATTCACTCACCACTCACTCACCCAGAGCAACTGCCAGTTCTGCAAGCTCCATTCATGGTAAGCCACAAGTGTAAAATGTTATACAGGTTTGTAGCCTAGGAACAACAGGCCAAATAGCCTACATGTATAATAGACTATACCATCTATGTGTGTGTTAGTACAATCAATGTTTGTGTTAGTACACTCTATGTTTGCACAATCATGAAATCGCCCAATGATGCATTTCTCAGAATGTATCCCCTTTGTTAAGTGATGCACAACTGTATTTTATTCCTGCCTCATTCAACACTCAGTGTGTTTTTTACTTTTGCTTATGAATCATCCTTTAAAGTACTGGGCGAAATATTTCACAAAAGTATATACGAAGCACTGCATTAAAAATAAGCACAAAAAATATTTTTGACAGTAAAAATAAGTTGGAAACAAATTATCTTCTTCAAAGGTATAATGCCTCGCAGTCATCCCTTCTGGGCATGAATGCTCACATTAACAAGACAGTGAAACACAGACACACCGTACACAGAATCCTTCCATGGAATATTAAAACACAGTCCAAAATATTAGAAAACTTTGATTCTGTGTGTCCAGATAAAACCTTGCTCATAATAGCCTTATTTATTTAGCACAGTTTCAGAAATTTGCAAAGTCCAAAGAGGTCCTAACTCAGTGAAACAGCAGATTATCCAATCTATAATGAACAGGTTATTTTAAGTTTTAACCTCACATTTCTTATATGAAAGACTTCTGGTTATAAGAAACTTAGGCAATCTGATAATTTGTTCAACATAGTGAAAGAACACTTTAAATAGATGAAATTACAACCGAACAATAGTACTATTTTAATATGTTTTTCTCACTGCAAATTTCCCTATAGCAAGCATCAACACTATAGACAACTGGATATCCTTGCTAGCCCTTCACTTCTAACAACTAAAGATTGAGCTGGGTAAGTTTTGAAAATACTGGTAACAAAATGAACTAAAAATATGAACTAAAAAGACAATAACTTGTCCTTCATAAATTTAAGTTACATGAAAATACCTGTTTCAAATGTTGTAGAACTTTTCACAAGTCCTTTTCTATAATGATAATTTTCTGCTTTAACAGAACTTCCTTTATATACTTTGGTTTGATAAAACAGCATTAATGATGTAGTTCACATTTGGACTCAGTGAAAAGATCTGCCCAGTGGCCTAGCAATAGCTTGCCTGCACACATTTCAATATAGGCAGCCCTAGGCAAATCATGAAGTAATCATCTCCCCTCACCTCTTATTTTCCACAGCTCTTTCCTCCATTCCAGGGCCTTCCTTCCTATTCTTATCCCCAAGTATTGCAATATTCTCAAATTGCCCTGGTCCCACAAAAAGAAACAAGCTCCCAAATACTGCTGCACAATCCTATTACTTGCCCCTTCTCAAGTTCTCTCATATTCTCTATTTCAAACATTTACCACACTAAATTGTCAAAAGATTACTTTGTCAGAAGAAAAAGGAAAAAAAGAGCTTATCACCTATGATTTACTGAAATACCCTTTCACTTGCAGAATCAAATACATTACCACCATTCTTTATTCCTTGTATCTCAGGAGAAAGTATGCCCTTTCTCCTCTACAAGGCTACTACCTGTCAATGAATCAACTCCTTCCCACCCACTGTGGGACCATGATCCATGGGTTATTCCTCTAAAACTTCAATATTTTTTCACTTGATATTTCTGCATATCTATAAATGTGCTGACATCTTCTCCATCCTTAAATAATAACTTTTAAAAATCCCTATATGGAACCTCATTTCTCTTTTAAGTCACAGCCTTATCTCTCTCCTTTTCCCCACCACACTTTTCAAAGAGTAGTCTGCACTGTGCGTTATCTTTCCAGTTCTCCACCCGTGCCATCTCAGCCACAGCTCTCCTCAAACTTCTTGGAAAAGATCAGGAATGACAACTGACAAACCAATCACATACTGTCTTCATTCTACTTAAGGACAGACTATCACTGCTGATGCTATCTCTCAGGTTTTCATTCTTTTCTTGAGTGATCTCATTTATTTCTGAGGCTTCATCTAGTTTCTATATGATGACAATTTCCAAGTATTAGTTACAGCACTCACCTTTCTTCAACTGCCTTCTTTACGTTTTTCCCCAGGGAGTCCCAAAGATGGTGCCTTTAATTTACCATTTTCAAAACTACTCACTGACTCTAACCAAGCCTACCGCGACTATAGATTCTACCTCTCATTTATATTATGACATCACCAACTACCCATTCTCTGATGCTTATAATCTCAGAATCATCCAATTTTTTTCTTCTCCCTAACCTCCAGACATCTAATTCTTCTTCAAATCTTTTCATTCTACTTCATAAAAGTCTCAAAGTAATCCTCATCACAATTCCACTCTAAAAATTTCACTGTCTGGTTTAGAGTTTCTAATCTTCTCTTGCCTAGACTACTTTAAAAGCCTCTTAACTGGTATACTAATCCCCAATCTCTCCCCACCACAGTCCATGCTTCCTACTATGTCCAGAAATACCCTTGTTAAAGTATAGTGCTCACACAGGAGAAAGCTAGCTATACGGAGAGCCCTTTTTTTTCTTTTTAAACAGAGCTCAAATAAATAGCACTGTTGCCAATTTACTCTCACAATGTAGTTGTCCTGCTTTGAGTAAATTTTTATTCACCCAACCACTAATTAACAAAGCAAGTCAAAGCTTCACTATTTTACAATATATAGTATAATGAATCAAAATTGTTTGAAAATGTTTTACACACCTAATAAACATTCATAAATGTGAAATATGATTATAGAATCACTGAGATATTTTATCAAGTATTCTAATTTGAATCCCAAAACTATGCAATTTTAGAATAAATTTCATTGATAGGGTCTGTTTTCAAAATAATACTTTATATATATACTTACAAAAATACCTAGAATTCATAACAGATCCAATGATAAACTGGTTCTTCAATTCAGTCACAATGGAGGTGACTGAAGAAAAGCCATCTGACTCCCTTGCCCATTCACTGCTATCCCCCTACTCTAAGCCACCATCATCTCTTGCCTGTCTGCTGCAGTAGTCGCTTGACCAGTTCCCTTACTTTCACTCTCGTTCTCAATAATATTCTCCCCAGAGTGGCTAGAGCCATCATTTTAAAACACAAAACAGATTCTGTTACTCTCCTGCTAAAACCACCCAAAGGCTTCCCACTGTACTTAGAAAACTAGCCACACTCCATGGTCGCTTAGAGCCTTCATGATTTGTCACCCATTGTACCTCTCTGCGTTCAACTTCTCCAACTCTTTCCCTTTGTCTGCTTGTCTCCAGTCACACTGGGCTCCTTTCTGTTTTCAAACTAGACCAGTTCATCTCCCATCTCTCATTTCCCATCTTTACCAACTTCTGTTCTCTCTCCTTGAAATGCTCTTCCCAGAGATCCACACACATACCAATATTCTCTTCATTTTGTCACAGTGTAACTATTACCTCCCCAGAAAGTAAACCCAAACATTCAATCTAAACTACGCTACCACCCTTACATACAGTCTTGTCACTCTCCATCCTATTAGTTTCATTTTCATCACAGTACTCATCTGAAATTATTTTTAGCTTATGCTTCCCCTCACTAAAAATTCACTCATTGTTTTGTCTCCTCTGGCACTAGGACAGTGCTTGACACACAGCAGACATTCAAATATATATATTTATATATATTTTACATATATATATAGCTGATGTCTCTCAAAGCTATATCACCCAAGCTTCAGATTCGTATTTCCTTGCCTACATCTCCACAGAAAATCTCCCATGGGCACCATAAAAATGAGCATATCCAGAAAGTATCATGTTAATTCCTAAATCTGGTCTTCCTCCCATATTGCCTATCTTAATAGCAACCATGAATGGCTGTTTGATCTCCTTTATTCTATCTAATCTGTCACGAAGAACTTTTAATTTAAATCTTGCATATTTCTCAAATAATATTCCATTTTCTCTATCTCCACTGTCACTGCCTTAGTTCACTCTCTCATCATCTCTCACCTGAATATCTAAAACCTTCTACAGGCATACCTCATTTTACTGCACTTCATTTTATTGTGCTTCACAGATATTGTTTTTAAAAAAATTGAACGTTTGTGGCAACCCCGCATTGATCAAGTCTATTGAAGCCATTTTTCCAACAGCATATGCTCACTTCACGTCTTTGTGTCACATTTTTGTAATTTTCACAATATTTCAAACTTTTTCATTACTATTATGCCAGTTATGATGATCTATGATCAGTAATCTTTTTAAACTTGACAATAAATGCACACAATCATGGGGTAGTATTTCGATACATATAAAGTATGGTGATAGGGTCAAGGTAATTACCATATCCATCACATCTGTGCTCTTTGATGTTACTACTGTTTACTGTTTTGGGGCACCGTGAATCACCCCCATATAAGACAGCTGATAAATGTATGTGTTCTGACTGGTCTACCAACTGGCCATTCCTCGTCTCCCTCTCCTCAGACCTCCTTAATCCCTGAGACATAACAATATTGAAATGAGGCTAATTAATAATTCTACAATAATCTCTAAGAGTTCAAGTGAAAGGAAGAGTAGCAAGTCTCTCACTTTAAATCAAAAGCTAGAAATGATTACATTTAATAAGGAAGAGAAGTTGAAAGCAAAGAGGCTGAAAGGCCTCTTGAGCTAAACAGCCAAGTTGTGAATGCAAAGGAAAAGTTCTTGAAGGAAATTAAAAGTGCCATTCCAGTGAACACAGGAATAAGAAAGCAAAACAGCATTATTGATGATATGGGGAAAGTTTGAGTGGTCTGGAAATCAAACCAGTCACAGCATTCTCTTAAACCAAAGCCTAATCCAGAGTAAGGCCCTAACTCCCTTCAATTCTATGAAGGCTGAGAGAGGTGAAGAGCTACTGGAAAAAAGTCTGAAGCTTGCACAGGTTGTTCATGAGGTTTATGGCAAGACATCATCTCATAACATAAAAGTGTAAGGTGAAGCAGCAAGTGCCGATGTAGAAGCTGCAACAAGTTACCCAAAAGATCTAGCTAAGATCACTGATGAAGGTGGTGACTATGCTACACAACAGATAGATTTTCAGTGCAGACAAAATAGCCTTTTATTAGCCATATAGGATTTCATAGCTAGTGAAAAGTCAATGCTTGGCCTCAAACCTTGAAAGGACAGTCTGACTCTTTAGTTAGAGGCAAATACAGGTGGTGACTTTAAGCTGAAGCCAATCCTCATTTACCATTCTGAAAAATCCTGTCCCATAAAAATTATGCTAAATCTACTCTAACTGTGCACTATAAATGGAACCAAACCTTGATGACAGCACATCGGTTTACAACAAGGTTTACTGAATTTATTAAGTCCACTGTTGAGACCTACTGCTCTGAAAAAAAGATTCCTTTCAAAGTATTACTGCTCATTGACAACTCACCTTGTCACTCAAGAGCTCTGATAGACATGCACAGGAGATGAATGTTATTTTCATGCCTGCTAATACAACATTTGTTTTGCAGCCCATGGATTAAGGAGTAATTTTGACTTTCAAATCTTATTTAAGAAATACATCTCATAAGACGATAGCTGCCATAGATAGTGATTCCTCTGATGGATGTGGGCAAATTGAAAACCTTTTGGAAAGGATTCACCATTTATGTCATTAAGAACACTTGTGATTCATGGGAGAAGGGCAAAATATCCTTCAAAATGTTGATTCACAGGAGTCTGGAAGAAGTTGAGTCCAACTCTCATCAATGACTTTGAGGGATTCAAGACTTTAGCGGATAAGTCACTGCAGATGTGGTGGAAAAAGTAAGGGAATGAGAATTAGAAGTGGAGCCTGAAGATGCAGGCTGAATTGCTACAATCTCATGATAAAACTTTAACAGAAGAGGAGTTGGTTTTTACAAGTGGGCAAAAAAAGTGGTTTCTTGAGATGGAATCTACTCCTGGTGAAGATGCTGTAAATATTGTTGAAATGACAACAAAGAATTTAGAATATTACATAAGTTTAGCTGGTAAAGTAGCAGAGTTTGAAAGGATTGACTACAATTTTGAATGAAGTTCTACTATAGATAAAATGTTCTCAAACAGCAGCACATATTACCAATAAACCTTTCATGAAAAAAGAGTCTATCAATGTGGCAAACTTTATATCTGTCTTATTTTAAGAAATTACCACAGCCACTCCAACCTTCAACAACCACCACCCTGATCAGTCAGCAGCCATCAGCATCAAGGTAAGACCCTCCACCAGCAAAAGACTTCAACTCTCTGAAGGCTCTGATGATTATCAGCATTTTTAAGCTTTAAAGTATTTTTAAATCAAGGTATGTATATTTTTTAGTCATAATGCTATTGTATACTTAATAATCTACAGTGTAGTGTAATCATACTTTTACATGCACTGGGAAATAAAAAAATTTGTGTGATTTGCTTCACTGTGATATGTGTTTTATTGTAGCGATCTAGAACTGAACCCATGATATCTCTGAGGTATGCCTGTATTTATTTTCCTTACTTCATCTATACCCAATACCACTAGCAGTGTGCGCTTTCCAAAATACAAATATGACCATGTTTCTCCTCTGGCTAAAATCATTCAATAGCTTCCCATCACCTATAGAATCAAAATTCCTTAATATAGCATAAGGGTCTTCACATCCTCCTCTGTTAGCTGGCCAGTCCAAACATCCCCACTTGCCTCTCCTTACAGGGGCCCTTTTATTCCAATCACACTGGACTATTTGCCTTCCATAGATTCATTGCTTCATACTGCTGTAAATTCATCTTAATTGTCTCAAATGAAGCCTTCCCTGACCCATCCTAGCAGATTTACAATATACAGCACTTACCACATTATACAGTACAGTTGATCCTCATTATTCTGTGTCTGCGAATTTGCCTACTTGCTAAAATTTACTCTTAACCCAATAATCGATACTTACAGAGCTTTTGTGGTCATTAGTGGATATGCACAGAGTGGTGAAAAATTTGAGTCACCCAATATTGCACAGTCCCAGCTGAGGTGGAAGAAAGCAATACTCTGCTTTCTTGTTTCAGCTCTCATACTAAAAACAAGTATCTTTTTCATAGCTTATTTTGTGCCACTTTTTTTTTTTTTTTTTTTGCATTTTTCTGTTGTTTGTGATTTCACGAAATGGTCCCCAATCATACCACTGAAGTGCTATCTAGTGTTTATCATGAGAAGGCTCTGGTGTGCTTTACAGAAAAACATACATATTAGAGAAGCTTTGTTCAGGCATAAGATATAGTAAGCTTGGCTATGAGTACAATGTTAATGAATCAATAATATATAATAAAGTATCTTTAAAGAGAAATACACATAAAAAAGGCTATATATTGATTGACCAGCTGATGAACATACTGTGACTAAAGGCTTGCAGGAACCTAACCCTGCATTTCCCCTAGAAGCAACACAGCTCAGTATTTGATAATTCTGCATTTGCAGAGACTTTATACACCATAACTATCTTGAATAATGAGAACTAACTATTTTAATTTACATGCCTATCTCTAACACAAAATTAGTGGGTTCACTGAGGATATGGCATTTTATTTATTTTTGTACTCTAATTCTTAGTATTACTCCAGACACATCATATTTAATAAATACTCATTGGATGAAATTTTAAAATTCTGGTTTCTCATCATTGTAATCTGATTTGCTCTATATAGCTAGACCTTATGGTAAGAGCCCATGTAGGTCAAGCTACACACTGCCCCCCATCTCAGTGAGGCCTTGCTCAACTGCATAATGGTCTGCATGTCATCCTCCATTCCCGACCCTGTCCCTCTTTTACAGCCAAAGACCATGCTTTTTAAGTTTAAACTTAAAATGACAGTTAAATGGAAAGGTACTTACATTGATTTTTCCTCAGGTCAGTTGGCCCTAATAGACATAGTAGACCTCAAAACTATTAGACACACTTCCAGTTAAAGTGGAAGACTGAACACACATGCCTATGTTCCCTCCCTCCTGAGGTCCCACTGAAATGACAAAACAGGTATATAATTTTAAAAAAGAATAAAACAGCAGTAATACTGGAGGGGAGGTGAGACAAAAATAAAAGAGAAAGAGACTAGCAAACCAGAAGTTTTAGGAACTGCTTAGAAGTTAGAAAACAGATAAGAAAGGCTTGCTGGTTTGGCAAAGAAGGTACCCTTGAAAATCTGAAAATAATTACCTCACAAAACCTCTAAAAATGCAAAATAAAATACTGAAAACATCCTCTCAAAAAAAAAAAGTCCCCAAGAATATCCCTGTGGGCCAATATGAAGGGGAAAAAACAAACTAGTAAGTAGGTACTGAAGTTATGACTGCCCTGGGGTGTTTAGGATTTCAGTAACCAGGAGTTCAGAAGCTGCCATTTAGGCCCTGGCCTGTTCAAGATGAAGAATGCAACTTAGACCTTCCCACATGAAGCTGAGACCTTATACGACTAACCCCTACTTTGTAAGAGTAGTCTAATAAAAACATGCCTGTTGGCCACGGAAGACAATAAGGAAGTTGGCCTGTCTCAGATTGGACTCCATATTAGCAGAAAAAATAGCACCTGAGAATTAGTAATTACAGCCTACTCTCAAGGATTCAGGGTTCCAAATATACCTACCTGCCTAGTTCGGAACACCCCAAGCAGAAAAACTACAAAGTGGTCTTGGGTCAGTGGCTTCCACAGGTGCCAAAGAAAAGCCTTGGCAAACCTTGGAAAGAATGTGTCCTCTAACTGGGCTGCACAGAATTTCCTCCAATAAAACCCAGCGAAGCAAGTGCACACAATTCAAAAATCATAAAACAGTAACAAAAAGACAGGTAGCTGAAAACACAAGAAAGTAAGACTATCAGGAAAGAAAGCAGGTAAGATTGAAAAATCTTATAATCTAAGACTTTAGAAGTAAGCACACTTCCTCCCAAGTGGACTTTCTCTGGGCCTCCCTCAAGAAGTCTGTGCGCACTTAAATATTCTTTTATACTAGAGTCAATACTTACTGTGCGAAATTGAAAACATAAACGTATGCTTTCTAAGATGTATATTTTTTAAAATTAGCATACCACCTCTCCCCAGTGAGCATTTGGAAAGGTACTAGGCCATTTTTGATTGTCTCAGTAACTGTGGTAGAAAACCAAATATTAAGGGACACTAAACACCTGAGTAGTGTTCAGGTCAGGACAATTCTGCATTGCAAAGTATAGTACTGCCAAAAATGCCAGTCATGAATTAAGAACCACTTTACTAATATAACTAAATCTGAAACTACTAACCATGATTAACTCTATGAAGTAAGAGTAGGGATAGAAACCTTTAACTTTCATGGTACATTCATTCTTCCATGCTGATTTTAACTTTGCATGTCATGTAGCATTAATAATTTTAAAAGCTTAATTAAAAATAAATTGATCATAAATAAGTAATGGGATAGCAGAACTATGTTACTCATTAACCAACATAAATTCCTCCCTCCAGGTATACTAGCTTGTTCAGAGTATTAAGAATACAGAAATGCATTTGACTGCCCTGAAATTTCTATGCTCAGAAAAGTAGTCTCTTCATACACTTAAATATTTCTTAGGTAAAATATCTCCAGAATTAAAACACGCTTACTTACTAATGCTGGTTGTGTGCACATGCATGAGGTACCTGAAACTTCTTTCGAGAAGCAGCAGCTGCAACAGTAATGTTTTTCATGGCTGACAAAAAGCCCAAGAAAGGAGTCAAGACCCAAAAAAATAACCATATAGAGTTGCAGCGGTGGGCTGGAATGGTTCAGTGGTACAGCTCAAGAGTATATCACTTAGCAAACTAATGAGAGCCTATTGTTAACAACTGATCTATCAATGAGGCAACTTGGTTTTGGATGTGATGGGAGGCCAATTAATGAAACACCTGTACAGGTGAAAATGGAAGATGAATATATAATTGATGTGTATACGAAGCAGACAGGAAGTATCTACTAAAAGAAGATCTGCACTTACTCGAGAACTTTGCCTCCCAAATTTTCCAAACACACACACACACACAAAATTTGGATCTACAAATCACATCCTGACCACTACAGTATAGAAATACTTTTGCTTTCCGTCTCTTTTTATTGTACAGTGTAGTTGTTATACATAGGCAGACTGGAATTATATTTTATATTAAATGGCCAATATGTTTACATCAACATCAAATGGAGGTGGTATAAGGAAAAAATAAACTGTTTTTCTAAAAACATACCCCTTTCTCAATTATGATACATTCATTCAACTTTTATCTTCATATTATGATGAATTATTTGACTCTGCTTAACAAAAACAATAAAGCCAAACAGAAGTCCTTGCAAACCCTGTTTCATTCTAGAATTTCAGTGTTTTCCACTTAGTGCTATAAACCATTATAAAGTCTTTTTGTATGTAGCTGTTATATGTATGGCAATCTTCATCTGTTGGCAAGAATAAAATTATTCTAAAAGAATTCCAAGATAGTTTTTCCCTTAAGGGTCTTGTTGTTTAAACTTTTTATATACTAAAAAATCAGAACAGGTTCAAACAGTATATGAAAAAAGCCTGGACTCAAGAACTAGCTCAACCCAGACCTGGGACTTGAAGCACATGAAAATGTTGTAAAAGAGAATACCTAAATACATCATCAGAGGCCCTCAATTATTTAAAACTAGAGTGATCCCTCAAGAGATAAAGTGGTAAAACAGAAAAACAAACTTAGCAGAAAAAAGCAACCCTAAATGAAGATGGGTAGAAATATTTAGAAATATTTGTCTAATTGAAGTGTCTAAGATATACCCTTAAGATAAGAACACAATGAAACAAAGAGTAAGAATCTATATGGTATTGTAAGCTGTTGGCAGGATGATATCTGGTCAAGCCTAGAAGAAAAGGAAGTAAAAAAAAATCAACCTATGTCTCCAAACATGTCCAGGGAAGAACCTGCCTACTCTACATTCCAGGGTTTTTCAATCTTCGCACTGCTGTCATTTGGGGCCAGATAATTCTTTGTTGTGGGGTCTGTCCCAATGAATTGCTTAGTAACAACCCTGGCCTCTACCCACTAGATGTCAGTAGCACCCCACCCCTAGGTGTGACAACCAAAGATGGCTTCAAATATTACCAAATGTCCCTTAGGGGGCAAAACTGCCCCCTTAGAGAATCACTGGTATATTCTAAATAACAAATAGATCAAACTGTATTAGCTCTGTGCTATTTCTGGCATCAGAATCACTCCACTTTTCTTGCTCACCTACTGAATGTTTCATAATATTCTGGCTTTCTAGAGACAGTATGGTCATGGTTGTAAGATGTATTTGCTATAGTGTTCTTTTATGAAATTGAAAAGAAGATGTCAGAGAGGAAGACTCAGACCAAAAGTAAAGTGAAACTTTCTGATAAGAATCAAGCCACGTACTTTCCACACTTCCCCACAAAACTTAGCATGGTGGCTCATGCCTGTAATCCCAGCACTATGGGAGGCCAAGAAGGGAGGATGGCTTGAGACCAGGAGTTCTGAGACCAGGCTGGGCAACACAGTGAGACCTGGACTCTAAAAACATTAAAAAAAAAAAAAAAAAAAAATTAGCTATGCATAGTGGTGTGGACCTGCAGTCTCACCTACTTGGGAGGATCGCTAGAGCCCAGAAATTTAAGGTTGCAGTGAGCTACAATCAGGTCACTGTACTCGACTGGGTGACAGAGGGAGATGCTGTCTAAAAAAAATTAAAAAATTAAAAATAACATATTCCTTACTATCAGTATCTTTATTTTCTCAGTTCCTCTAATTTAATAATAATAATTTAATAATTTAAAAGTTCCTCTGCTCTTTCCCCTCCCCTATATGACAGTACCCACGCTCATCCATCGTCATTCCAGTTAACGTCCTTTGTCCTTCCACTGTTTTTAACAGTATATAATGCAGGGATAAATGATAAATTAATAGCCAAGTAGGTAGTCTCTAAAGAACTTTTCCATCCTTTAGTATTAACTTAGTCAAATATGAGAACAACCTGCTCAAATCTAGGGGCCATAACAACTTATTTAAAAATAAAAATAACAACAACAAAACAAACAAAAAAAACCTTTAAACAAGACCTGTGTTTATTTTGGGGAAAAAACTAGAATCTTGGGGGGCAGGGCAGGCGGGGAATTTCCAAACCCTGAAAATCCAGACACTGCCTTTGCCTAGGAATTCTTTGAAAACCTCAAGACACCCTATGTCATTTGGTTTGTCTTGGTGAATTTGCAATGTCCTTATATTTTTTACTCTCCCTTCCCTCTGCCACCACTGTCTTTCAGGCTCTCCTTAATTCACTTTTAAATTATTACCACAAGCCTCTTCTACTGTTCTCTTCTTCACTGTAATCTACTCGGCGTAAGACTATCACACCAATCATGTTAAAAAATCATTTTAATGACCAGATTGCATTAGAAAAACATGATTTTCTATCATCTGGGGATGTTTAAATTTCTCTTCTTAATATCTAGCTTTCCATCTATTCAACCTAATGCACTCTTATTCCTTAATATAAACTCTCTGTTATAACCACATTGATCATTTTACTTCCTATATGCACAACCACGTATCTAATTCTCACCCAATTGCCTTCACTCTTGTTACTCATTCCATCTAAGGACTACTTTTTTTCCTTGGTTATTCCATACTTACACAGCTTATGACCTATTTCTTGCTTACGTAGAATCAAAATTTTAGAGCTAAAATGAGTCCCTGAACTCATCTCAAAATTAAGTCAATCAAGTAGCAAATAAGTAGCAAGTCTCTCCCCACAGGTGAACATTTCTTCTTCTGAATTCTTTCGGAACTTACAGTCTGCCACACATGATAAAACACTACTTACATGGCTAAACTGTGTTTTCCCCTAACATCTTCAATTAAAAAAAAAAAAAAATAGCAAAGCCTATGTTCATGGATGATGCCTGACTGGGGGAATACAAAGAAACTGCTTCTTCCCTCAAATAAACTACATAATCTTTGTATTTGTGTAATACCAGTGTATACATATATAAACAGACTTGCTTTTAGTGAAAATTTCTACTGGAGAGTAACAAATTCTAAGTTGCTCTTTTTGGAGATAATTTGCAAAAGAGGGAACTCCAGGTTTGGATGATAAAAGAGAAGGGAACTAGATAGATGGCAGAGTAGGAGTAGAAGATGTTAGTGGTGCACACTTTTAGAAGAGATAACAGAGGCAGGTGGCAGTCGCCTGTAGTCCCAGCTACTTGGGAGGCTGAGGCAGGAGAATGGCATGAACCCGGGAGGTGGAGCTTGTAGTGAGCCGAGATCTTGCCACTGCAGTCCAGCCTGGGCAACAGTGTGAGACTCTGTCTCAAAAAAAAAAAAAAATAAATAAATAAATTTGCAGTCTTCAATCTAGAATTGCAGTGTGTTGGAAAGGAGGGGATGGAGATGAGAATAAGGACAGACAGAGCCAAGTCAGTGTTCCATGGTTACATTCTGATGAGTACTGGCATGAAATTATCAAGGGTGGAAACAAACTACAAATACCGACTTGGCTATATAGCAAGCTGAGTGAGTTAAATAAAGGTTACTAAAAGCTTTTTTTTTTTAATCTCAAACATCCAAGTTATGCTATCTCTAGGACAGAAGTTGGAATCAATAACTTTTAAGTGAACATAAGAAAGGATCTGAATAAAATATCCTCAAAAATGCCTCCTAGGATTTATAAGCACTTTATTTGGGGGCGGGGGACCTTATTGAAAGTCGTGAAAAGTTTCTTTCAAGAAAGTAATGGTGAATGGAAACTAATTGTATAGTATCTGGTATTTCCAAATTGAATAGCATAAAATGATAATCTAACATTTTAACTGGGTGAATAGTAAAACTTTATAAAGATTATTAAACTCCTTCACAGAAAATTTCTCTACCTAGTGGTTTTCAAGAGCTTAATGCTAAGGATTGGTTGGTGATGGCAAACTGAGACTACTTTGTCTCACAAGATATTCCAACCTTTTAAAAATAGGGCTTACATTTTTTTTACTGACCTCCATTCCAAAAGATTACTAGTTAAAAAATAAAAAACATTTAAATTGATTTGTATAAAAATATGCATGATTTCCGGGCACAGTGGCTTACGCTTATAATCCCAGCATTTTGGGAGGCCGAGGCAGGCAGATCACAAGGTCAGGAGTTCAGGACCATCCTGGCCAACATGGTGAAACCGTCTCTACTAAAAATACAAAAATTAGCTGGGCGTGGTGGCACACATCTGTAATCCCAGCTACTCAGGAGGCTGAGGCAGGAGAATTGCTTGAACCCGCGAGGTGGAGGTGGCAATGAGCCGAGATCACGCCACTGCAATCTAGCAGCCTGGGTGACAGAGCAAGACTCTGTCTCAAAAAAAAAAAAAAGCATGATTATCATTTCAAAAATAAGCAACTTTAATAAATTAAACTTCTTTACTCAATTATCTGAGTTTCTTATATCAAAGCTCTTCATAAGAAACCCAATTATTGGAATTTCTTATACCTTCTAGCTCCTTATGCAAGGATAGAAGATAGAAGAATATTAAAAGAGGAATAAAAAAAGGCAAATAATTTTTTATTTATGTAACTAAAGTTAGATTTTCCATATAACATTTTATTATGTGCATATAGACATACATATTCTAGTAAATAAAAAGAAGACAAATCCACTCGAAGATAGCCACATTCAAACTTCAAATAATACTTATTATAGTTAATGAAAAAAAATCAATGTTTCTTTTAGAAAAGTAACTCAAGCACTAAGCTGGTAATACCAATATTTATAGTAATATTCTATAGATTATTTATAAACTCTGCCATTACAGAACTAAAACAAAATGTTGTGAAACATTCAAGAATTTGTAAACAACTGACATTAGCCCTCACCATATCACCAGATTGGATGCTGTTCAAATGAGCTGCGACTAGAATTAGTACTCCCAATTCCTTAGCAAGCCATTATTACAGAATAGGATTTCATTTTCTTTATATGCATCATATGCTGTATTTGATACAAGATGACGGGAGTTATATTCTTTATATGAAAATCAGTTGATGCTTTGGAAAGACCCCAAAAAAGCAAGTGACAAAACAACAAAACAAAATGATAAACTGCTGTAAAATTAAGGGTAAAACAAGTATAAACAATTGAAAACATTAGAAATCTAGATCTTATATACAAGACTGCTTCACAAACTTTTAAGTTCTCACTCTAAAGCTGGTAATCAGTGATAATGCATTGGCTTATATAAAAATGATGACCCAGAGTTCCTGGCAAAAGACACATACTCAAAGAAAAGACACAGTCAAAGAAAAGACTGACACATGAATGTAGATTTTCAAGTAATATATTATTTAAGATATGTGTCAATCGTTTATGACTCTTCACTTAAATCACTTTCAGTCAGCCAAAACTACCACCAGTTCTGATCAAATCAGATTAAAGGCTTTTACTCGTAATAGAGGCATCAAAATTTTTTCTGGATACCCCAAAAAAGCTATTGGCAATAGTTGCCTTTAGAATAACGTTTCTCAGCTTCATCACTACTGACATTTTGGGCTGGATGATTCCTTGTTGAGGGGGGCTGCCCTGTGCACTGTTTGCAGCAACCCTGACCTATACCTTATACATAGTAGTAGCAACACCTTCCCAGTTGTGACAGCCAAATATTCCTGGAGAGTGTTCAGCAAAATCATCCCTGATTGAGAAATATTGACTTAGAAAGTGATGAAGATGGGACAAAAAGACTTATCAACTCCTCCTCCCTTTTCCGAACCATTTAAATTACCATTATGGTAGGCTGAATAATAGTCTCCCCCTCCACAAGATATCTATGTCTTAATTCCTGACACCTATGAATGTCACCGCATTTGGAAAGTTTCACAGGTGTGATTAAAGATCTTGTGATGGGGAGGTTATTCCACAGAGCACTAAATGCCCTCACAAGTGTCATTTACAGAGGGAGATTTCTCTTTCTGACACACACACACACACACACACACACACACGAGGGGAAATGAAAAACACAGAGCTGAGAGATTTCAAATGCCGGCCTTGAAGACTGCAGTGTGTAGCCACAAGCCAAGGAATGCCAGAAGCCACCAGAAACTGGAAAAGGCAACAAGTAAGTTCTCCCTTAGATTCTTTGGAGGAAAAATGTCCCTGTTGACACCTTGATTTTGGCTCAATTATACTGATTGCAGATGTCTGGCCTTCAGAATTGTAAAAGAATACATTTATTTATAAGCCACTAAGTCTGTGGCAATTTGTCACAGCGGTCACAGAAAACTAATACAATCATAAAAAGATTTTAGTGACTTAAAAAATATAATTTTAAAATCTGCAACAAGCAGATGAGATAATGCGTGGAGAGCATTTAACATAGACCTTGAAACATGGTGGTATCAATAATATTATCAAATGCTTACATCAGCGTTAACTATGACTAAACGCCAACCTCTTGACAGCAAGAAGAAAAAACAAGGAAGCTCAAATAGTAAAACTGGGTATATTTGTTCAAGGCTCATATGAATGAAAACACATAAATCATCTACTCATGTGATGAGTGTACTTGCCAGCTGTATAAGCGCTGTGTTATAATTTGTTCTGTACTGAAAAGATAAATTATGGATGAGGCCACCTAATGATGGCTTCCTTGGAGAACCATGCCTGAATATTCATTAGTAGAAAAGAAACAAGAAAGCAGAGGAGGGAAGAGTATGCAAGAGAGTAAAGCAATGGGGATCAATGAGAGATTTGCAAACGTATTGACCTGGTGAGAGACCAACTCCCAGCATTAGAGTTACCTAAATGATATACAACCTCAAAAGCTTTGTTGAATGATTTCATTATTAAAATGGAATATTCCACAGGATGTATTATTTTACACTCAAATAGTGGCTCGTGGGGATTTTAACAATATAAACATGCTCCTGCCCCATACCAGACCTACTAAATTAGAATCCTTTAGTGTAGGATAGCTCCAAAGGATTCTGATGCCCACTTAGGTAAAGAATCCCTGCCAGAGTCACTTCATGGTAAAAATGACCTACAGAACAAAATATAAAGTATATATTTATCCTTGAAGTATGCATTTAAGTAAATCAGCTTAGTATTTTCCTAAGTTAAAACTTCTCCCAACATGTACCCCTCTGAGTTCCACCACGGAATTTCTCTAAACAAATCCCTCACCCTTCACTTTTCCTTTCCTAAGCATATGGCCCCCAGTCTGCTCAGAGAATCATTTTCCCCACACTTTCTCATACATTTTTCTGTAAAAGTCCCACATATCTCCAGCTGCCCTATTCTATCTTTTAAAAATATTAATCCTACCCAACTAATATCTAATAATATCCTACAGAACAAAGCAACGATGAAAAAGTAAAGTTCCATTTATATGCTATACAATAAACCAAGATTTATAAAAAATTGCTCTAGTGCCTGTTCTAATAAATATTCTAAGTACATTTATCAAATGAAATTGAAAATCACTTTTTATAAAAGATTTCTTCCAAAAGCATAACAATTATGAACTGGGTCTATAAAAAGGTAATAAGCTAAGCTCCTTCAATTAAATCTTTACTTAGTGCTACTAAGTAGGTAACAAAGTGCTGGGCTGTGTGAAGGATACAAAGTATCGGAAAATCTCAGTGATTTATAATCAACTTTACCAGTACTGGGGTAGAAGAAAGGGGAATGGAGAAAATGGAAAGGCATAACTAAATACCACCCAAAAGGTATCTCTTTTTGGGGGAGGAAGCCTGCTGTTTCAGTTTGTTTATGACTTTAGCCAAAAACAAAGCAATGCAAGTTAGTGTTCAAATAAGTTGTGTATTAACTTTTTACACTTTCACAAACATCTATATCAATTAATGCATATTTCCAGCCTTTTCTATTTACCTTAATGCTCTTCAGAAATTTCAACCACATCAGATTTTGATTTGTGTTTCCACCAACAATGTGAAAGCCCGTTAACCAATATCCTCTTCAAAAGTATTATCAAACATTTTCCATCTGTCAGTAGGTGAAACAGTATCTCATAGTTTTTATTTATAATATTTGTATTATGTGTGAGGTTGAATACCTTTACAGATGCTTACAAAACACTTGCATTTCCTTTTCTGAGAATTACTCTGTTCATGATCTTTGCCCACTTGATGCTTGGTCTTTTCCTAATTGGTTAGCAGGTACTTTATATAAAGGAAGTTAGACTCTTATTTATCATACAAATTGCAAATATTTCTACCAGTTCCTCCGTTATCATCATGCTATTTTTATTTTATTTCCTTTTTGTATATATTTTATCTTCCTCAATCAAACTGCAAATCATCCCCATGAAAGACATCACATTTCTTTTCTATATCTCCAGGAGAGTGCTTTTCAGATACTTCAGATTTCAAGATCAAATTTAAAAAGAGGAGAGATGAATGTTTTGCAGCAGATGAGTAAGTATGAACATTAATTATCACAGGGGCACCTACTTGGATTGTCTGTTTAATCCCATTACATGTGGTTACAGCAAGTACAACCAAGTTCTAATAATGAGATATAGTTTATTGAACAGGGAAGAACTAGATGAACCTTTCTCCAGTTTCCCAGGCTGGTATCATGAAAACTCAGAAACTAATGGTGCCCATATTTTCCACTAAGAGGACTAGAAGTGGTCCTCTGCAGCAAGAGAAGGAGTGAAGCAAATGCACAGAGAAGAAGAGAGAAAAGATATGATGTGCCCTGCAGGCACTGGAGTCCCAGTCCTTGCATTCCATTGGACATTGGCTGCATTTGAACGATAAATCCCCTTTATAACAACTAGAATGGATTTCTATTACTTATGGCCAAAAGAGGCCTGTTTACTATACTACTATCATTTTATAAAGGAGCATTTGAACACCTAAACCTCAGAAAGAACATGACCTCAGATTTTTTTAAAAGATGATTTATTTAATGACAGCTATGTGCCAGGAACAGGTCTAAGTCCTTGAAACATAGTGTAAATCAAAAGAGACAAGATCAGCAGGGTGTGGTGGTTCATGCTTATGATCCCAGTGCTTTGAGGCACTGAGGCGAGAGAATCCCTTGAGGTCAGGAGTTTGAGAGCAGCCTGGGCAACACACACAGCAAGACTCCATTTCTACAATTTTTTTTTTTTTTAATTAGCTGGGCATGGTGGTTGTTGCCTATAGTCCTAGCTACCAGGAGGCTGAGGTGGGAGGATCACTTCAGCCTAGGAGTTCCAGGCTGCAGTGAGCCGTGATCACACCACTGCACTCCAGCCTGGGTGACAGAGTGAGATTCTATCTCAAAAACAAAAAGAGACAAGATCATTGATATCACGGGGCTTATATTCTAGTGAGTATGGAGATTATAAAATAATATAAAAACATAATTTCAGACAGTGATAAATGGTTTGCAGAAATTTTTAAGTAAAAAAGGTAATGGGATTGAGGGGGATGAGGCCAGTGTCATTCTGGAAGGATGGTTAGGTAGCAATGCTTGTCTGAAAAGGTGATATTTGAACTACAACATGAAATGATGAAAAGTAGTCACTCATGTAATGATTTAGGAAAAGAGTTCCCAACAGAGTGAACATAGTGCAAAAGCCCTAAGTTAGGAGCAAGCCATGGCATTGATGAGGAACAAAATGAAGGGCAATGTAGATGAAATATAGCAAAAAGTGGAGGAAGAGGGTAAAGAAATGATAGATTTAAGAGGAAAAGATGTAAACTGGTGAAGGAGGGATTAAATCATGTATAAAACTAGCAAACAGTAGAAAGGATTTGAAAATAACTTGAGCTTTATGAAATACTCATTATATTGTCTTTAATTCTCATTTTGCCTTGTATCAGTGATAACTCTGACAGATTATATTGTCTTTAATTCTCATTTTGCCTTGTATCAGTGATAACTGACAGATAGGCTTTTAGAAACTTCCATTCCCAAGTACTTAACACAATCCTAAAGTTAGCCAGAAATGAATATATTCCTAAGCAGAAAGTATCTCTTCTAGTACACTATATTAAAAAGAAAAAGGAAAAAAGAATTTTCGGATGAAAGCAAAGTCATCTTAAAGGAAAGAAGGAAAATAACCTAGGATGACGGAACAATAGAAACTAATTTTGTTCTGTTCATTACTCTGTGAATATACTTACTATGATAAAGATTATAGAAAGGTCTTTGAATTAGTCTATCATAATTAAGGAAGGCCATAAAACTTAAGTTCTTTCTAAACTACCATAAATGTAACAGCCTCTGTTTACTGAGTTCATTATTATTGAATTGGACATTAACAAGGTTAAATACTGTCAGAAAAGAAAAAGTAGAAAGCAGGCTTTTGACTTTATTACATCTGGTAATAATGGTCACAGCTTAATGATCAACAAAGTAGTGGGCTTTAATCTTATCTCTATGACTATGATAAAGGAAGAACTTCCCCTCTGTGGTGAAATGAACACTAAAATTAGCTACATGGGATGCTTTAATATCTTCTCCTCCAAAAGCTTTTTATAAGAGGAGACCAATTTGTTTAAAGAGGTTTGGATATAGATACACTTCACGGAGGAGTGATGATCTTTCCAGATCGTTCCAGACAACTAATATCTGTGTACTCTAAGCAAGTAATTAAACCTACACTGCTTCTAAGATTAATGCAAGTAAAGTCGGATCTTTGAAAGCTATAATGTATTCAGGAATCTTATCTTTCATTATGTTAGAGGCATACTTAGACCACTTAACAGTAGACTGTTAATAACACAGTCTATAAAGAATGATACTTTTAAGCGTGGTGTGAGTTAAAGAAAGAAAAGTCATTAAATACCTTGATTGAGACTTGCTTCAGAGTGCATCCTCCTCAGCACACTTACCAGCAGTTTGGCAAAGTGCCCAGGATGATTAGCAGCCAATGTATGTAAAGGAGGAATATGGTCAAGCCCAATTGTAAAGTCTCCCCCCAGTGGTCAGATACAAGTAACAGAAAAGGAGGAAAATCATTGCAGCTTCTGTGAGACTGAACAGGAAGACTAAGCAAAACTGGTCCCTACAACAAAAAAATAAAATCTTTAATTCAATACTAGCACCATATCAGGAAAGAGATCTCTTGTGCTTATCTGCTCTTCTATTTATAAATGTGAAGACTACTTTTCTAAAGAACTTACAGTTAAAACAAAACTAGCATAATTTTTCTCCGCCTAAGTTTTAAGGAATAACTGACATATTCCCAAACAGTTCAGTATTTATCAAATGGGTAAGTGTTCATTCTTCCTGAAATAAACATCAGCACATCACTTACATGGTTAACTACTTACCTGAAGTAGAGTTCTGATTAAAAAAAAAAAAAAATCTAGTCATTCATCAAGTGAATCACTCTGGAAGGAAAAATTATTAACTATTATATACCTAATGTGAATTTTACAAGATACTCTTTTTCAAAAGTCACCTAGCAATAGGTAATTTATATTAGAGTAAGTGATGTCAAAAGCATAAATGGGTCCTCTTACTTCTTTTAATTTTATTTTCTGGCTGTGTTTTTACAATTAGCCTTTGACTAGCACTAACCCTGTATTATTTGTAACTCTCTCAGCAATAATATGATGCTACTCCATTTTAACAAAGCTCAGATGTCAAAAATATGAAAGGCATTTAATTAAAACATCTGTTGTCTTCTGCTAATCCATTATTAAATAGTAAAGCATGTAAAGGATAGTAAATATTCAAACAATTAACTTCAATTTTAAAACAACTTTTTAAAAAGATAACACATAGAGTCACAATTATGTCTTCTTGGTTATCTCAAGCTAAAAAGAGGGGGAGTGGGGAGAGAAAGAGAGAAGCAGGCTATGTAGTGTTCTGGAACAATTTCAGCCTAAAATGAGACTCAGAAAGAAGCAAACTGCTCCCTCAAATGTTTAAAAATATGATTCATTTTTAAAAATCCAACAGTTGGCCTAAAGAAAAAAAAAAGATTGTCTTATATAGAGCTACTAGACTTGCTTAAGCACCTTAATTTTTCCAGTGTTGATTTAACCTAGAATGTAAAATAATTCATTTTGACGTTCCAGATGTCAAGAATTCGGTGGCATCAGTAAGGACACATACACACCTCTTTCATAAAAATGGTCTGCAGTCTCCATAGGACAAAATTGAACAATTAAAAGTGTTACCATTTGTGTATTATGTAACTGTAGTCTAGAATAAAAGAAACATGGACCTTAAAGAGTAACACATCGTGCAAACACGCATTTAAACACCTATTTAAATATATGATAGATTTAAGGTACAAATGACCTCAAAATGACACAACCCACAAAACTTCTCTGTTTACTGTTAACAAGGCCTCAGAAGACATAACTATAATCAGGCCCACTACCCACTACCCTATCATTGCACAGTAGATGCCTACAATAAGCAATATTACTTGAGGTCCGTTGCTATACCCATATACGGAAACTATATACCGCATTACTAACAATGTTACTTCGCCTGGCATATTAGACCAACATAAGTTTACAAATGATTTGCAAGATTTCACGGGAAGAAATGGCTGCTAAATCATACTCCAATTGAAGAGCCTTTTAACGCACCCCAAACGTTCTCAGCTACATTACAAGACCACTTGTAATATACTTGAAGCACAAAGTAAAATTCCAACACTCTCCAAAGGCCTAGGAAAGAATAAAACGTGGCTAGCCTGACCTTACCCGGCTGTTTATAAGTAATGCGGAGAATTTTCTGAGCTTCCCCGGCAGTCTTCAATTCTCTTCCTCGCTTCACCTCCCACCCCCTACACAGATGCACACCCAACTGATGGAAGTTTAACAAATGTAATCTCGAGCTGCAATCCCAGAAACTGGTAGGATTGAGAATAAACTCCCAGTAAAGTGTTAAAAAGTCCTTCGGCAAAAAAACATCTACCAACCAATCCACATCCTGTCACCACACGGTCGGATACCTCAATCGACTCCCCTACTGACCCTCCACCCAGCCAAAATAAAAAAAGCCCCAGCACCTATCTGGTTTCAAACAAACGTACCGAGGATCCGCGAGCACGATCTCAGCAGCGAACGCCCCCGCGGCAGCGTGTGCTGGGCCCACAGCCACTTTGGCCAAACAACTGGAGTCTCGTACCTCGGAAGTAGCGGCGGTAGTTGGAGAAAGCCTCCTCCCCTAGGAACTCCGAGCTCGGGAGAGAACCGGGAGCCGGCGGAATCGCCCCCTCTCGGGACAGACCCCGGAGGTGTCAGTCACAGCAACGCCGCCCCCGGGCCGGCTCTCCATTTAGGCTCCACCGCGACTCCCGCCGCAGAGGTGTCGGCACCCGAGGCCCGCGCCCAAAGGAGCCCCGCGCGTCTGCGGCCCTAGCCCCAGTCGGGGCCGCGCCAGGGAGCGCGTGGGGAGCGGCGGCCAGCAGCATGGGCCAGACACGTTGCCGAGCTGCGGCCTCACCGGCCGCCCGCAGCCAGAGAGGCAGGAGCCCGGCCGAGCGCCCCTTCCGCGCGGGCCGGGCTGGGGGTGGCCAGCAGCCTCCCCGCCCGCGCCGCCGCCGCCGCCTCCGCCTGCCCGGCCCCTCTTCCCCGCGCCCGCTGAAGCCCAGGTGCCGGGGGGGCGGGGCAGACCAGGGTCCCCGCGTGGCGCGCCGCGGCGAGCAACAGGGCGCCCCCGGCCGGCCCGGCGCGCGGCGCGACCGTTACCCGAGCGGCGTGGGGGCCCCGATAACTCACCGGCTGGCACCTCAGCCGCCTCCGCGCCGCCGCTGCCGCCGCTCCCGGTCGCTCCCCGCCGCCGCTGCTCTCCCTCAGCCACAGGCGCCGCCGAGCAGCCCCATCTGCAAACTCGTGGCTCGTAGTTGGGAACTGGAAATGCGTCTCTCACTGCCCTCCGCCTCCCTCTCTCTCCTCCCCCTCCCTCGCTCCCCACTCTGCCCCAGCTCCGGTCGCCCCCGCCGCTGCCTCCGCGCGCGCAGCCAACCTCCCCTCAGCCGCCCTCCTCCTCCTCCTCCTCCTCCTCCAGCCGCCGCCGCCGCCGCCGCCGCCGCTGGGGCGCGCTCCCAGCCGGCCTCGCGCGTGCGCCGGACGCCGGGGAGCGCGCGCCCGGGCGCGGGGAGGTGCCACCGCCTCCGGGAAGCCGGGCCCCGCCCCTCCCGCCGCGGCTGGGCGCCCAGGTGGAGCCCCCTCCCAGCTTCTGAGCGCCCAGACTGACTGCGCTCTGCGCCCGGCCGCCTCGCTTCAGGGGTCCCGGACCTGCGCCCGCGAGAGAGGGCTGGTCGGACCCAGTCCCCGCCGGGTCTCCTGGGCCGAAGTCGCCGCTGTCTGTCAGCGTTTACGGGTGGGCAAGATACTCCGCGGGGCATAAAAGAGGCTCCGCCCTGACCTTTCTGAGAGTTTTACATTCAAGAACCCGGTCGTGGGGCACAAAAGAGAAATGGAACGAGAAGAAAAGCCTCTGGAAAAATCTCCCCCTCCCCCTTCACAGACTCCACTGGATCTGATGTGTATTTGGCAGGTTCTACGGCGCTGACTGTGTCCTTCATTAATTTTTTCCCCAAAGGCCCGACAGGGCAGTGTGATTCACACACGGTGGAATGGATGGACACTGGCTCTTTTCATAGCACCGAGGCTCCCGTGGAACTCCCTGGGTCGGCTTTGTCAGACACTCCCTGGACACAGTTGTTAGCTCCTCCCCAGCACCTGGGCTTCCCAGACCTCAAAAGGGTGGGGTTGGGGAGGGCATGCCATCCTTTCAGCCTGGACTCTGCGTAGAGCTTGGTGAACTGTGATGAGTGTCCGAGTGTGTAGATGACACATTTTGACAGAAGTGCAGATTTAATTTTTCAGTTGAAAGGAACTGAGCAATGCACTGCAGCAGAGACTTCTGGCTAGAAAAACATAGCAAGGCAGCTAGAGAACTTCCGATCCCCTTAAAAGAGCTCTGTGAACCCTCAGACCTGTGACAGGCGGCTTTTGGAAAAACTATTGTGTTCTTCCTAAAATTGAAGAATGTAATTTACATTTTACAAAATGCTTACTGCAGTCTTTTCAAACCATGAATGTAGAAAGTGGAAGTCAAACTTTACGTGTGAGGAGTGTTATCAGGTGGCCTCCTCTGTGCAGCCTTTCCTGGCTTCTCTTGGGCACCTTGCACAAACCAGACCATTAATGAATGTTTGCAGAATAAATGCGTGCATCATGGCCCTTTGGATTCAGCGATGAAGTTATAAGTTGTATTGTCTCCTCTCTTTGTGAATGTGGCAGGCATGGAAGGGAGAGAGAAAATACTATTGATGAGATGTATTAAGAAGGTCCAGTGTCCAAAACAGTGATTTTTGTGTTTATCCTCAACCAAGCATCAAAGATTAATTTACTTTTCCATTAGGATCATTAATTTTGCAAACCAACATGCAGGGGGGCCTTGTACAGTGTTAATTTAGAAACTTCTTTCCTGGAACCACAAACCCAGGCAAAGGTAATTGGAAGCATTTAAGGAGACTCAAACGTGCCCAGGGCACAGAGTAGCTTTGGGCCCCCTGTAGTCAGGCTAGCGGGATGAAATGAAGTGGAGTGGGCTCGGAGCCCAAGGCAGAGACAAAGTGGAAGGATGGGGTTTGTCTTCTCGGGGTGTCAGCAAGACCTTTCAGGTCCTTATTGCTGCCCCAGGCCCACTTGCTTCCCACAGGACACCCATGGGTCCACCCTGCTGTACCCTACCCATGCTTGTGAACTCTTTTCCCTTCTGACCCTTAACCTTAACACATCGCCTTGGACCCAGCCACTTAGTTACTTGCCCTAAGCTTCTCTGGGGTTGGGGTGGGAGGTAGGGTATGAATGTCATTTCCAGATGTGTTACTGATCCTAAATAGTGCACTTTTATTTCCTCAAGGGTCTTCTGGAAACAATGTCCTAACCTACTCTACCCCTGCTCCCTGCAAGTAGAATGATGTTAACTGAGGAAGTTTTAGGGAGGGAGGGTTAGGGGAGGCTCTGCCCCTCAAATTACATGCAGACCTACCTGACTTAAAGCTGGCACCACTCCTGGCTAACTGCTTTATCTCAGAGACCCAGCATTTGGGAGCAGGAATACAGGAACAATTATCTTTCATTTACAGTTCCAAGTCTGTGCTCTAAGTAATGACAGCAGCTATCAGATGGAGGCTTATCACTGCCGTAAGACTCAGCTTCATTCTTAGAGTCAGAAAAATTATTTTGCTCCAATAACTATCTTTGATTGCTCCCCTTCAGAAAGCTCTTGCCAGTGAAGTTCCTCTCTCAGTGTCTATATATGTATCAAATACTCGTATACAGTTATATAAGGAAACACGATTTCCTTTTATAAATAATAGTCCAATTTTATAACATTCTGCCCTTCCTCTAAACTTTAAAGGTGGGACATGCCAGGATAAATTTAAAGTGTTCTCAGTTAAACATTGGAACTCCCATCATTGCTTCCCAACTCAGCTTTCTGAGAGGTCATCATACTGAGACACCACCATCCATTTCCCATACCCGTTACAAATTCTTCATTCCAAGAAAGGGGAATGATATGATTGAGAATGATGGTGGATCTTTCTCTTCAGTGTCCTTAATAGTCTGACTTTTCATTTCCTTCAAGGTTACTCTAAAGGGATCATAATTTTACCACAGCCCGGTATCTCCCAACGGTAATTCAATTTAAAATTTGAATTTTGATTCTTAATTCAGGAGCATCCATCACTCAACTTTGTTTCCTCCTTCAAATATAAACAACATACACTTTTAATGTGATTACATTTTCTTTTCTCTTGTGACCTGCTTTGCTCCTACAGAAATTGAGAATTTTGCTAATAGCCTCAAATTTTAGCAAAAGCAAATCCTGTGTGCTTGTTTTTCAACTAATCCATCATAGTAAAAGCAGTGACACTCCTGGAGGATAGCTTTATTTAAAAATGCAACTGGCATGCATCACAAAGTCCAACCAAGTTTTCCTTCAGAATACTTTATTTAGCTTCACTCCTTTTATCTCTGCTCACAAAGCTAGGTCAGATTCCAATTTCCAGCCTCCTTGCTAACCTTTCTAATTCTAGCCTCTCTCTTGCTTCCTTGCAATTTATCCTATACTCAGAGCAGTGCTTCTTAATTTTTGGCTCTTCATTGAAATCACCCAGAGAACTTTAAGAAACAAAACAAAGCACTGATGCTTTGGTGCCATCCCAGACTTAATTGCTCTGGAGCACAGCCTGGGTGCCAGGATTTTTCAGAGCTCTCCAGATATCTCTAATACGCAGCCAGGGTTAAGAACTGTGGAAATTAATCATCTTCCAAACAACATTTATACCAAGTCTTCACAACACTGGGGTAGCTCCAAATTACCTCGAGTAATCAAATTAAAATTCCTAATCCTGTGCTTTAAGACTCTTTGCCAATTGACTAGAATAGTCCCCTTTCAAAACAGCTTAAATTTATCTCCTTCCTAAAGCTTCTCCAGATTAGTCTCACCTGGCTGCCTGAAGATCACCGTTCCCAGCTCTGAGCATCCCGACTGGCACTAGTTTACAAACCGTTGGACCTCAGTTGATTGTGTACATTATTGTTTTAATCTTGCTTTCATAGATATTTGTCAGAGGCTTTTCTTATAATCTAAATCTTTCCAAAAGTCCCAATGGGTCAACTGTCTCAAACAGAAATGTCTTAGCAGAACTTTCTCCTCTAAACTAGCTGTCTGAAAAAACATTTCCTGATACAATGGCAGTTCTTTTTTTTTTTTTTTTTTTTTAATCATCACAATTAAAGCCAAGCATTATAGGAACTTGAGTTTTGGGGTTGTTTGGTTTTTCCTTAAAAAAGAAAACTATATATCTCAGCATATCTCCTTGACTTTTCTTACCATTATTTGTTTATTTTAGGCATTGGAATTGGGCTTCCACACCCACTTCTCTACTGAAACTACTATTTCCATCACAATTAACATTTTCATTCATGTGTTCATCCATTCATTCACTCATTTACTAGTGAAGCATACTGAAAATAAAAAAATTAACCATATCAAGTAGTCCCTACCTAATGGTGAAGAATAATAAGCAAAATATTACATAAGTGCTATGCCAGGTGTCTTAATAGTATATGACAGAATTAGTGGGGAAGGTCTTTGCTTAGTGTTCATGCCATTGAACTTCTCTGCAGTGTTTGAGGAGGTTAATCTCTCATACTCCCACTCTCTAAACCTCTCCTTTCCTTTAACTTCTCTGATACCATACCACCTGGGCGCTCTTTCGACCTCTCTGACTGTTCCATCTCTGACCCTTACCTTGTTGCATTATCTCCTACTTCCTAAAGAAAAATGTTCCGTTAAGAATGAAATAAATTTTTGAGGAGAAACTTAAAAAGAGCAGATAGTACTGTTTATCTTGAGAATCCCAGGGATCCTTAGGACTCTAGCACCAATGCTTCCACATCTGTATCTATTCTCCCTTGAGGCATATTTTCAACTCGCTGTTGAAAATCTCCATCTAGATAAGCTATTCATGGGTTGCTCCTGCTGGTTTTTCTGGCACCTTCCTTTCCTTTACCTCCTTTTACTGTCTCCTGAGCAAACACATATTCAAATCCCTTGCAGTCCACTTTCTCAAAATTATAGAAATGGATTCTCTTGTTTATTTCCTTTAGTCCTACAGAGTCTCCTAACTCATATCCCTGCCTCAGGGCCTCCTTGTCCTGACTGCCAGGTGCCAGTCATTTTATCCCTGTCTCCTCACTGCCTATGGGACCCCATTTACAAGGTCATTCACAATGACAGTCAAAGCTTCCCTGTTTGGATATTCTAGTTAGTCATATCTGTATCTTTATGTTTCTACCCCTGTTTTTGCCTTCTGCCATCTCTGCTGGCCAAAATCCAAGCATGTGTGCTCATCTCACACCCTCCTTTTCCATGAAACCCTTTCTGCCTCACCTCAAACAGAGGTACAGTAGTCCCCCAGTCCCTCCTTATTCATGGTTTCACTTTCCAGGGTTTCAGTTTTCCTCAGTACGGTACAATAAGATATTTTGAGAAAGAGAGACACTATGTTCACATAACTTTTATGAAGGTATATTGTTATAATTGTTCTATTTTATTATGTTATTGTTAATCTCTTAATGTACCTAATGTATAAATTAAAAACTTTATCATAGGTATGTATGTCTACAAAAAAACCATAGTACTTGTATATATATAAGTACTGTATATATATAAGAAGGGACTACTGTAATTGCTCTCCTTTGAACTCCTGTAGCACTTTAATATATATATCTTATATATGTATATATATGTATATATATTAAAGTGCTATATATATATGTACTATGGTTTTTTTGTCATTTTTTTGGTCATTTCCAGATGTGTTACTGATCCTTAGTAGTGCACTTTTATTTCCTCAAGGGTCTTCTGGAAACAATGTCCTAACCTACTCTACCCCTGCTCCCAGCAAGTGGAATGATGTTAACTGAGGGAGTTTTAGGGAGGGAGGGTTAGGGGAGGCTCTGCCCCTCAAATTACATGCAGACCTTCCTGACTTAAAGCTGGCACCACTCCTGGCCAACTGCTTTATCTCTGCATCTACCAGAGACCCAACATTTGGGAGCAGGAATACAGGAACAATACAGGCATGGAATACAGGCATGGAAGGGAGAGAGAAAATACTATTGAGGAGATGTATTAAGAAGGTCCATTGTCCAAAACAGTGATTTTTGTGTTTATCCTCAACCACGCATCAAAGATTAATTTACTTTTCCATTAGCATCATTAATTTTGCAAACCATATATATATATATAAAATATGTACAGTGCAGTACTATCCATGGTTTCAGGTATTCACTGGGGGGCTTGGAATGGATGCCCCCTTGGATAAGAAAGGACTACTGTAATTGCTCTCCTTTGAACTCCTGTAGCACTTTAATTGCATCTTATAGCTCCTTTCCTATTTTGCTTCATAAAAGCATCATTTATGTTTTCAAATATTTATCTTTGCATTCTTTTTACCACCACTCAGCCCCATCCCCTTCTTTCTTGCAGGTAAAATCCAGGGTGCTGTGTACAGGAAAGCCTGTAGTACTTGGCATAGTACTGCACATAGTAGCTGCTCATTTATTGAAACAGATAAACCTGTTAGTTGGTAGACTTCTAAAATTAAATAAAATTAAGTGAAAAATGTTGCTAATTACAATTGAACACTTGTTCCAGAGTATGCAAGTTACAGATGAAAAGCTCTTAGAAAGACAATCAGATTTCAAGCGGGGACCTTAATTGAGCAGCTTGACTTTATCTCACCAGGAGCCGGCATCTATATGTAATTAACTCTTTTAGATCCTCATTTAAAATTGGCTTCTAAATTCTACCTCTCCCATTATATATGTGAACTGAAAAAAAAATCCTTCTACTCAAGTATCAAAAAGAAAATTTAAAAGAAATAGGAAAACAGGAAAAACCTTTCTTAAAAATTTGTAAAAATATATAGTGTCAGTATAGTGTGTACCTTTCCCCATTGAAAACACAGAGAGGCACGAAGTCCTGGAGGGCCTTGGAGGTCTTCTGGAAGAGTCTTCTGGCATGACAGACAAAAAGGGTGTCAATGGTGATTAAACATAAAAGCAAAGGGTCAAAATGTGAGGCCGATGCTCCTCCAAAGGACTGAGGAGAAGTCATGAGGGTAAGATCAAGTCATGAAGATGCATAGTAGGCTCTTAAGACATTTTTGGTAAATAAATGAATGAAAGATGGATAGGATAAGGGACCTGGAAACAATGATGGAAGTCGGGGTGTATGTGTATGAGTCAGGGCAGCCATGGCAAGCTGTTTTGGCTGTTAACAATCTGGGAAGTTAATGGCCCATTTTAAAGCAATGCCATCTTCATGCTAGGAAGTACAGGGCATTTAGTTTTTCCTTAAAATATCAGCTGTTTATAAATATGAAAGACCAGGTCTTTTAAAAAAATCCTGCTTTGGTAATAATAGTGAATAACAACTATCTATTGAGCTTATGCCTGTGTGGCAGACACTGGTGTATACCCTTTATATGGAGCATCCCATGGGGATCACTACTATTACTCCCCTTTTTCAAATGAGAAAACAAGTGAAGAGGAGTTAACGGCTCAGGCTTCAGAACCAGGAAGTGTTTAAAGAAGCTCTCCTGCAAAACTCCTGCTCATTCCCACACTTCATACACAGAGTGCTTTGTAACTTTCAGGTCAATTCAACTGGAATGAATTATAATACGAGTTACCACAATTAGAGGTTCTCTGTAGCATGTTATTTAACTCAGATTCACCACCACAATCTACAGACTTACTGTATGTGTGTATTTTAACAATGTAGAATTTGTGGAAAGGCTATCTATTTTGCATTAGATTCTGGTGGGACTACTAATCGCCATATCCTCCCCATACTCTTAAATTACTAGAGTGGCCATGTGACCCAGGCCTGGTCAATCAGAGTGCCCCATCCCTTCAGCCAAAGGGATTAGTGCAAGAAGTAGACATGTTACCTAAATAAAGAAAATTTTGGATTTTTCTGTACTGCAGTAGGAAAAAAGATAATTTGTTTTTTTCTCTTTTCAAATCAACACTTTGAGAATCTCAAAAAAGGGAAAATTTAGTCATGCGTGAGGCCAGCCTTAATTCTAGACTTTTCTGGTTACATAAATTCATGAGACCTTTTAAAATTTAAGATAATTTGAGTTGAGTTTCCATCACTTGTCACCAATAGAGTTCTGACTTATAGATGATTTATTTAGGGCAGAATCTATACCTTTATGAAATACTAAGTCACAGTCTAATCAATACAAGTTAACGATCCGTTATCTGAAATACTTGGGACCAAAAGTGTTTCAGATTTCAGATTTTTTGGGATTTGGGAATATTTGCAAATACATAATGAGATATCTTGGGGATGGGGCCCAAGTCTAAATATGAAATTTATTTATGTTTCACATATACCATATACACGTAGTCTGAGGTAATTTTATATAATATTTAAAATAGTTTTATGCATAAAATAACATTTGTGTTAAGTACTTATATGTGGAATTTTTCTCTTGTAGCATCATGTTGGCATTGAGGAAGTTTCAGATTTTCAGATTAGGGATGCTCAACCTGTATATTATTAAATGATGTAGTTAGGTAAATAATTATGAAGACACTGACATATTGTAGGTACTTAATATTTATTTGATTAATTCTATTTTTAAATTAAGAGTAATAATTATAATTTCTGTCAAAGTCAGTATTATAATTCTCACAAGTTGAATACCTAAGATATATTAAGTATATCATTGCAACCCTATACCAATTGACCAATGAGACAGATCCATTTGTATGTATCAGAATTAAATCATAATAGTATTTGTATAGTGCAGGTAATATGGTACAAAAGAAGAGTTTAGAATCAGATAACTCTAGGTTCTATTTCTAGATTTACCACTTATGAGCTGAGTAACCTTAGGAATGTTTTTCAGTATATAAGAATCTTTCTTTTCTCAAATGCAAAATGAGTATAATAGGCCTACCTTGCAGGGTGTTTTAAGAATTATTAATTAAACCCATCAAATGCCTGATATAGTTGCTTTTTCAGAGAAGAGTATAATTACTATTATTATTTTCACAAAAGTGTAGTTGTAGGACAGCAAATAGTCATTTGCTAATTTACTTTGGTGCATAATTAGAAGCAAAGAATGCTCTTAATTAAATTATCTTTCCTCCCAAAAAGGACAAAGTTTCCATTTTATCTACTATTGCTAAGCCTTGATCTGGAAGTTCTAGCCAGTGCAATAAGATAAGAAAGAAAAGAGATAAGTAAGAGATATGGTATTAATATTGGAAGGGAGAGATAAAGTTATCATTATTTACTTATGATGAAATTGTCTCTCTAGATGACCCAAGATAATCAACTAAAATAAATAATAAATAATAAAAAGAAAGATTTGGTAGATCTAATCAAAATTTATAAAATGCAATTGGTTTTTTTGTATATATGATAGCTAGATAGAAAACTAGACTGAAAAAGAAAATATCCCATTCACAATTGAAAGAAAAATGTACCATACCAGAAATTAGAATATAAGGCCAAAGCAATTTAAACATAGAGTACTAGAGAAAGAATAGGTTAATGAAATAAAGTAGTCATGACATAAACCCATGTGTATATGGAAATTTAGGAATGCAAAATTGATTATTTTTAATTGGTAGAAAAAGTTTGGATCACTCAATAAATAGTTTGAAGATAATTAGCAAAACATGTTAAAATTACCATTCAGAAAATAAATTCCAGTTGAACTAAAGATTTAAACCTAAAAGAGAAATACACCATTATACCAAGATAGAAACTATAATTGAAGGACTAAAAACTGTGACTAGATGAATTTTTTGGGAAAAAAGATACCATAAGTAAAATTGAAAATTAAATAATAAGTTTAGAAATAAAGTTGAGTCATTGCAAAGTGTTCAGAGTCTTCATATACAAAGAATATCTAAAAATTAGTATAAACATAAGTAACTAAATCCAGTTTAAATTAATAAATGACAAATGTAAGCTTGGTTGAATCAGTGTTCTTTAGGATTCATCTTTTTACACTCGATGATTTATGAAGGTTAATGAAAGTGTCAATAGGATAGGATCCAGCTGCCCAAATTATTCTTCTTTAAATTTAAAACTTAAAGTATTAGGGAACTTCTTTTTTTGAGCAGAGAGGATTATTTGAGTAAATTTGATTCCTAAAGTGTAGGGATTTAACTTGTTTTAATTCAAGTCTTTTTCATGGTACTTACCAGGGTGCCTTACACAGATGGGTGTTTAATGATGATGATGTACACTATAATAATGCTCACACAATATGTGAAATATTTTGTAATCATGTGGACTTCTTTATGATAGCAAACATGACTGATTAGATCAATATCATTTGCATATCATTATGGGTTTGATGTTTTTCATTTTCTTCTTACATCTTAAGCATATCTTAGTATGCTTAAAGAATATTAGTAAAATTACGGCAGTTTTTTTTCATATTATATTCTTAATGGGATTCTACAGAGAGAAAAAGTGGTAAGGTTTTGTGAGATGTTACTGTATAACTGATTTTAGTATGTATTGCTTTAGAAATACCATCCTATGACTTTTTCATCCCAACTAGGGTGTGGGCTACTTATGAGCGTAAGACTTGACTTCAATTCCTTTCTTCGAAAGGAAAGGAATCCTACCACGAGGTAGGTGCTTTCTAAATTAACAATTCAACTAATATTGATTTCAGCACCTAATACCTATGGCAGATAACGGGCTGGGAACTAGGTTACAAAGATGACAGAGACCGACATGAGTCTTGTCCTCACAGACCTCAGAGTCTAGATGGGGAGACAATGAAACAAACAAGTATATTAGATTCAATACTGGTGCTCTAATAGGGAAAGTTCAGGCTGCTGTGGGAGCAAATAATAGGAGTGCCAAACTCACTTACTATCCCAGCACAGGGGAATTACTTTCAATCCCCAACAAACTAAAATTATTTATTGAATAACAACTATGTTCCATGTACTGTGCTAGACTCCTTTCACTTCTTGTTCAAAATATACACAGTTTGAGAAATATGTAATTATTTCAAGTTTATAAGTGAGGAAGCTATAAGTCAGATTGTTTGATGGGCCTACTAAAGATTATACAGTGGTTAAGACCTGGCCTGAGAGTCAGGCAGCCTGGTGAATTTTGGCCCTGCCATCAATTAACTGAGTGAACAAGTTTCCTGATATTCCCGAGCATCCAGTTTTTCCATCTGTAAGGATGGAGATAATAGTGAGCATTAAGTTAAAACATATAGAAACTGCTTAGTACAGTACAAGGCAGCTGGCAAAGGCAAAATAAATGGTAGCAAAATATTAAAAGTATAAAAAGGCCATAGCTATTTGTTAATTCATGAAAACACTTATTTATTTAGTACCTAATATGTATCAGTAGAACGATTGCTGTTGTCAGTTATACACCATAAGAACAGTCCTATGGTCCATGAGCTTTTCGAGGGTATGAAAATATTTGAGACTTGAAAAACCTCTTTATCAGTTCCAAAACAAATGAAAAACAAACAAAAAAAAACAATGGCAACTTTAAGAGAAGAAGTGTTTAGTCAAATATCTACAGAAATGTTATTGTTAAGTTACTATTTCATTATATTTAACAATAATTTTGGGTCTGCTTAATAACTGCCTTGAAATCATAGCCCTTAGAATTAAACCAGTTGCTTGTAGCTAAATAATTTTCAAAGCACAATTATAAAATATTTTCAAAATATAGCAAGAGTTGTATTACTTGTGAAATGGGAGTTCATTTTAATTTTGTATAAACTGTGATGCAGTCTAGATGGGTTAGAGTTAAAATGTTCCTCTTTATTAGGTGTTGGCTATTTAAAGCTATTTAACGTGTGCTCTTAATCCTCAAGGAATGCAGTCCAATAGATAAATGGACACACGAATAATTATTACACTACAGTGTTTTAAAGGATGTACTTATGTTTTATACAAAGTATAATAGAAACAAAAAAGGAGGTAAGATGAATTATGTAAATAATTCAGAGAAAATTTCTTAGAGTTGGAGATGCTTAAGGTGGGACTTCTTTTTTTTTAAACAGACAGGGCCTCACTCTGTCACCCAGGCTAGGGTGCAGTGGCATGATCATAGCTCACTGTAACCTCAAACTCCTGGGCTTAAGTGATCTCCCCACAATACCCACCTCCCCCCTACCAGATTCATGCACCACCACACACCAAACCCAGCTAGTTTTTAAATTTTTCGTAGAGACAGAGACCCACCATGTTGCTCAGGCTGGTCTAGAACTCCTGGCCTCAAGCGATCCTTCTGCCTTGGACTCCCAAAGTGCTGGGATTACAGGTGTGAGCCACTGTGCCCAGCCAAGGTGGTACTTAAGGAATGAGTAGCAAGGAGTTGTTAGATAAGGTTGGGAAAATGGAAAGATATTTGAGATAGTGGTGAGAACTGGGAAATCAGGAAGGTATGAAACAACTTGATGTGTGCAGTTGGGGAAGCATCTAGTAGGGAGGCATAGAAGATGAAATGAAGATGAAAGACAGTGAGTGGAGGGAGCACCTTGTGGAGTGGCTTTGTCCTATGAGCAATGGTAAGATCGAATTACTTTTTTAAAAAATTAGATATCTGATTTAGAAAGGCTGCTGTGGTCATAGTGTGTATTTTTGTTTGGAGATGAGAGGACCTGTTAGGAAACATTGATAGAAACCAAAGAACAAACAAATGGGTGTGGGAAGAAAACCAATATTTGTTGAAAATGCACCCTGTGGAGGCAGTATATGAAGTGCTTTCACTCGTGGTATCTTATTAACCCTCACAGCATGCTTATGAAATAGATATGACTCCCATTTTAAACAGGAGGCCACCTCAAAAAAGTCAAGTTATTGTTCCCAGTATCAGACAGTTAACAAGAATGGATGTGAGATCCAAACACAGGTCTCTGTGATACCAAATCATGTGTGTGTTTATTTCTGCACCATACTGGCTTTCCAGGGGACAGACTGTGAGGGCTAGGATTAAGGCAATAATGATGATGAACCAAAGCCTGGACCAGTTTGAGAGACACTGAGATGACATAGTCTCCCAGATTTGATGTCTGGATGTAAGGAATGAGTAAGGGGTCTGGAATGACTCCCAGATGGGAGGAAAGTAGGAGAAAATATAGAGGGACTCATGTGAAGTAGAACAAGGGATTTCAGAAAGCACAGTGCAAACAAAGCAGAGCAGTCTTTGAGGAGGACACATAGAACAGCATGAATTGAAGATTAAGGCCGAGGGGCTTGCCTTTTAGACAAGGAGGATGAGGATGAGAGGCAGGTTGGTATTAACCAGCTTTGAGGTTGGACTTGCCATCATCTTCTATTTTTAAAAAAAGAAATACAAATCTCAGAAGTGGAAATTTGGTTTGCTACTTCAAAAGAAAAGAACCGCTTTCTAGCTCAGAGGAAGCTGTAAATCAACATTCACCACAAAGATTATCTCACAATGATTGCTAAGGCAGGAAAGTAAGATTACCCTCTTCCAGTACTCAGTCAGAAGTAGACAAGGCCACTGACAACTCAGGAACATCACAGGTGTTCAGGGAGCCACACAGCCCTGCTGGAAACTTAGTGTCTCGACAAGGTTTTTCTTACTTGGCTGAGCCTTGAGTGGTCGCTATTGAGTGAGGACAGAGATCAGAAAATATTTGCTCAGGTCATGTAAGCTTATTTTAATATATCAAATTAGAGAAAGTCATTCGATTAGAAAAGGAAGAAATAAATGAATTCAAATTGTTTGTTACATTAATTCCAGTGTTCTCACCTAGAGAAGCCTCAAGCCTCAATTTAGAACTTGTCAGAAATGCAAGTTCTTGGGCCCTATCTAAAACCACTGGATTAGAGCCTTGTCCCTTTCTAGGAAAAAAAGCCAGTAAATATGCATGCCTCAAAGCACTATCTACCATTTGTCTCTCTATCTCTGTCTCTAGGCCTGTACATCAACTCCCCAAGACCCCTTAATTCCTTCTTCTGAAAACTGAAGGATCATGTGGCTTCTGTCAAACCTGGAAGATACTCAGAATGTGTCCAACACATTTGGTGATGTTATTCTTCAGTTAGAAAGAAATAAAAAGATAATAGATGAAGAGGTGGTAGAGGAATTTCTAAGCTATGAAACCGAAGTTATAAAATTATTGATAAATGTGTCTACATAAAATTCAAAAATTCAAAGAAAAAAACCCTCAGTAAGTAAATGAAAAAGCAAGTTAGAAACTAGGAAAAATAGCTGTATCATAAGTGTCAGGAAAAAAGTCATTATATACTTTAAAAAAAAAAGACCCATACAAATAGGAAAGGAAAAGCTAACCATCCCAACAGAAATATGGCCAAGGGACAGACAAGAAAAGGCAATTCACAAAAGATGAACTACGGAGGCCAATAAATGTTTGACCTCATAAGAGATCAAAAAAGCATATTAAAACAAGAAACCAATTTTCACCTACAAATTGGTTTAAAATTTTTAATAAATACCTAATGTTGTTGAGGGTAAGGGAAAATACACATCATAAACTGCATTTGGAAATATAAGCTGGTATAAATCTTTCTGTGATACAACTTAGCAATGGGTCAAAAGCCTTGAGAATATCCTTAATCTTTGACTCCAAACGAGGATCATGTTGCTCTGAAAAGAGTTCATCCAAAGGGAATAATTATAGATATGCAGAAAAATTTGTCTATAAAAATTCACTGTATGTTTATAAGAATAAAAAATTGAAAACAATGAACAATAAGTTGGAGGTTTATTAGATAATATATCATGTCCCCAAAATAAATTACCATGCAGTTTTAACAACTATGGTGTAGATAAAAATATAATAAAACAAAACACAGTAATGGTTATAGCATACTATTAAATAAATTCACCTAATAAAAGAATACGTTTAGTAGTATCCCAATCTTATAAAAATGTTTGTGTATTTGTATATCTATGTCTATGTTAATACTCATATCTACAGGAATAGAAGAAGAATATCTTTAAGGCAAGGATTTTGACTATCTAGTTCATAGTGTAGCCCAGGATCATAGCAGGTTAATAATCTTATTTCTAATTGATGAATTTAAGGCACTTCCAATTTTTAAATTTATGTTTCTCTAGATTTTCTAAACTTTCCACAATAAGTTTGTACTCCTTTTTTTAGTCAGAGAAAGATAATAAATTCTAATTTTGAAAAAATGTTAATGGATAAAACTAGTTATAGATAGAACCTAAGAGCTAATTGTCAGTATAAGACTCATGAAATTTAAAACACCCTATTCAATCAAAGAGAACTGGGCAGTGTTATAGGGAGATTGACAAATATGTGATTATAATTTAGAAAACTTAAGCCTATTCAGCTGTTTTGTGTTGTCCTTGTGTGTAGTATCATGATTTTCAAAATTTTGCACTAAATACCAAAAAAGAGAGAGCTCAAGATTTTAATTTCAAGTGTAAAATTTCTTCTAGACTTATCCTTAAACATTCATTCAAATTTTGCATTTTTTTTTTGGTTTTATTTGAGACAGAGTCTCACTCAGTCACCCAGACTGGAGTGTAATGGCATGGCTCACTGCAACCTCCGCCTCCTGGGTTCAGATGATTCTCCTGCCTCAACCTCCTGAGTAGTTGAGATTACAGGTGTGTGGCACCACACCCGGCTAATTTTTGTATTTTTAGTAGAGACGGGGTTTCACCATGTTGGCTAGGCTGGTCTTGAACTCCTGACCTCAGATGATCTGCCCACCTCAGTCACCCGAAGTGCTGGGATTACAAGCATGAGCCAGCGCGCCTGGAAAATTTTGCATTATCCTTTCTAATGCATCCAATTTATTTCATATAAAAATATTTTATATTGTTTACCATCAAGTAAGATTGATTCTCTGAATATTTTCCATGCTATTCTGTGGTTGGTGTGCCTGCTGGCACTCCTTGGGTACCTTTAGGAGTATGCTTAGGTGAGGGTGGGAAAGCAGTATTAGCAAGCAGGATTAACAGAGTTCGGGAAAATAGAGTCAAAGAGAGTTTGTTAGCATGTGTTCAGAAGAGGGGTAGGTTGATTAATTGACATCAATATGTCACCTGCTTGGCAGGTATATCTCTGCAGTGAAAAATCTCATAGGGTGAGGATGAAATGAGGTATAAAATGAGTACAATGCCTGACCTGCAGTAAGTGCTCAGCAAATGTTAGCTGCTATTATTACCATAGAGAGGCTTCCTACGCAAATGTCACCACTACTTACAATATTAAACTAATTACTGTTACTCTGATTCAATGTGCACCAAGCCACATTCTTATATGACATCTCAGGCAGATTTTTCCCACAGGGAGCAAGTTATCGAAATGGCTTTGTGTATCCATATTTCTCTTTGGAAATTAGTAAATGAGTCAGTCCTAAAATACTGATCATCTCTTCATGGGCTGCATAGTCAAATTTCCCTACCCATGGAGCTGTGAAAATAGACCTTGGAACATGGTGATTTTATCAAAGTAACACTGCCCCTTGAGGCATATCTAGACCATAATTCTTTCCTAATCAACTACTGTAGCTAATTTGCCTAACTACCAATGACAAGGATGTAATTTTCTAGTAGGTAGCATAGTCCCTAAAGTAGAAGATTTCCAAATAT